>NC_139810.1:23700014-24300014 GCF_963457635.1 Microchirus variegatus
CTCTGAAGTCATAGAAACTAGAGAGTACTTGGATGTATGTCTTTGTGAGGTCCAGAAAACGTAATTTTAGATGGACATTTTGTCTAGCAACCACAACTTTTAAAGGCTTTTTCAGGATTATAAAAGAAAAAAAGAGTTTAGAATCAGGTTTAGGTTATATGTTAGACATTTAGTTGTGATGGTTAATGGTGTGTCTCTCTCTTTATGGTTATACATTTGTGTGGCAGATGAGCATGAATTTTCCCTGAATAATAAGCAATGATGACATGTATTGTTTCACTGTCAGAATGACCAATTAATTAATTGGTGCAAACAATTAAACCTATAGCCTGCCAAAGATTATTCCTCTGTGGGCTTTATTAACTAATCCATTAACACACATTGTGTAGGTTTTTCTTTCTTTTCCTGACAGTCTCACATGCACCAACTTGCAAAAAACTACTGTAAAAAATACTGTAAGTCCTACATTGTTCTTTACAGAGAAAAAAAATGAACAAAATCGCGTTTCCCACTTTACTGTAAGAGGATGAGAAGTGGACAGGTTATAGGTTTGACTTTTAAAAACTCTAAACTGGGCTGAAACTTGCGTACATGTGTGTACTTGCATTTGTTAGGACCTTTTCTCGCATAAACTTCCTCATCTGAATTCTGTGTGTGTAGGGTTTCTCAGGGTTTCTCAATCTGGTTCCCACTTCCCCACATGTTTTAGAAGTTCCCTTGCTCCAACGCACCTGATTCAAATAAATGGGTCGTTATCAGGCTTCTGCAGTGCTCGCTGATGAGCTTGTCAATCAGGTGTGGTGGTGGCGCCAGGAAACATCTAAACTAAGCATGCACGGCAGTGAATCCCCAGACTAGGATTCAGAAATCCCAGTCGAGTGCCACCAAGTGCTTGTTAAGAGGGTTTGTGATGAAGCATTTTTGTCACTAGGGGACAGTGTTCATCCATGTAGATACTCATACTATTCATGTGTGTGTGTGCATGTGCGTGTGCGTGTGCGTGTGCGTGTGCGTGTGCGTGTGCGTGTGCATGTGCATACATGTGTGTGTGCATGTGCGTGTGTGTGTAGTTTCTGCATAAACACTGATCTTGTCAGGACCAGTCCCCATGGAGATTGAAACATGAAAATGAGGCTGAGCCTTATATCTGAGGAACTGGTTAAGTTTAAGGCTAAGATTTCAATTGCTTTCAATTACAGATTAATGGTATAGAGTTAAGCAGTGGTTATTGTTAAGGTTAGGGATAATGCTTTGTTTATGATGTCCAAAAGAATGGAAGTCATAAGAAGAATAGCTGCACTAACCTGTGTGTGTGTGTGATTTGTTTTATATTTCAATAAGTTGACAATTGACATGCTGCATCTCCATATAAGCGTTTTGATGATTACACACATATATCTTTTACAAACAAGTGGTCACACCGTGAAAAACACCGGGTACCTGTAGATGGCAGTGTGTAGCTGAAGGTTGAGAGATGTGTGCACAGCGAGTCTTTGCACAGTCTATCCCACTCTCACTCGCTCATGTACATTCATATATACTGCACGGACGCAGACCTTCCATCATTTTTCACCTCTCTCATGAACTGCATTCAAATAAAGAAGCCACAATTATCAATCATATTTAATGGTGCATGTCACCCTGAACATTTTTTTAAAAGGTTATTTCACACCAGTGTCTTTGCATTGCAATTGTTTGGTTACAGATAAGGACGGACGACGGTTAACTGATAAGATGAAATGTATACACTTGATATGACAGTTTATATTTTCATTATTACTACTACTATGTTGTACAAGAGAAGCCATATCTTTGCAAAAAATTAAAAAAAAATATTTGTAACTGTTGCAACCCTCCAGGTGGACTCAATCAAGAGAGTCATTTTTTCAAAAGGATTTTACTTGTGAACAAAAAAAAAAGACCTTAGAGTTTTTGTAATAATGGGGAAAAAAAGAACATCTGTGGGGAAGACATGCAGGAATAAGGTGAGATGCCCAAAAAACAAAACAAACAAAATAAAGCCTAGCCCTCACTGCCCACTAATCAAGACACACCAAAAAGAAAACCAGTCTCGCCCTATTCAAAAACACACCAGTGGCACCCTAGTGTTTCTCGCATTGGTTCCTCCAATCTAGCCCGAGCCCTTCCTCCCACCACAGACCTCTTCAAGCCTGCCTTATATAGCCATCCCTCGAAGGATGAGTGGCTGCCTCAGTGACTGGGAACCAATCAGCCACCTCCCTACCGGCGGCTCAGGTGGAACCCAATCATCATCAGTGTCTGCAAGGAAACCTGGTGAGTGAGAAAGGGAGGCAGATAAACGCTATGTGCCCTACCATGGCTTTGCAAAAAATGTGCAATGCAAAGTAATGCATCTTAAATTTAAACCCAGAACCCAGTCGGTATCACTAACAATACAATCAAAATACATAATTAAATAAATTAAAATCACAACCATAACTCCACACTAGCATTGTCGGTGATCTCCACGTCATTGTATCACATGTGCCAAAGCGGGGAGGTTCACAGTTTGAATCCCTGTGTTGACCTCTCTGTGTGAATTGTGCAGGTGTGGTTGTTCTGCAGGTACTCCAGACTAAAGGCCACATTATACTTCTCCGACTGCGTAATGCGTTATCCGTCTGCGTCACCACGTAGACCACTCGAGCCTTTATACTTCTGCGTCGTGGTGACGGATACGCGCTGCAATTTCCCGCCCGATCAGTAGGGGTCGCTGCGCAAGGTTGTTGTGCTTTTGGCTACAGTGAGCAATGGCGTCCGAGGGAGAAAGACTGTTGTTGTTGTTGAAACAGTGGCCGTTTGTCACTTTTCTGTGTCCCGGAACGCAGTTTTAAGATAATTTGAGGCGAGAAATTGGCCATTTAGAGTCTAAACATGTGCTGTGTGTGTGTTAAGATATGACGTATTTATAGTTCGGCAGCGACGAAGTCGGCAGTGTTCAGCTCCGCCCTCTGTGGACGCTCGCTGCTCACTGTGAGCCGGCACAGAGCAGCTTCGCTCTGCCTGTCCTGAGGACCAATCGCAGCTCTTGCCGTCTCCGTTGTCCCTTGACGGAGTGACGGACACTTAAAAAATATTCAGTGCACCCGGAGACGACGCAGAGGCTCTTCGACAGGTTCTGCGTCGACGCAGAGGACTCTGTGTAACCTACGCAGAGCACTTTACGCAGGAGTATAAATTGGGCTTTAGGCAACTTGAGGAAGGTTAATTGGACTTGGCGAATGTTGCTGTATGTTGGCCCTATGAGTGACTGGGAACTTGTCCAGACCCTTCCTGCCTTTTGTTCCCTGTCTACTTGGACAGCAAACATTGTAAAGCGCGATTAAAGCAAATGCATCGTTTCTCCGTTTCACACATTATGTTTGCAAGAAAATAGTGGCTGAGAATGTGTGAAAAACTAATGTGGAGTAAAGAATTATTCAGCAAAAGACTCTCTTTAGCGTTCTGTTCAGGATTTTTATATTTTTGCAATTTTACCTTTTTGGTGTCTTACCTTGATGCAAAAACAGGCAGAAGAGCTCTGTCACTTGATGTAAAATTCCTAAAGCTCTAGGAAATAGTGCATAAGAAAGAGAGGACAGAAAACTTCAAGCAGACATTCAAACACAGAACGTTCACGTTAATATTCTGCACAAAAACTGACAAACAGTGACGTTCTCCTGCTTTGGTCCCCACTAAAGCGTGAGTGAGTGCGTCTTCAGCTCCTCCATTGGACACACGGGCCCGTGAATTATTGCTGAATTTGACATGATTTGAACTTTTGAAACACTTGTGGATAGAAGGATTTTCTCCTTCTACCTGGGTGTTGACTGATCTTCCTCTTCTTGCATACACAAACATACAAATTGCATCTTCTTTAAAGGAATAAAAGTGAAACTGTACTTCTGAAAGGAGGAGGCATAAATACATACAGTTTTATAAGACATTCACTCTTTTTTTTAACATTCCATAAGCAGGCTTTTCTACCCACAGTCACTCTACTGCTGTGGACGACAGTCTAACCCGTTCATCATTCCATTTGTGGGTTACTTCACATCAAAGAAGTTGATTGCTTGGGCTCAAACGGATATATAAGTCATTACTTAGTGCGTTCATTGAGGGAAGATAGCTTTATTCATACCATAGGGGAATATGTTTCACTCCTGTGTGAATGCATGTGAGAGTCTGCAAAACATTACAGATCACCTTTCAGAAAGATGTCAAGATCTGAACAAATGACAAGATGGAACATTACATGAGATTACTTTTACACACGACTCTTTCATCCATCTTGTTGTTTACAAGGGTGGATTTTTCTTTTTTTTGGTCTGTCTCTCCACCATGACACTATGTCTGACCTAAAATCTTCTCTCTTTTTTTATTTTAACAGAGCTCTCCTTGCCTTTTCAGCTTAACAGCTTAATTGTTCTTTATTACTATTTAACTGCAAAGAAGTGCATATATCAGTGGTAGAGGTTGTGAAATGGAAAGCGATCCAGGGCTTACTAAAAGCTTTATAGCAACCTTTAAATGACACTAAAAGCAACATGTTGCTGTTATTTGCATGAGTACTCTGCAGTGCTGCTGGAGCACTGGACTCAAAAAAGGCTTCATAATTCAACTTACCACAGACTGCTTGGTCTCAGGTGCAAAAGTGTTTCAGCAGAGGGCTATTTCCACATCCCCACACTTAACTTTTACTTATAAATGTGTACTTTTCACCCCATCATTATTTGAAATTGTATATATGAATGTATCAAACTCTGCGTGTTTCATCTATGTCAGGCTTCCCAATGATCTTCACCTTCACCATTTTACTGAAGTGCCGCTGTAATAGAATTAGTTTTTAGCACGGGTGTGTGGTTTGTGCTCTAGAAACAGAACTGCGAGATGTTGTCTTTTCATCAAGTCATCCTCTAATCTGAAATTGTCCTGAGACAAGACACTTAATCTCAAAGTTCCTGATATATCCAGCCACTGGGGGTGCTCATAGTGCATATCTCCTGGTTGGTGCTGGTTTTCAAGCACAAATAATTCGAGAGGATTGCTTCAGGAATGAAGGGACTTTTTGAATTGGAGTTTGCATGTTCTCCCTGTGTTTCTTTTCCTTGCTCTGACCGCCTCACCGTGTTTGGTCCTGCCTGTTTATGGCATTCAAGTGCTTGGATTTTAGCTTTGAATGTGGTTCTTTCTCTGCATTTAAAGGTCACATAGAGTTGTCCTGTTGCACATATATGTTAGTTATGGTCAAAAACCTCCTAGTTGCTGTAAACTAGCCGATAGAAATCCTCTTTTCTGACAGTGTTTTTCAGCCGCGATGTTTCAGAGTGAACTTTCACCCCCAGAAGACAGAGTCTTGTGATTGGCCAGTATTATTCAGCACATCCGTTCTCAGAAGCGCAGCGCCCCCCTCTGGAACGGCGGATGCACTGCTCCTCATTATCAAAACATTGTTTTAACAGTGTTTAAAAATAGCTTCTTCACGACTCCCCGCCGCAGTCCCTTTTATGACTTTAAACCGGAGTCAGACCCAGAGTCAGAAGACACTGTCGCTCGTGAAACACCTCCACAACAGACGTTATTCTTCTTCTACGGTTCAATGTACGTAACCGGATGTGCCCGGACTACCGCCCGGAGCAGGACGATCGCAATGGCTGAACGGTTTGTTTCGAAACCGTCAGGCTTCATAAACAAGGTAATGACGCAGATACACACCAAAAAAACCAGCGATAATAGGAACTTCCGGTCTAGTTCCGCTTTAATGTTTCTTATCTTCCAGTTTAGTTCACTAATTGAGAGCCTAAAACTTCCAAATGAATAACGTAGGTAGGTGAAAATATGCTGCCAAAAAGAAAGCAACGAAGAACCACTTGTGTAGAGTGAGTCTCAGAGAGAACACGTACATGACAGAGTTTTCCTTCATCTACAGTCTGCGGGTGTTCTGGTGTGGCATTGGCTATATGTCTTCATGAAGCACTTGTCTTCTGGCACATAAGATCTGGTCTGTGATACCATTCTTTGATTTAAAACGAATGATTAAAAGCAGTGCACACACAGCGGATAAAAACAACTGATCTTTACCTAAATATAGCCGGGCTAAGCACAGGTGCATTGTTTGACTGGGTAGCAAGGCTCTACAGGGTGTCATGTATACAGGAATATGATCGGGGTATTGCCGGTCATTGTTCACGTAAACAGGTTCTGTAACTGCCGTGTTGTGTGCATGTAAACATAGTCAGTGACAGGGTCTAAGGTGGCGTGGCCATCCAAACTCGGGTGTTTTGCGCTCAACCCAGTAGTGCTGCATTCATTTCTACCTGCGTAGCGGTAAACAGGAAGAGATGATGAAGATGAAAGACATTTCTTGGGGTAATCGTCACACAAACAAAGTAGCTGCTGCTATAAACCTGCACTGTGGGCAGAGGGGGAAAAGGAAGGGAAGTGACCAGTGACGTGGGCGGGGCCTCGAAGCCGAGGAGCAAGAGAAAGACAAGCAGGATATTGCCTACCTTTCCTTTATCGGGTGGACTCAATTAGTGATGGATTGGGAGCGGAGTGAGAAAGAAAGAGCGCAGCTGCATTAACTTGCTTCATAAGCGTGATGCGTCTTTCATCTGCCATGCTTAGTGTCCGTGGCTGCACTGTATCTACGATATTGCCTGTTCCTTTGTGCTTCTTAAAAAAAAAGAGCTTGAACAGCACATCTTGAAACCCACAGTCTGCTCTGAATTCTTTGCCTGTGAGAAACCTTGCTGATGTAGTATAACTATATCTTTTGTGTTGTTTGCTGTACTGCAACCTCACCTTGACAGCAGAGTCTGGCTATTCCTCACCCAGGTGTAAGCCTCCTACAGTTTCTTTTTCATGACTAACCAACCTTTGAAAATGAAGGTCATTAAGCGCGTGTTCACACCTTAATGTAATCTCCATTTTTTTCATTTATTAATTCACTGTTTTTAATGTGTACGGTCACTTTATTTCGATTTAACATAAAAGGCTACTTCATAGACAACATTTACTGTCATTTCCGTCTCGTTTCTTTGCGAGTGGCTGTTATATTGTACATATTCCTGTTCGTTTGAGTGTGGTTGTGTTGTGTGTTTTACGTGTGTGTGCATGTGCTTTTTCTTTCTCTCTCTCTATACATGCATGAGTAACAGTGTCATTGTCTCAAATGAATACCTGCATGAAAACCGGAATTGAAAGTGGCGTGGGTTTGTTTTGACTATAACCCACATAGACTGATGGTATTTTCATCAAGCTGATCAAAAGAACACCCACATATCAGCCTGACTGAAAAGAAAGCGTTAATGCTCTGTTAGACCTGGTCAGTCAGCTGAACCCCAAACTACAAAGGAACTAGATTATCCGTATAAAAGGTAAAAAGAAGACAACAAGACAGCTATTAAACCTTTCATAACTGACTGAAAGTTTGCAGATGTTGAAAATAAAACTTATTCTGTCCACCTCTGGTAACCGAGAAGGAGTTTGACAGAGGTTCAGCTGCTACACAAATGAAGAATTGCACCAAATGTCACCAGTAAAATGGCAGTAGCTTTTGTCTGATAAAAATTGCTTGTCAGACGAATGTTTTGGCTGTCTTCATCAATCATTACATTTCTAGACACACACAGAGAGAGCTGTCCAAGAGAAGACTCTTTCTAAAATAAATATTTCAGATAAAGTTACTGCTACTTATACATACTTATAATCTAAATTATCTTAATAAGGACCAACCATTAACGGAAAACATGGCTGTGCTTACAAAAATTAAGAGGCGTGCAACAAAATGCCATAACATCTTCTGGAGCCCACTAGCCAAACGCGCTGGGGACATGATGACCACCAAAGGGACTGTGTGACTGAATATAAATTCAAAGGAAAGCTCAAGCAAAACAACAAATGAATGTGTGGATTAAACAAAGAAAAGCTTTGTCATTTTATGTATGATGTTTGATGTACACTAAAATCATAGTAGTAAAACATATATAAAACAATGTACAAAGAAAATTAATAAACTTTACAGAGGAACAGTGTGTAATGAAATTGGTAACTTGAGCTTTGCACAAAATACAATTTTGCTTAAAACACTGTGTGAGCTAAACACTACTCACTGGGGTTCAGGAAGGACAACAAGATCGGTTTGAGTGAGTACAGTCCGGTTTATTGCAACAGAAATAATCACACGAACAAAGGAAGCCAGCTGTTGCTGGGGTGTCAACCTCTCTCTTTCTCTGTCTCTTTCTCTGTCTCTTTCTCCGTCTCTTTCCGCGTGCGTGTGGACCCAGCCTACTGCAAGAGACCAGAACCAGGTTACAAACATGCTTATATAGCTGACTAATTACCTGATTCTGTCCAGCTGTTTGATCACCGGCTGAGCCACTCCTCCCTTCCCTCCAGCAGCCGCCGCTCTAACCAAGCCCCACTGCCACATACCCCCACCGCCCGACTTAGGCCGGGACCCCGCCGGCCGCAAGCCCACTCCCCCCCCCCTCCGCAGAGCGGGAGAGGAAGTCAGCCACGGCCATGCGGTTCCCCGGCCTATGGATCACCTTGAACCGGAAAGGCTGTAAAGCCAGATACCAGCGAGTGATCCGCGCGTTGGCATCTTTCATGCGGTGGAGCCATTGGAGCGGGGCATGGTCCGACCAGAGGGTGAATGGGCGCCCCAGGAGATAATAGCGGAGGGCACCGACCGCCCACCGTATGGCGAGGCACTCCTTCTCCACCGTACTGTAGCTCACCTCCCGCTGAGCTAGCTTCCGGCTAATGTACAGTACGGGGCGGTCGACCCCCTCCACCTCCTGGGACAAAACGGCCCCCAGCCCGCTGTTCGAGGCGTCGGTCTGCAGGATGAAAGGGAGAGAAAAGTTAGGTGTATACAAAAGTGGCTCCCCACAGAGGGCTTGTTTTACCCTCTCAAACGCCAGCTGACACGGCTCCGTCCACTGGACCGGATCTGAGGCACCTTTTCGGGTCAGGTCGGTTAGGGGGCTGGTCAGCTCCGAGAAGGCCGGAATGAACCTCCTATAGTAACCGGCCAGCCCCAGAAACCTCCTAACCTCTTTTTTGGTCTTGGGTCTTGGGCAGGCTGCAACCGCTGCGGTCTTTTGTATCTGTGGCCGCACCTGCCCTCCACCCAAGTGGTACCCCAAATACCGTACCTCCCTCCGTCCAACTGCACACTTCCCTGGATTGGCCGTGAGCCCCGCCTTCCTCAGGGACTCAAGCACTGCTCCCACCTGCTGCATATGCTGCTCCCAGGTCTCACTATGAATGATTACATCATCCAAGTAGGCCGCAGCATATGCAGAGTGAGGCCGCAGCACCCGGTCCATGAGGCGCTGGAACGTAGCTGGGGCCCCGAACAATCCAAACGGAAGCGTGACGAATTGGTACAAACCATACGGAGTGGAGAAGGCCGTTTTCTCCCTGGACTCTGGCGACAAGGGAATCTGCCAGTAGCCCTTGGTCAAATCCAGTGTCGTAAAAAAGCGAGCCGTGCCCAGCCGATCCAGGAGTTCGTCGACCCGGGGCATTGGATAGGCATCAAATTTGGACACCTCGTTGACGCGACGGTAGTCCACACAGAACCGTATTGACCCATCAGACTTGCGAACCAGTACAATGGGGCAACACCAGTCGCTGTTGGACTCTTCTATTACCCCCATCTCTAACATGGCCTGAAGTTCTGCCTGAACAGTTTTCCTCTTGTGTTCTGGCAGCCGATAGGGTCGTGAACGCACTGTCACACCCGGGGAAGTTTCTATGTGGTGGTGTATGAGGTTTGTGCGCCCTGGCAGGGGAGAGAACACGTCAGCAAACTGCCGCTGCAACGAGGCCACGTCTGCTCTCTGGCCCGGCAAGAGATGGTCGTCAACGGGGACCGGCGGCGACCTGTTTGATTTAGTCACCTCCGGTCCCAGCTCATCTCTCTCAATCACCGTGGTGGCCAGAGAAACAGACGCCACCTCCCTCCAGGCTTTGAGGAGGTTGAGGTGGTAAATCTGTGTTGCTCCGCCCCTGTCAGAACGCACAACCTCATAGTCAACATCCCCCACTCGCCGTGTGACCACAAAGGGCCCTTGCCACTTGGCGAGTAATTTGGAGCTAGACGATGGTAGCAATAGAAGCACTTTATCTCCCGGTGAAAATTGTCTGAGTTTAGCCCCTCTGTTGTACAGCCGCTGTTGACGTTCCTGGGCCTGGAGCAAATTCTCCCGTGATAATTTACCCAGTGAATGGAGCTTTGCTCGCAGGTCCAGTACATGCTGTACCTCGTTTTTACTGGTGCTTGGACCCGCCTCCCAGTTTTCCTTAACCAGGTCCAAGACACCCCGAGGTTTTCTGCCGAACAGGAGTTCAAACGGTGAAAAACCTGTGGAGGCCTGGGGCACCTCCCGTACTGCAAACAACAGAGGGTCCAACCATTTATCCCAATTACGGCTATCCTCGTGCACGAACTTACGAATCATGTTCTTTAGTGTTTTGTTAAACCGCTCCACCAGGCCATCTGTCTGGGGATGGTACACACTAGTCCGAATTGAGCGGACGCCCAGTAATTCGTATAGTTCGCGTAGTGTACGTGACATAAATGATGTGCCCTGGTCAGTCAGGATCTCTTTCGGGATCCCAACTCGGGAGATGACCTGAAACAGTGCCTGTGCAACACTCTTTGCTGAGATGCTGCGCAGGGGTACTGCCTCGGGATAGCGCGTTGCATAGTCCACTAGAACTAATACAAAGCGATATCCCCGTGCGCTCCGGTCTAATGGCCCGATGAGGTCCATGGCAAGTCTATCAAAAGGGACCTCCATTAATGGTAATGGGCGCAAAGGCGCTTTTGGGGTGGCCGGAGGGTTGACTAATTGACATTCGCGGCAGGATGCACACCACCGACTAACATCCGCCCGAATGCCCGGCCAGTAAAATCGGGCCATGATCCGGTTAAGTGTTTTGTCATATCCTAGGTGACCCGCCATGGGGTTGTGGTGAGCCGCCTGGAAAATCGTTTCTCGGCGGCTTTTTGGGACTAATAACTGGGAGAGCTCTTCCCCTGTTTGAGCGTCACGACTCGCTCTGTATAATCGGTCTTTAACGACTCTAAAGTAGGGGTGAGTGAGTGCTGCGTTAGGGTGAACCGGACAACCATCAATTTCCATCACTTGGTCAAAGGCGTGGCGGAGGGTCTCATCCCGAGACTGTGCGAGCGGAAAATCTTCCATGGGGGCTGTCCATGCCCCCCCCTCAGCAGCGTCGGGATGAGGCACCTCCGCCTCACCACTAAGGACAGCACATAACTCACATTTCCCTGACTTACGTGACCGCACCCTCATAGTTTGCCCCGCTAAGCTCGTAAACCCCGGCCAATTTGTTCCCAAAATTAGAGGGTGCGTGAGGCGAGTACTAACTCCAGCCTTTACTCTATGTTTTTTCCCTTTAAAATAAATTTCCAAAGCCACCACAGGATAATCGTGAATATCCCCATGCACACACCTCACCCTCACCCACGATGCCTCCAACAATGCCCCCGGTCGAACCAAGCGCTGATGGATCATGGTCTGTTCACAACCAGAATCCAGCAGAGCTTGGTGTGTACCCCCTTGTATACATACCGGTATACGGTACGTCACTTCCGAACCGGGGGAGGGGGCCGGCGGGCCAGCAACCCGAACCACTTGTCCCACTTCCATGAGAGGGCAGTCCACCCTGATGTGGCCGGGCTGCCCACACCGCCAGCACACCTGCCCTGGCGTCTGAGGAGCCCCCCGGGGTGCCAGGTGATCAGACACGTAGGCTGGGCCCTGTGAAAAAGACGGCAGAGGGTGATTAGCGGACCGGAGCGATGCATGCTCCGGCGGTGTGTGTGTGTGTGTGTGTGTGGGTGGGTGTGGGTGTGTGTGTGGTGCAGGAGTCCATGCCGCTGCCGCTGGGAACCTCCTCCTTGGGGCTGGGGTAGGACGGCCTGCAGGGATCGTCGCTGGCCTGGACTCCTCCCTCATGCTCCGCCGGGGAAGAGAGATATGGTCCTCCGCGAGGACGATCGCTGCCTCGATGTTGGCGGGGCGGTGGCACTGGACCCAATTGGCTGTAGCTGACGGTAATCCAGCGATGAACTGCTCCAGCGCCACCTGTCCAACGACGTCCTCAGCGGAGTGTGTCCCCGGCTGGAGCCAGCGCCTCGCTGCGTCCAGGAGCTGCTGCGCGTATGCAAAGGGGCGCCCGGCTTCCTCAAAGGAGAGCCCCCTGAACCGCCGCCGGTGTCCCTCCGACGTACTGCCCAGCCGGTCCAGGATGGCTCTCCTCAGCTGCGTGTAGTCGTGGCGCGCGGCCGCCGGCAGGCTGTGCGCGGCCAGCTGCGCCACGCCGGTGAGCAGGGGAAGAAGCCGAACAGCTCTCTCCTCCTCCGGCCACCCACACGCCTCCGCCGTGCCCTCAAATATGTCCAGGTACGCCTCCGGATCATCTTCCGCGGTCATCCGCTGCAGGGCGACAGGCGGAGATCGGCCCCGACCGGGCTCCGGGTCGGCGCCGTGGGCAGCCGGGCGTTGCAGCAGCTCCCGCAGGAGAGCACGATCGTCCCGCTGTGACGCCGCAATGTCCGCGAGGAGCTGCGACTGCTGCTGCTGCAGCGTGGTGGTGCTCTCCTGCATCGCAGCGAGGTGCTGAAGGGCCAGCGACAGCGGAGATTGTCCTTCCATGAGCGGTCCCTGCTCAGGTGCCAATGTGAGCTAAACACTACTCACTGGGGTTCAGGAAGGACAACAAGATCGGTTTGAGTGAGTACAGTCCGGTTTATTGCAACAGAAATAATCACACGAACAAAGGAAGCCAGCTGTTGCTGGGGTGTCAACCTCTCTCTTTCTCTGTCTCTTTCTCTGTCTCTTTCTCCGTCTCTTTCCGCGTGCGTGTGGACCCAGCCTACTGCAAGAGACCAGAACCAGGTTACAAACATGCTTATATAGCTGACTAATTACCTGATTCTGTCCAGCTGTTTGATCACCGGCTGAGCCACTCCTCCCTTCCCTCCAGCAGCCGCCGCTCTAACCAAGCCCCACTGCCACACACTGATATTAAAAACTACATCGAGAATAATCGCGAAATCCCCCAAAAATCGAATTATTAGGAGTAATGTGGGAGATCAGGCAAACTCATCTATCTCCCCCACATTCAGCTCTCCCTTTTCTGCTTTGCAAGGAGTAAGTATTTGTCCAGTGCTCTGGCTCCTTCCACCTCCATCAGTCTCCTGTATTGATTTTCTGCCTCGCTGTAAAGCCTGAGAGTACAAAAAAAGTGGAAAAAAAAAGTGAAAGCAAACAATAATCGAGTGAAGTAACAAAGAAACTTGATCACAAACCTATCCTCCTAAAGATGTATGTGCTACGTACAGCATGTGCTTATACGTGTCCCTTCATACTTTTGTCTGTCTATTAAAGCGAAAGACCTTCGATCTGTTTTCAAATGCTTGTGAATCTTCAAGAAAACAGAGGACGAATAAAAACAGAGATTCCTTTGTACCTGATCTTCAACAGCCTCTTTACTTTGCCTCCACTGGAGCAGCACACACAGGGTGAGATGGTCAACCTAAAAGTATTTAATTCAAGTGTTTCCATCAGGCTTTGGGCTATAGCACTCTTATCTCCAATGAAGGGCAATCTGAACACTTCAGCATACCAAGACATTTTGGACAATGCTATAATCCCAACTTTGTGGCAGCAGTTTTTTCTATTCCAACATGATTATTCCCCAGTGCACAAAGCAAGAATATAAAGACATAGTTTCACTACCATCGGGTGCACACTTGGAGGATGTAGCCTCCAAGTGCCTCCATCAACACTATTCCCATATTAAAGCCCAATTTATACTCCTGCGTAAAGTGCTCTGCGTAGGCTACGCAGAGTCCTCTGCGTCGACGCAGAACCTGTTGTAGAGTCTCTGCGTCGTCTCCGGGTGCACGGAATATTTTTTAAGTGTCCATCACTCCGTCAAGGGACAACTGAGACGGCAAGAGCTGCGATTGGTCCTCAGGACAGGCCGAGCGAAGCTGCTCTGTGCCGGCTCACAGTGAGCACCGAACGTCCACAGAGGGCGGAGCTGATCCCCGCCGATAACGCCGCTGCCGAACTATAAATACGTCATATCTTAACACACACAGCACATGTTTAGACTCTAAATGGCTAATTTCTCGCCTCAAATTCTCTTAAAACTTCGTTCCGGGACACAGAAAAGTGACAAACGGCCACTGTTTCAACAACAACAGTCTTTCTCCCTCGGACGCCATTGCTCACTGTAGCCAAAAGCACAACAACCTTGCGCAGCGACCCCTACTGATCGGGCAGGAAATTGCAGCGCATATCCGTCACCACGACGCAGAAGTATAAATGCTCAAGTGGTCTACGTGGTGACGCAGACGGATAACGCATTACGCAGTCGGAGAAGTATAATGTGGCCTTAACACTCCATAATCTTGAGTTAACGCTTCCATCAAGTGTGGAAGCTATATTATATTCAAAAGGGGGGGGTTGGGGGGACCAACCCCATAATAAAGTCCTGTATATGTATTTGAATATGTCATTACAGTCCATGTTTGTGTCGTGGTCAGGTGTTGATACTTTAATCCACATAGTGCGTCTGTGGTTGAAAGATCGCGACAACGACCGTCTTTTAAGCTCTCTCACAGTACAATGTTGAACCAGTGTCTAAGAGCCACAGTGAATAAATCAGGCTTCGCCCCCTCTTTTATAACAGGGCTCTCAGATAGAGAGGGAAAATGGCGAGGAACACTGGTCACCCACTCCACGCTGCATCTGTAAGATCAGCGATAAATGGAAAAGGAGGGGGAGTTGGGTTGTGCTGCTCTTAGAGACCTGTTATTTGACTGTATTATGTGTTTCTCTGTCTAATTGTCCTTCCATCACGCTGCACTGATGATGAGGCCATGGTCTCAGACCATGTCTGCCTTGTCCTCTGACTGCTTTATTGTCACATTTCCTTGCAGCATGAATGCATTGCCGTTAATGTTAATGGTCTCACAAAGCAGAAGTGCTCACCAAGGCATCATTCATTTCCTTTATTTCCTCTGTCTGGCTGCTTCATACATGATCCTTGTTCCTGCAATTCACATGTTCTTTATATGTTATTTATATGCCACCTAAAGCTGGTTTGTTCTGTTTCTTTCATTTCCTCTTTTTCCCTCATTTGATGCTTCCGTGTATTCCTCACTCCGTCCCACTTTCCCATCTCTCCCAACATTTGATCCCAGTCCCCTGAGACCTTTTCAGATGTCACCTCTCTCTGATCCCTGCTTCCAGAGAGGAGACTACACGACACGGGATGAATACTGATCAGGAGGTTGTTGGATGGAAGAAAAAAAAAAGGAACCAGAGAGAAATATAGAAAGAGAGAGAGAGGGTAGGCTACCTATAGAGAATGTGTTAACAAGACTTTGAGTTTAGAACCTGTCTGTTAAATGCACATAATGGTTGTCTCTCAGTCAAAACAATGATAGAGGATCTAGTTTGATGATATCATGGGAATTGTTGTCCTACCAGCAGAATGTGCAGCATAAGGCAATTAGCAGTGATGATCCATTAGTGACAAACGCACACATTAAAATGCAAAAAAAAAATGGTTGCACATTAGCTATATGCATTAAGGTAGAAATGGAGAAAACAGGAAGTTGTGTATTGTAAGAGTATGAGGTAGAGTCGTGTTGGGAATGACATCATCATAAGAATGAATTTCATAAGAGTGCATTTCTATGGATTCTTTTAAAAAGAGTTAGACATGTTTTGTACTTAAAACATTGGTCTTGACATTTTTAAATACTTGAATTCAGAAAGGTTACTTTAGTACTACATTCTTCACAGTTTCCTTAAATTCAACGATATCAAGATCGAGGTGACTATGGTAGTTTCATTTAATTAAAACTAACTCTCTTTGTCCTAATCTTGTTTGAACAGGCTCCGAGGGAAGTTTTCCGTCATTTTGGGGCAACCAGAATCCAACAGGCAACTAGTGGCCAATTAAATGCTTGTTCATAAGGTGAACGATACAGTTTGTTCCGTATATAATAATAAATAATGTTTAAGTGGGAATGATTAATAAAGAGAAAATGAAAGATTTGTCTTGATTGTAAAACAACAAAAATATTTGAGCTAGTTGCCTAATGCTGCTCTAAATGGATAGGCATTCAAGATCACTTCCTTTGGCTTAAACAGTTACACATCAGTGATGCATCCATTTTCTATGGCTTTATCCTCCACATGAGGGTCGCGGGGGGGAGCTGTGCCAATCTCAGCTGACATAGGGTGCGACAGGCAGGGTACACCCTGGACAGTCCATCGCAGGGCCACATATAGAGACAAACAACCATCCACTCCTACTCTCACACTCACACCTACGAGCAATTTAGAGTGTCCAGTTTACCTAATCCCCATTTTTTATGTTTTTGGACTGTGGGAGGAAGCCGGGGAACCCAGAGAAACCTCATGCACACATGCAGAAAGAGCCTTGTTCCAACCGGGGCTTGAACTCTGGTCTTCTTGCTGCAAAGGCAAGCGTGCTAACCACTGGCCATCAGTGATTCAGACTATCATAATTAAACTGAACTTGAGGGATACAGGGATACAAGTCAGTATCCAGTGAGAAAGCATGGTTTACTTGGGTCAGTCCTGGCTGCAGGCTGCATCCATCGCTACTCTGCACTGTAATAAAACTACAGTTTCATAATACTGATCTCATAAACTAATGGATGCCCAGGGCTCAAACTGTGGGCGGGCTTGTAATTAAATCACAAAGCTATATGTAGCATTTACAGAAAATGCTGAAAATAACATTTAAGGCTATATGAGCATAAAACAAAGAGCAGTGCAGCTCAGTGGAAAACTCACATCAGACAGAATATTCAGTGAGACAAAATATCACTGACCTGAAAAACGTATATGGCTCGAAACATCAGAAGTAAGTGTTCAGTCATCAGCCATCGGCCAGGACTCTCTGACTCACACATAAGAAACTCATTCTTTTTTAGAAACACATTTTCCTCAGCAAAAGCTGCCACTTATCTGCGAGCACCTTGTTCCATTCCGTCTTCTGTAGTTCCTCTATAATTGAACACATTTGACATATTTGCATTCTCTGTTTCTGCAACGTCCAGGGCCTCATTTTAACATTTTGAAGTGCATGCTTCTAACTGCACCCTCTGTTTTAGTTGATGGTCAGTACAGTCCCGACATCTGCAACCACTTAACCATTAACTTCAGGATAGGTCCTGATGCCCTAATGAACATGTCTGTGTCATGCTTTAGTCAAAATATCATAAGGATGAAGCACAATAGCAGTTCAATAACCAAAATAGCCATTTTCAAAACGCTCGGTTTTGTGCCTGGTCATTTACATGTGAATGGGACCCAGGTAAATACACATCCACTGCTTCCAGGGGAGTGTCGCCACTTATCACCTATTGTCATGCAGCGTCGTCACAACCCCCCACTCCATATACCCCATAGTAATGTCCGTTTACCTGTTGTTACTGCGTTTCACCGTGCTGCATAGAGTGAGCACGATTTTGGCTTCTCGCGATCATAAAAAAAATCGGAGAAAAGCGATTAATGCGCCGCGCGGCGGCGTGTATGTAAATGTACGCACCAGTGTAACTGCGGCTCCAACTGGTGTGTGGATCAACAACACGAGGAGAGAACTGGAAACACCACAGAAAGGCTGATTCAAGTGATTCAGTATCCTCAAATGAACTGCCGATCCCATCCCTAACACAGAAACCCCCAAAACAACTCAGTACACATGCCAGGCCTGTAAGTGGCGCTGCAATGCTACACCAAAAACAAAGAAGAAGAAGCTACACGCGAGACGTGAAAGAAAAGAACGAAATTTATCATGAAGCAAACAGACTAAACAACAGTGTTGACAACTTGGTGACTTTGTCAGCAACTTTACAGATCCCTGGCGACGTTTTTCTTTTTTGCTTTTTATCTTTTGAGGACAGTGTTCTTGTGATATTTAGTGACTTCTCAGGCTGACTTTAGTTACGTTTCATTGACAGTAATTGTCTAAAGTGCCACGCAATCTCCAAACACATGAGAATGCTGATGACAACAATGACGAAGGTGGGAATGTGTAAGAGAGGTGGAAGAAGAACTGTGCGTATTCACCTGCACCCGTTTCTGTGTGGACGGACCCTGAGGTTAGGTTATAGATATACATCCAGGATAGACTCAGCGTCTATTCACTCTTGGCTCACACTCACAGCGACATTAAAGCGAGGATCCCCACTCTCAGCCGCTCTGAGCGTCCAAGTGTGTCTCTTTCAGATGCGGAGGATTAAAGTGTCATAAAACCTGGATCTTTAGCTGCTCAGCGCTCAGTTTGTTCGTCTTCTTTTTACCAACGGCTTGATCTAATGTTGAGGGTTATGTGGTGCTTTTCATAAAGGTATTGATGCAGCCTTCAGAGATAGAAGCGAGATTTATCCACCTGATTTACTTTGGTTCTTTCAACGTCTGAGTTAGCGTTTCCACTAAAACAGTTATGGGTGCATTTTTCCACAAAGCCTCCCCTTAGAGCAGTTAATGGTCTTCCACTCTTGCCTCTTGACACTCTAGACGTGGATGAATGTGCGATTATGAGCTCAGAGTGCTGACCACATGACTGTCTTGCTGTGGTGAGGTGATGTCTGCAAAGAATTGGAATTACTGATTTCAACCGAGATGCACTCTCCTTTCTACGTATGAAGATCTGTGTGTTTTTGAAGAGGAGCCTCGCCCCTGACTACAACTGCTGAATATGATTTGATTAATTATTGTGTTTAAAGTTTATGAGGTACACTCTTAGAAATAAGGGTTCCAAAAGTGTACCTCTACAAGGGCTGAGGTTCTACCTGGAACCATTTGCTTTCCCAAAGAAAGGGTTTTTCAATGGTTCTAGGTAACACTAATGGTTCAAGTAAGAACCATTTTGATCCAGAGAACCCTTTAAAACCCCTTTCCTGAAAAAAGGTTTTAAAAGGGTTCTTGGTGGAACCTTTATAAAAATGTTCTACCTGGAGCCAAAAAGGGTTTTCCTATGAGGACAAGCCGAAGAACCTTATATGGTTCTACTTAGCACTTTTATTTCTGAGAGTGTAAAGCCCAAGTTATACTCCTGCGTAAAGTGCTCTGCGTAGGCTACGCAGAGTCCTCTGCGTCGACGCAGAACCTGTTGTAGAGTCTCTGCGTCGTCTCCGGCTGCACGGAATATTTTTTAAGTGTCCGTCACTCCGTCAAGGGACAACGGAGACGGCAAGAGCTGCGATTGGTCCTCAGGACAGGCCGAGCTAAGCTGCTCTGTGCCGGCTCTCAGTGCGCACCGGGCGTCCTGACAGAGGCGGAGCTGATCCCCGCCGATAACGCCGCTGCCGAACTATAAATACGTCATATCTTAACACACCCATCACATGTTTAGACTCTAAATGGCCAATTTCTCGCCTCAAATTCTCTTAAAACTGCGTTCCGGGACACAGAAAAGTGACAAACGGCCACTGTTTCAACAACAACAGTCTTTCTCCCTCGGACGCCATTGCTCACTGTAGCCAAAAGCACAACAACCTTGCACAGCGGCCACTACTGATCGGGCGGAAAATTGCAGCGCGTATCCGTCACCACGACGCAGAAGTATAAAGGCTCGAATGGTCTACGTGGTGACGCAGACGGATAACGCATTACGCAGTCGGAGAAGTATAATGTGGCCTTAACTTTATAGAAACAAGTCACATGCAGCCATGCAGTGATATACTGTGCAAGTAAATGATACATGAAGTTCCATATGCTACAGCTAGAGTTTGGTTGGACTTGGAAATATTGCCATGGTTACACCACACAACTGTGGGTCGGCATGTAGATGCAACCTTTGCCACATCTCACAGGCCATGTAGGCATAGACTTACATTATTAACCACATTACTTTTGTCCATATGTTATATCTAAACTGTTATACATTCATTGTTTTTTCACTATGATACAGCCCCCTTTTGATGGTGATCTCTTGTCTGTGAATTAATGACATTCACATAGGCAACACAATAGCAAACAGAGGGTAGGAAGTAGGCAAGACAGAACGTAAGAACGTTACTTGAAGAAACGACAAAGAAAACAGCATGCGGACGAGGCTGGGAGATGAGAGAGAGATTATCTCAACATTGATTAAACCACTCAGCCCTCGTACCATGAGGAGCGTGAGTGGTTAGATGGAAACTGGTGATAAAGAGCTATAAGAAAAGAGGGTTGAAAGCATTGACTATTTTCTGATCTGGTATCCTGATGATGGGTGGATTCAAACTGATTAATATATTGTGATGAACAAAAAGTGTTAAGAAGCAATTTTTTAACAGATGTTAACATTTTATATGTTTTTATCATCTGCAAAATAAGATGATTTTGCCTAGATGAGCGCCAAACACATAGAACAGCATGAAAACATAGAAATGCTTCCAAATGAAACACTAAAGGTAAAGTAATGTGATTCAGTAGATTTTCACTTAATATGTGAGGTTTTAATAATGGGACAGCAAAAAAAAAAATCTGGAAATAAGCATAATGCCCAAAACACGCAAAACATGCACTATAATAATTGATGAATTGTTGATGTGTTTATCATCTGCTGAGAAAAATCCAAAATGAGCACGAAAGAATTGTTATTTATACATTTGTTTTTGTTTTTAGGACCTTAGCATTGGAAAAAAAAATAGTGCTCTAAAGTTATTATTATATTTATTTATTTTTTCAGTGCTTTATAACTGCTATAAATATATTATATAGCAGACTGTTCCACAGCAGCAGAGTGATGTAGCTAGTCATTTGTAATTTGACCCATTATGCAGCTGCATCACAGCTGTAAACCGCACTTTAAAGACCTCCAAAACAAACACATGGGTCTATGACTTTATCAAGTAATTTATGTGTTAACAACTTCCATTTGTACACACATTTGTTAAAAATTATTTCTGTCCACCTGATGAATGTCTCTGTTTGCTCTGGTTTGGTCTCCACCAGCTCCTCACATCAAACATTGCTCTTTTCTTTAATGCACAATATCATATATATATATATATACATATATATATAAAAAAACTTGATATCACAATATCAAGTTTTTTTTTAAATATATTCTTAATGTGTTAGTTATTATAATAATACATAATAATAGACTTTAATCATATGGTACTTTTCTTTACCAGATGATTGAAAAGTCTCAAATCACACCTAATCAATGATCAGGTGTATATGACAGTAAAGAAAAAAAAAAAAGGATAAACAGTAGAACAATGACACAAGTTAAAATAGATGAAGCTAAGTTATGAGAGAGGATGAAGTGATAATAAATTCAGCGTGCACACAGTATGATTGAACTCCTTGAACTAATGACGCCTGAACCTGCCCAAGCAAATATGCAACAGGCAACAAAGACATCTGAAACACAGCCAAGATGAAAGACTTTGCCTCAAGAGGAGGTTACGCAAAGACACACACGCATATGCTCGCATATATTAATGCACAGTGTGAAGGAGCATATATGGACCATGCCAGCCTTTGTGCAGAATGAACAGACAGCAACAGAGTACATATACCCTGTCTGTGTGCATAATGTGTTAAAGGTGTTTTGTTTTTTTTGATGTAGAAGAGTGATGACCTTCACCACTCAAGATTAACACCCACACACAAACAAACACAAGCCATCGAACCAGACAGGTTATCACACACACACACACACACACACACACACACACACACACACACACACACACACACACACAGAGAGAGAGAGATGTGATCTGCATTTTCTGAACTTTCATTTTCAGAATCTTTACTCAGTGAAAGTCATAATTAAAAGGAGATTAAACTTTTGACCCAAGCTCACAAGCACACAAGGAGACATGGAGACTGGGAAATCTGACAGATTAATGAATTGAACTATGGCCAGCATTAGAGGCTTGCAGGTGTGTGTGTGTGTGTGTGCGTGCGTGTGTCTGTAATTACTCGCTAATTGGACTTTTTAATCATTAAATGATGTCACAGGAAAAATATTTTGTGGCTTCCTCCCTCACTCACCTTCTACCCCTTATCCTCCCCATGGGGCTCATGGGTGCCAATCCCAGCTGACATAGGGTGAACGGTGTAGGGTACAACCTAGACAGGTCACCAGTTTACCACAGGGCCACATACACTCTTAGAAATAAAAGTGCTAAGTAGAACCATATAAGGTTCTTCGGCTCGTCCTCATAGGAAAACCCTTTTTGGCTCCAGGTAGAACATTTTTATAAAGGTTCCACGAAGAAACCTTTTAAACCCCTTTACTCAGGAAAGGGACTGTAAAGGGTTCTCTGGATCAAAATGGTTCTTACTGGAACCATTAGTGTTACCAAGAACCCTTGAAAAATCCTTTCATCGGGAAAGGGTTTTTCAGAAGCAAATGGTTCCAGTTAGAACCTCAGCCCTTGTGGAAGGACCCTTTTTGGAACCCTTATTTCTAAAAGTGTATTACATAAACTTTAAACACAATAATTAATCAAATCATATTCAGCAGGCTCCTCTTCAAAAACACACAGATCATGAGAGACAAAAAACCATCCACTCAGTCCATGTTTTTGAACTGTGGGAGGAAACTGTAGAACCGGGAGAAATCTCTCGCAAACACGGGGAAAACATAGAAACTCTATGCAGAAAAGCCCTTGCTCCAACTGGGTCGCAGTCCCAGGTCCCAAGTGTGAGTCTCCCTTCATGTATTTTTTTTTTTTTTCTGAATGTCGGCATGATGGCTGGTCTTTATTTTTTAAGAGCAAATAAGCCAAAGTCCTCTAAGGCCAAACTAAGAGGAAACAGGAAGCTTAACTTAGCAGTCCACCTGCTGCACACGGATGGGCCTTGATGAGCACTTTCTCCTGCTGTTTGTGAAGAAAAGACTGATGTTTATTTTCATTAGAGCAGAAATAGCTTCGGAGTGACAGAAAAGAGAGTGGCAGAAGCAAACACAAACAGTGACATATATGAAAATGTCAGTCCTTTTCCACTTTCTCTTCATATTAAATCACCATCTCCCTGGAGAAGCACAATATCATTTCACTCCTCACGTGTCTCCTGTTTGTGTTCTGCTTGTTTGAATCACGTTTTGGCCTCATGTTGATATTCAGATTTTTTTCAGATATTTGATGTGTGTGTGTGTGTGAGAGGACTTTTATACAAACATATTTTGAGTGTGCAGTCATGTTAAGTGTGACTTAAAAACACACTGGTCTAATTGTCACGATGGTACATTGATCGGCATCTCCAGACTGACATGTTTCTTGTAATAAATTGGATATTCTGTCAGGATTGTTCACAGTTTGGACCCGGAAGCAGACGGAGACGAAAGTATATTTCAAAACAAAAGAGAATTTATTTACAAAACTGACTAACATAAAGCGACTCCCAAAAACTAAGGGAGCGATAGGGGATAGAATTAGAGACAGGGGGAAAAAGGTCCTTGCAGCTACTGCGGGGGGGGGGGGGGGGGGGCTCGGCAGGATGGCAGTGTTCCAGCGAGGAACAAACTCACAGGTTTGAAGACGAGGATCCCAGGAACGTAGGGAAACAGGAACACAACCAGTGAGTTTGTGGAGCGGCAGGAGACGTGGCAACCTGGAGCGAAGACAAGCAGGTGAGTATCCAGGGCAGGTGACGTTCAGCGAGCAAACGATTAGCATGACTCTACCATGTACGTGAGAAAACGATCTGACGCCGGTGACGAGGAAAGGCTCCGCTTTTAAGCCCAGTTGATTGCTCATCTGGAGCAGGTGAGGCGGAGCCGCGCAGGTGTAGACAATCACCGGCGTCCTGGAGGAAGTAGGTTAACCACGCCCCCTGCAGAGTCAGAGTGAGGAGGAACAGCAGCAGCCACACAATAATACAAATAATAAAAATAGTGAGGAAGGTGCAGGTGAGATCGTGACATATTCAATGACAGAATAGCGGTTAGTTGAGTCAAATAATTAATTTGCGGTTTCAGCACTTTGTATTAGCGACTGTATGTATTGTTTGTGAGTCAGAAAGGGCACTTAATTTAAACTAGAGCTGTCTGTCTGTCTGTCTGTCTGTCTGGATCCAGTCATAAAGTTGTTCTGCCTCCAAGGACTTCAACCTAATTCAGTTAAATTCAATTCAACCTCAGCCCAACTAAATTTACTAGCTCAAACATAATTTTGCTCTTGAGCCAGAGCACAAATCATAACAAAAAAAATGACCTTGAAATTTGTGACTAAACTATTTATTCCAGTTTTTGCAGTACAGTCGTTGAAATGTGAAGTAGCGACACATTTGTTGCTATAATCTCCGTTAATGTCTCAAATACTAAAACAGACGACTTTCATCGTCCTTTAACTGTCCCAATCATCCCCCGCTTCGACAGACTAAACGGCCATTACATCAACACAGATGATTAACAAATGACTGTATTTTTCAAAATCTACATCCGTGCGCAAAGAGACAAACGTAATTGACATGATTTCCATCCATGTCCATACGGTTGCTTATCTCTCGCCATCTGTCTACATGTACACACACACGCACGCACACACACACACACACACACACACACACAGTTGATGTTGAACACCTCAGGCTGTGTGAAATGGGACAGTAATCCATCACTAAGGGATTAGTTATAGACTCATATATCACACGGGAGAGCAGAGTGAGAGGGATGTTGGACAGGGTGAGATAAGACCAGAAAGAGTGAATAAAGAGGAAGAGGCATTGAAGAGCAACAGTGTAAAAGGAAAGTAGGCAGTTGGTTTGTGCACATATGGAGGTATATGTGTGTATTAGGATTGTTTGATGACCAAGCGACCAATGTGAGTGAATGAGATAGGAAAAACAACTTCAGGTGTTTGGAGAAAAAACACTGGAGAAGGTGGGATGAGGAAGACAAATGGTGGGAAAACATCTGCATAGAGGAGAGGAAGGAAATCAAAGACTATAGAAAGTATGGAGAGAAAGTTGCATGGACAGAAAGAAAATGAGATGACTTTGCAGTGCACAAAAAGTAGGAAGTCATATATAAATATAATAGAGAAATATGTAATGATCGACCAGGAGGGTCAGAGAGAGGAGAGCAGCTGGCAGGAAGAACTTCAGATAAAAAAAAAAGCAGTGCTGTCCTTCTGTTTCATCTCAAAGAGAATTACTCACACAATGAATGAGTCTTTTTCATCTCTTTCCCGCTGAAAGCATTCGTGAAAGAGGTAGATGTTAAGTGAGAGAGATGAGAAAAAAACAGACAAATAATAGAAGAAGAATAACACATTTATGTGACGCACAAACAAGATTGATGCACAAAAAAAAAACGTGCCAAGTCATGCCGGAACTGTGTCATGCCGTAAGCATTGGCCTTGCAGTCAATGAGCTTTGTTGACAGACGTTAGCGCCAGTCACAAATGAACAACTTTCTTTTTCTTCTGCCAAATGTATTGCTTCCTATTTACCAATGTGATCACACACTGTGTGCCATCTCTCACTTTGTTATTGATATTTTGAAAACCCTGTTTGAATTTAGCAAGTGTAAATAAGATTCAGGCGTGCGGTCGTCATATTTTTTACGTGTTGTGTCAATTCGCGGGGGTTATACTGATAGCGCAGATATGTCTTGTGTGTGTTTGGGCTCCAATATGTTGAGAAACGAATGTTGGCAAAATGTCAATTATTGTATGTGGCATTGATCTTTGAATGGGCCTCACGCACAAAACCGTTCATATCAGTTTAACTCCCTGAGCTTTCAGCAGAGATAAAGCGTCGATCATACTAATCGCATCAGAGCACAAACACTGGAAGTGGCAGAAAACAGCTTGAGCAATCACAGTTGGATACGTGATTGACTATTTTTCCACGTAAAATACACCATCATTGTCCAGATGACATTAAATCATTATGAATGTGTTTTTTCCATGGTCCTCTGCCTTCTGCCCGTGTTTGACAAACACACACACATGCACACACATGTTGGCGCTTCATTCATAGTGAGGACCCTCATAGACATAATGTGTTCCCTAGCCCCTTACCCTAACCTTAAACATCACAACTAAATGCCTGACCCTTAAACTTTACCATACCATTACCTAACCCTAAATCCAATTATAAACCTAACCCTAAAACCAGGTCTTAACCCCCCGAAAAAGCCCTTTAAAGGAGTGAGGACCAGTCAAAATATCCTCACCAGTGGTCTCATGTGTTGTGACCTCATTCCACTGCCGGTGCATTGTTCATGGCACACGTGTGTATGATTGATGTAAAAGTGTAAAAGCTCCAACAAAGAGCATCGTTTCTGCCAATATTGACTCTAAGAAAATAATTCAAACGGACATTGTATCTTTATCAGGTATTTGTCAGGACAAAGTAAATCTATTTCATGCCGATTAAATTCAGGTCATCATATCGGATCGAAACAAAAAACTGCTTGGAATCAAAGTCATCACTAAAAGCCGGTTGCTGAAATGCATCAGGTCTCTTAAAGCTCACATAGAGTGGTCCTGTTGCACATATAAGTTAGTTATGGAGGTCTACTTACATATATTAACTTGGTTTTATGGTCAAAAACCTCCTAGTTGCTGTAAATGAGCCGATAGAAATCCTCTTTTCTGACGCTGTTTCCCAACCACGATATTTCAGACTCAACTCTCAAACCCAGAAGACAGACTGTGTTGTGATTGGCCAGCCAGCGTAGAGGCTTCCCAACTGTCTTGTGATTGGCCAGTACCCGGAAGTGACATATTCAGCACACCCGCTCTCAGAAGCGCAGCTCCCCCCTCTGGAACGGTGGATGCACTGCTACTCATTATCAACGATTACCAGCCGCAGTCCCTTTTATGACTTTGACCCAGAGTCAGAAGACACTGTCGCTCGTGAAACACCTCCACAACGGACGTTATTCTTCTTCTGCGGTTCAATGTACGCAACCGGATGTGCCCGGACTAGTGCCCGGAGCAGGAGGATCAGCTGTTCGGGAGAACCGCTGTTTACGTAACCGGAGCGGGTTTTTTCAGAGATCTCGCTGAGCCCCGAGATTACAATAAACACAGTGTTCTCAGCAGTGGCTGAACTGTTTGTTTTGAAACTTCAGGGCTTCTTAAACAAGGTAATGACGCAGATACACACTAAAAAACAGCGTTAATTGGAACTTCCGGTCTAGGTCCGATTTAATGTCAGAGAGAGACCTGCTGAAGTTGAGTCCAGAATCAGCATCATGGATAGTTGGGGGTTTGAATGAACATGTCATTTCTCCAAATACAAATGTTTTATTTGATCAAAAAGTTAGCTTACTGTCCCGGATCACAACTGTTATCCTCAAAGTCTGAAGAAAACAGACGGTTGGTACTATACTGTGGTGTATACCCCTGACTGCATATGCAGAAGTTATGAAGTCATGTAGAAGTTATGTAATAATTGCTACTTTGTGATAAAAATTATATTCATCAGGTCAAAACATGACCAAATGATGGAATACTTGTACTGACTTTATGAATAGAAACATCAGGTTGGCAGTCACACAAGGTTCAACACATTCAGATTGTGTTTTCACTGCTTTCATTTAATTTGCTCTAATCGTGTACTTGCGAAAAGCTGCTGTGCAGAGCTGATTTTACAAGATTGGCTGTGGAAACATTAGGAGCATGCTGTCAATGCAGCACAAGCTCTTCATATTTAACAGGTGTTATGATGTTCCAAGAGAAGAGTGAGAAAAGGTGTTTTTTTATCATAAACATTAAACATTACTTACCAAAAAAGGTAGTTATTCTAAATGTGAATATCCTATAATAAAAGCAATACAACTTTGCATTCTTCAAGTGTGCTTCAGCAACACGTTATCTATGGACACAAGGCTGTTCTCTTCTGTTTTTTAATCTTTAAATTATTAGTGCAAGGTAAAGTAATCTCCCTTCATTGTTTGGATAAATAATTGCATATTCAAAGTGTTGTCTATATTGACCACAAGACTGAAAGACCCACGTGACTGACCTAACACTTAAGACAACTCATAGCTGCCATAATAAAGAGCCATTTGACACACTTTGAATATATTTAAATGAAAGTATTTCACTTTAACTTCTCACTAAACATATATTTGTTTTATGGAACAGATATCTCTCAGATGATGCACTAGCAAAGACACAACTGTGAAAATGCTAGTCAAGCTTGTGGTTTCTTAGTGTTTGACTCCAGTCTCTCACCCTGTGGGTGTTAAATGATTGACAGGTAGCAAAGTATAAAAACATTATAATATGCAGCAGTGATATGAAAACACTACATTCAAAGAAACTAAACTGGAGCATGAAGTCTGACAAAACCAAAAGAAAGCTTCAACTGTTGCAAACCACACCTTTGTTTGGATCATTTTCATTCCAATGCTGAGGTCAATAGGTAAATACTCTTTGAGCTGCTACATGACAATTATATAAATAACAAACAGCATGGGTCATCTTCTAACCTGGATCCCCACTGTTGTGCCTGCAGTGTGCGAAAAGATGTGTAATAGAAAGAGTGCCGCATGCTGTGTGTCTAAATGAACGAATGACGACGCACATTGACTTTAGCAGTGAAAAGCACGATATGAATGCAGACTACTTACCATTACACATGTAGGAAGTACAGGAAATCTTTGCATATTAACACATTGTAGCGCATGCATCCTTCACCCAGACAGAAACTCACAAACAGTGCCTCCCATGAGAGAAGAGACAGGTGATTGATTGCTTGACAGTGTTGTTGTTAGGCCCTTAGCTTGCTTCCCAAACACACACACACACACACACACACACACACATTCTTGTACTTGCTGCATACTGAGGACCAGCATTTCCACTTTATAAATCAACACAATTACAAATATCTACTTCATGAACGACATCTACAAAAAACTACTGGTTGCAGTACCATAAAATGTCTGCAGGTGGAGCCCCAGAGCAGAAAGGGCTGGAAATTTGTTTTGATTTTTTTTGGTCCAAAATTTGACAAAAACGTCATACTATACTATATCGACCAAATTTTTAAAAAAACATTTGAATTTTGGTCCAAAATGTGTCGTCCAAAATTTGACAAAAACGTCATACTATACTATGTCGTTCAAAATTTGAAAAATGTCCTCACTTCGTAAAAATGACCTCACTTTGTTGGTTAAAAACCCTCACTGGTCCTCAGTATGCCGCAAGTACAAGAACACACACACACACACACACACACACAAACCCTGCATGACTAGGAGTAAACACCAGAGCAGCAGATAAGTTCGATCTTATCAGCTTCACTGGAGAAAATCTATTGCAAAGGTTAATCTTTTATGACCTCCCCAGGAATCTGAACGGCCAACACAACAAAAATCTATTTTTTACTTTAACTGTCGCCACTTTCAATCCTAAACTATACCAATTTTAAAAGATGGTGAAGGAAAACAGAGGACAGACGAGACGTGGGGGACAGTGGGGAGGAGCAACAGGGAGAGAACCGATCAACATTTTAAGGCCAGAAAGGGAACAAATGGCAAAATTAAAAAAAAAAAAAAAGAGGATGAAGACAATGAAAGTACACATAAGTACACATAAGAATAACACATAGACAATAAAACTATTTAACAAGAATGGCACTGCAAAAGGATAACAAAATAAAAGGATTAAATAAACAAGCTAAAATAGACTATTATGTCTGCACATAAATAAACCCAAAAAGGTAGAAATGACAAGATGAAAAATGGCGCACAGAGGAGAGGTGGGAGACCTGGCTGTCGTAATTCATGGAACACGAGAACATTTTTGTGTATGATAGAGACATTCATGCGTGTGATGTTTGTGTGTTTGCTTTTATGAAGCCTTTGGCTTTTATTGCTAATTTAGGTGAGAGGTGATCCATCACATAATGTAATAAATTGTGTTGTGTGAAGTGTGACTCTGTTATGTGTGTGTGTGTGTGTGTGTGTGTTCTTGTACTTGCGGCATACTGAGGACCAGTGAGGGTTTTTAACCAACAAAGTGAGGTAATTTTTACAGTGTGAAGACATTTTGGCCGGTCCTCACTTTGTTATCATTGAAATCACTTCCTTAGATTGCTATAACATGCTATACTCATGCTATACTATACATTTTGGACGACATAGTATAGTATGACGTTTTTGTCAAATTTTGGACCAACATTTTTTTGTCAAAGATTGTTTCACATTTTGGACGACATAGTATGACGTTTTTGACAATTTTTTTGACCAAATATTTTGGGTCAAATTTTTTTTTTTAATTTTGGAGCAAAAATTTGGGTCAATTTTTTTTTTTCAAATTTTGGACCAAAAATTTTGTGTCAAATTTTTTTTTTTTTTAATTTTGGACCAAAAAGTTTGGGTCAAATTTTTTTTTTTTCAAATTTTAGACCAAACATTTTGGCTCAAATCTCTTTTTTTTCTAATTTTGGACCAACAATTTTGGGTAAAAAATTTTTTTCAAATTTTGGACCAAAAATTTTGGCTCAAATTTTGGTATGATGTTTTCGTAAAATTTTGGACCAAAAATTTTAAAAAATCTAAAAAGTTTTCCAGCCCTTTTTGCTCTGGGGCTCTACCTGCTGCAGTTTTATTGTACTGCGACCAGTAGTTCTATATAGATGTCATTCATGAAGTAGATATTTGTAATTGTGTTGATTTGAAGTGGAGATGCTGGTCCTCACTTTGTCATCAACCCAGTCCTCAGTATGCAGCAAGTACAAGAATGTGTGTGTGCGTGTGTGTGTGTGTGTGTGTGCTTGTTTTATTGCCAGCCTTGAGATGTCAACAACGTGAGTATTGGATAAAGCGAATTACAAGTGAAACACACACACACTCATAGACATGATGCATTCCCTATCCCCTTACCCTAACCTTAACCATCACAACTAAATGCCTAACCCTAAAACCAAGTGTTAATCCTCGAAAAAAAACCTTTTAATGGGAAATAGAACGTGAGGACCTAACCCAAATTGTCCTGCCTGTCCCAATTATGTCCCAATGGATTGGAGCGGAGTAAATACATGTTTTGTAAATTCATATGGATGGATGATTAATAAGCTCACGATCACACCAAGAAAGACAGACAGACTGACAAAAAGAAAGGAGAAGTTGAGACAGAAGTCATGATGTAAAGAAAGAGGTCATGGTTAGAGGTAGGCTCACCCATCACAATGACTTAATTTATCATTTATTTTACTTTGAGTCCAGGCTGATGTTCAAACTTTACATGGCAACTCTATAAACCTTGTACAAAAACACACACATATGTACAACATTAACACATTCACTTGATATTAATGTGTAATGAAGAGTCTGAAATGTAATGATTAGTGGCGTGGACCCGAAAGCAGACGGAGACGGAGGTGGCTATTTCAAAACAATATAAATTTATTTACGAAAAATGTATAACAAAAAACGACTTCCCAAAAGTGGGAAGCGATAGGGGATAGGTGGAGAGAAAGGAGGAAAATTGTCCTTGCAGCTACTGCGGGGGTGACTCGGCAGGTCGGCGGAAATCCAGAGTGGAGACAACTCACGAACGTGGCACAGGAGATCCCAGGAGAATAGGGAGACCGGAACAGCCAGGGAGTTGAAGACCAGCAGGAGACGTGACGACCTGGAGCAGAGACGAACGGGTAAGTATTCTTGTGAGGTAAGTACAGCGAGAGAGCTGGCAGCATGACTTTACCCATGTATGTTCGAAAACGATCTGACACCGGTGAGGAGAAATGGCTCCGCCTTTAAGCCCCGCTGATTACACATCTGGTGCAGGTGAGGAGGAGCCGCGCAGGTGCAAACGATCACCGGTGTCTGGGAACTGGGTCAGCCACGCCCCCTGCAGAGTCAGAGGAGAGGGGAAAGAGCAGCAGCCACAAAAAACAACACTAATAATAAAATTGAGGAGAAGGTGCAGGTGGAATCGTAACAGTACCTCCCCCTCAAAGAGCGCCTCCTGGCGCTAGGCCAGGCTTATCCGGATGGGACCGATGGAAGTCCCTCAGCAAATCTTTGTCCAGGATGAAATGGCGTGGTACCCAAGATCTCTCCTCCGGGCCGTACCCCTTCCAATCGACGAGGTACTGGTGACCCCGGCCCCTGCGTCGGCTGTCCAGGATACGCCTGGCTGTGTAGGCCTCCCCCCCGTCGATAAACCTGGGTGGAGGAGGAGGGTTGGAGGGTGGGACCAGGTCCGACTCCTCCACTGGTTTAAGAAGTGAGACGTGGAAGGTCGGGTGGACTCGTAGAGCTCTAGGAAGCTTCAGGCGGGCGGCGGACTTGTTGACCATCCGCTCGATGATGAACGGCCCAATGAACCGAGGCGCCAACTTCCGGGACTCGACCTGTAGGGGAAGGTCTTTAGAGGACAGCCATACCTTTTGTCCCGGGCGATAGTCTGGAGCCGGGATGCGGTGGCGATTGGCCTGCCTCTGGCTCTGGATGGAAGATCGTTGAAGGGATGACCGGACCTGTCTCCACACCGCGTGGCACCGGCGAAGGTAGGTCTGGACAGAAGGAACGGCGACCTCCTCCTCCTGGAAGTCGAAGAGGGGTGGTTGGTAGCCCAGGGTCGCCATGAATGGAGAGATGCCGGTAGATGCGGAGACCAGAGAATTGTGCGCGTATTCCACCCATGGAAGCATGGAACTCCAGGAGGCGGGGTGGCGGGCGGCGACACAACGAAGGGCACTCTCCATGCTCTGGTTGGCCCGTTCTGTTTGGCCGTTGGACTGGGGGTGATAGCCCGACGTGAGGCTGGTGGACGCCCCCAGCGCCGAGCAGAACGCCTTCCAGACCTGGGAGGTGAACTGAGGCCCTCTGTCCGAGACGATGTCCTGCGGGAACCCGTGGAGTCTGAAGACGTGTTCGACTAGTAGGTCCCCCGTCTCGATGGCAGTTGGGAGCTTGGTGAGCGGTATATAGTGGACGGACTTCGAAAACCGGTCCACCACCGTCAGGACCGTGGTGTTTAGGCGAGACGGTGGTAGACCGGTAACGAAGTCCACCGCAATGTGGGACCAGGGACGACGTGGGATGGAGAGTGGCTGCAGGAGACCAGCTGGAGGGCGGTTCGAGGTCTTCCCTCGGGCACAGACGGGACAGGCTCGGACGAACTCGGCAGTGTCCTGAGGCATGGAGGACCACCAAAATCGCTGGCGGAGGAACCGGAGAGTGCGATTGAGGCCGGGATGACATGTGAGCTTAGAGCCATGTGCCCACTGTAACACCTCCGAACGTGCCGCGCCCGGGACGAAGAGCCGATTGGGAGGACCGTCCCCTGGGTCTGGTTCCTCTCTTTGGGCCAGACGAACCCTCTCCTCCACCGGCCAGGAAGCGGCTCCCACGATGCAAGCTGGGGGAATGATCGGCTCGGGAGACAGAGAAGGTGGATCAGGTGAGAATAGTCGTGATAGTGCGTCCGGTTTAACGTTCCTTGACCCAGGTCGGAAGGTAAGGGTAAAAACAAATCTCCCCAGGAACAGGGCCCAACGTGCCTGCCTGGAGTTGAGACGTTTAGCGTCTCGTAAATAAGATAAGTTTTTATGGTCTGTCCAAACGATAAAAGGAAAAGACGCACCTTCCAACCAATGTCGCCACTCTTGGAGTGCCAGCACGACCGCCAACAGCTCCCTGTTCCCCACGTCATAGTTCGCCTCGGCCGGGGAAAGGCGTCGGCTGAAGAAAGCGCATGGGTGCAGCTTTTGGTCGGCAGGCGAGCGTTGCGAGAGGACGGCCCCAACTCCAGTGTCGGAGGCGTCGACCTCGACAACAAACTGTAGGGAAGGGTCAGGGTGGGAGAGGATAGGTGCAGATGTGAACAGTACCTTGAGTCTCTGGAAGGAATTCTCGGCGTCATCGGACCAGCAGAATGGTTGCAGCGGAGAGGTGAGTCGAGTGAGGGGTCCAGCCACCTTGCTGTAGTCCCGGATGAATCGCCGGTAGAAGTTCGCGAATCCAAGGAATCGCTGCAGCTGCTTTCGGTTGGAGGGGGTCGGCCAGTCCCTCACCGCGCTGATCTTGGCCGGATCTGGAGACAGCTTACCCTGGTCGATAATGAAACCAAGGAAAGGAACTGATGAAGCGTGGAAGACGCACTTCTCTGCCTTGGCATACAGCTTGTTCTCCAGCAGTCTTTGCAGCACCATGCGGACATGCTGGACGTGTTCCTGCTCGGACTCCGAGAAGATGAGGATGTCATCCAAATACACGAACAGGAATTTGTCCAGCATGTCACGCAGAATGTCGTTGACTAGGTGCTGAAAGACTGCTGGAGCGTTCGTTAATCCAAAAGGCATGACGAGGTATTCAAAATGTCCCATTGGCGTGTTGAAGGCGGTCTTCCATTCATCGCCCTCTCTGATGCGAACCAGATGGTACGCGTTGCGAAGGTCGAGTTTGGAGAATACTTTAGCCTTGCACAGAGGGCTGAAGGCAGCGTCCATGAGCGGCAGCGCGTATTTGTTATGGACCGTGATCTCATTGAGACCACGATAGTCGATACAAGGACGCAGAGTACCATCCTTCTTCTGCACAAAGAAAAAACCGGCTCCGACAGGGGATGAAGAGGGACGAATGAGACCAGCGGCCAGAGACTGGTTGACATATTCTTCCATGCATGAGCGTTCGGTCTGGGAGAGATTATACAGCCGTCGGGAAGGTAATGTGGACCCCGGAAGCAGGTCAATGCCGCAGTCGTATGGTCGATGGGGAGGAAGAGAGAGAGCCAGGTCCTTGGAGAACACCTCCCCGAGGTCGTGGTACGCCGCCGGAATCGTGGAAAGATCTGGTGGCTTGGGAACCGGAACCGGAGTGGTCGAAGGAGCGGGCAGTGCTGAGCGGAGGCAGCGGGAGTGACATGGAACGCTCCAGCTGGAGAGTTGCCCAGACGACCAGTCGAACCGAGGATTGTGGAGCGCCAACCAGGGCAGACCCAGCACGATCGGGGAGGAAGACGACGGAATCAGGAACAATTGAAGCAGCTCATGGTGGTTGCCGGACAGGACCAGGGCGATGGGTCTGGTGCGATGAGTGACTGTGGCCAGGATCTTGCCGTCGAGGTCGTGGATCTCCTTCGGAGTCTCGAGCGGGATCGTGGGGATCCCGGCCTGGAGGGCAGTGTCCAAGTCCAGGAAACAGTCGTCTGCGCCAGAATCGACCAGACAGGGAAGCGTGATCGACTTCTGATCCCACCGGAGTTGACCTGGGAGGATCACACGTCTCTTTGTGGCACGGGAAACGGCACCGCCTGCCAACACTCCTGCGTGTGTTGGAGGGCTTAGTCCTTTTGGGCGTACTGGACAGTTTGCCCGTTGATGGCCCAGTTCGCCGCAGTAGAGACAGGTCCCGCTTCTCACCCTCACCATCCGCTCCGCGGAGGTGAGTCGAGTACGCCCCAGCTGCATCGGTTCAGGTGAACCAGGAAAGGTAGGAAAAGGAGGCAGAGAAATGGGAGCCGGATTGAGGGGACGTGAGTGGCTAGTGACACGCCGGCTACTCGTCGTTCTCTCTCGATCCCTCTCCCGGATGCGATTATCGAGCATGATACACAAGGCAATGAGTGAATCTAAATCGTGGGCGTCGTTCCGTGTTGCTAGTTCATCGCGTATTTCTCTATTCAGATTTCTAACGAACATAGCGCGCAGCGCCGCGTCGTTCCACGAACTCTCCGCAGCGTGAATGCGGAACTGAATAGAAAAATCAGCCACCGATGAATTACCCTGTCTGGTGTTGATTAGTTTTGAGGAAATATCGGACTCCTGAAGAGAGTGATCGAAAACTTTGCACAACTGGCTGGTGAACGACGAGTAACTAACTGAAGCGGGGGCTGCGTTGGATAGCGTGGCCGTTGCCCACTGAGCGGCTCGCCCCGACAATAGGTTTACCACGAAGGCAATTCTGGCGTTGTCATCGGGGTAGGTGCGTGGTTGTAAGCTAAAAACTAGCGAACATTGAAAAAGGAAGCTTGTGCATTTACCAATCTCCCCGGAGAATCGTTCGGGGATGGGAACAAAAGGTTCCCGCGGCGAACTAGTGGAAGTGGATAAGCTAGCGCTACTAGCCGCAACTACCCGCTCCGCGCTAGCGGACACGGAAGTGGCGGAGGCTACGGGAGGGTTAGCCGACCTAGCAGCGTTAGCCATGAGTTCGCGGAGTGAAAGGGAGACCTTCGAAAGCATCTGACTATGGCGCCCGATGAGTACGCCCTGGGCGGAAATAGCCTGCTTACACGCGTCAAAGTCCGCCGGGTCCATGTTGGTCAGATCGTTATGTAATGATTAGTGGCGTGGACCCGAAAGCAGACGGAGACGGAGGTGGCTATTTCAAAACAATATAAATTTATTTACGAAAAATGTATAACAAAAAACGACTTCCCAAAAGTGGGAAGCGATAGGGGATAGGTGGAGAGAAAGGAGGAAAATTGTCCTTGCAGCTACTGCGGGGGTGACTCGGCAGGTCGGCGGAAATCCAGAGTGGAGACAACTCACGAACGTGGCACAGGAGATCCCAGGAGAATAGGGAGACCGGAACAGCCAGGGAGTTGAAGACCAGCAGGAGACGTGACGACCTGGAGCAGAGACGAACGGGTAAGTATTCTTGTGAGGTAAGTACAGCGAGAGAGCTGGCAGCATGACTTTACCCATGTATGTTCGAAAACGATCTGACACCGGTGAGGAGAAATGGCTCCGCCTTTAAGCCCCGCTGATTACACATCTGGTGCAGGTGAGGAGGAGCCGCGCAGGTGCAAACGATCACCGGTGTCTGGGAACTGGGTCAGCCACGCCCCCTGCAGAGTCAGAGGAGAGGGGAAAGAGCAGCAGCCACAAAAAACAACACTAATAATAAAATTGAGGAGAAGGTGCAGGTGGAATCGTAACATGAAACCTCCTTTGTGGATAGTAACACATGTGTCTATGAGTGAGGTTAACTGTATTTCAATTCAACAGAGATTGTGAATGTGAGATACAGCTTAACTGTGACTGCACTGAACAGCTCCTATTCCATGGTGATGGCGTTTTTTACGAGCTCCACACTCTAGTCTCTCTTGGATAAATGAAGAGAAATCTCCTGTTGGTAAGAATGTTGATTGTATTGATCGACTCGTTTCTGATGCCTCATCCTTCGAGGCGTTCCAGTTTCATGTTTATGGCCGCTGGCAATTTTTAACATCGACCATGCTCATCATTATGTTGCCACTCAGAAATGTCTGTATCAAAACGATGCAGCACTCTTCATGTGTGAGATGTATGGATTATAATCCTGAGAACAAGCGAGCATATATGTGCATACTTCAAGGACTAAGGAGAGAATGCATGCATCTGTTCTGACCCTGTGACTTACCACAACAAAATCCTTAGCTATGGAATTGTGAAATGAGTTTCCACCTTTAGCTAAATAGACTCTATACTATATAGAGAAAGTACATGAAAAGCACATGTGTTAACTCCAACTCTCCTTCTGTCCCCTCCCTATTAACATAACATAAAATATTGTTGATTAATCATGATGTTGAACACTCATGCTATCAGAGGGTGTAAACAAACGGATTTTAAATAATACACACATTTGCAGTTAATGTTAATCTCAAATTGCGAAACAAAAGACACAAATGGCCTCGAGAGCTGCTTCTCCCTGTGGTCAGTCCTCGCTTTTATACTTCAATATCTCCTTTATGCAGAGATTGGGGCACTACCCGTCTTGCATCTCTCGACATGCTGTGATTTTCTTTGTGTGATGCCGCAGAGAAGAAGAATAGAGCATTTTATTATTAAAGTCTGGAGACCAAGTTGCTCTTTTAAAGATAATAGTAAACCAATATCAACAAGAAATGAAATGAGAAGGAAAAAGTAAGGAAATGCGAGTACAAACCCTTGTAACAATGGTTTAATGCAGTGGAAAAAAGTGTATACATGCAAACATATTTGAAATACAACACACTTAATTGCTCAGATGTGTTTGTCTTTCTTTTTGAAGTTAAAAACTACTATAATTTGCTTCGTAAACTTACATTTTGGCAGAAATCATGGTGTGAAGTCGTCATGCAGCCATCATTACCTAGATGTTTTAACACCTTGGGTTTTTCCTTCCACCTGTCAAAGTATCTGCTATTCAAAGGGCCCATGAATTTTCATCATTGGCACATTTGAATATTTCAATTGCAGTAGCCCTTTGACCATATCAACCAGCCCTTGGGGAAAGATAACTGGATTTGCGTCATTCATATCAGCACTCTGATGACACTTCAACCTCTATCTTCTATTTTGAGATCAAGTCTCCTTGAGTGTAATCACCTCTCATGCACACTAATGGAATTTCAATTGAGAGGAATTAGACTCTTAAACACTAGCTTGTACTTTTCCTTCCACGACTACCAAGGGAATCTCCCAGGGTTCTTTTTTTATTCGAAATTTTAGAGCAGGAGTAGTTATAGTCTCTTTGGCAATGCCTTGGATTCGGCTCCACTACATTTCTCTACTTAGTATCACTAGCTTGACGCTAAATAGCTTGACGCATAAGAAAATCACAAGATGGTGCTGGAACACAAACAAGTGACCCTAAGCCAAGACAACAATGTGAATGTAGGCATGCAGAGAACAGGATAGAGCGTGTTAGAAACAATAAAAGACTGACATTTGGTGATTTCGACTGAATTATTTGTACAACATGATGTGTAACAATCAGGCAGAGTCGTAGAGTCCAAATAATAGAGTTACCAAGTCCATAGTGTGATATTTATTGAAATGTTATCATAGAAACATAGCTCTGAACAGCTCATGAAGTCTAACAACAACCAACGATCAACAGTACCAACAAGTGCCAAGTGACATTACGTTCAGAACTTACCAAGTAATCTAACTTCATCGCTCACTCTCCGCAAAGCCCTTTTCACTCAGTCTTGCTTGCTTGCCAACTTTGGCTCAAATTATGTTACAAAGGCCTCTGTCGTTCTCACTTACCTTTGTACTAACATAATACTACAGTTTTCCCCCCAAAAAGACATCTTGCTTGATTCTGTCACATGTCCACACCAGTATTGAGAGAATATTATTATCACTATAATAGAAACTGCCTAAACTACAGTTAGGTCCATAACTATTTGGACATCGACACAGTTCTCTTTATTTTGGCTCTATACACCACTACAATGGATTTGAAATGAAACGAACAAGATGTGCTTTAACTACACACTTTCAGCTTTAATTTGAGGGCATTTACATCCAAATCAAGTGAACGGTGTAGGAATTACAACACTTTCTTTATGTGCCTCCCACTTTTTAGGGGAGTAGTGGTGTATAGAGCCAAAACAAAGAGAACTGTGTCGATGTCCAAATATTTATGGACCTAACTGTATATGATTTCTGATCGGCAATCAAATCTTATGTGATCAATTCAACATTGGGATCCGTGCCCTGTCAAAACGAGAGGAGTCAGACACATAACATAAATAGAGACTTTATTGCTCTCACAATCAAGAACACAAATGAATGCACAAGGCAAGATCAAAAATGCAAAAACTACACTAACATGGCAAAAACCAAACTATACCACATACGACGCTCTGACAGAGAACACGGGAAAACAAACGACTTAAGAAGAGAAGAGGGAAGTAGGGCCAGATGCTGACAATCAGGGAATCAACACCAGGTGCAAACACTCAGGGAACTTAGCGAGGACAAGGTGAAAGCAGCTGAAAGGGAGCCCTCACCAAAATAAAACAGGAAATTACAAAAACATGACTCCCAAAACAAAACTCAACTAACAGATCTGCCGATGTGTGACAATTGGTGTCCTAGTGTAAAAAAAAAAGATGTCAATGAATGTTGCATCTAGTTTTAACATTATTTTGCATTTGATTCTTTCTGTTCATTGAAACCAAATTACTATCTTCTAAAGATTTAAAGATCCAACAAAATGGATCTTTTGTTTTGTATCAGAATAGAAAATGGAACCATATACTTGTAATCCATGTCTTGATTTAACCTTTTCACCCTATTGTATAAAAGCAGCAGGCATTTAAAATACAGATGATAAAAAATGATAAAAGCATGATGTGATAAAAGCTAAACATTTAAGTGGCTCAAGCTGTGATAATAGTCAGTTGCCGAGTGACGCACACGGTGTCCTAATCACAGTGATCCAAAGAATGGCCTCATATGCCTGAAAAAAGAAAAGTAAAAAAAAAAAAATCCAAGCACTTCAATTTAATAATAAAAAAAGTTTTTTCCTTTTTTTTTCGCCTATGGCTCTAAAGCAATTTATCATGGCTTTGGAGTTAGTGGTTCTTATGCCAAGAAGGCTTTTGAAAAACAATGCAGTTGTCTCGAAATACCAACATTCCATGTGGACTGTGATTAAAAAAAAAAAAACATAAAGGTGCCTTCAGGTATGATTTCATGAATCTGACTGCTGTTGGTGCTGTTTTCAGCTGCATCAGTCAGAGTTTGTCTCAACATCACACAAAAAAACCACATTCCACTGGTGCTCTCGATAAACGTGTTTGTACAAGTGAACGATACAAACTCCACCTTAAAGCTGAAGTGCTGAACATTGAAACATAAACAAATTTCAATTACATTTAAAGCATTGTCTAGTGAGTACACACCACTGCTGATTGGAGGACATCACACGAGGTTGCTGAAACAGAACCCTAACCCCATGCAGAGAACAGAACAGACCATCCCAAAAACAAGGTCTTCTCGAAAGGCCTCAGACCTGAACTGCTGCGTTCTTCCAAGTCCAAATGTGGGCAACCAATCCACCTGCACCTGCACCTTTCACTTATGGCCTGTGCAAATGGGGACCTTTGCTTCGGAAGCTTTGGGAGATTTGGGAGAAAGAGGCCAGTATCTGAGAAGCCGTGTGGTGAGCCAAAACACTTTGAATTTGGTAACGATGTTATTTGTTGGTTAGCTGCCTCTGTGTTGAGATGCATCATTGTTATTGGGGCTTGGTACTCAATCTCAGATTGTGGGGATGATGACAAAAATCTCTCCCCTACCTTGTTGTCCTGCCTCCCCCTTGCCATAACCTCTTTGTACCACTAAACTTATGAGTTTAGTGGTACAAATACATAATCCCCTCTCCCTGGGGTTGCTCTTATAGTAGCAATCCTCCAGAATCCTATTCTCTACTCTACACTCTTAGAAATAAAAGTGCTAAGTAGAACCATATATAGTAAGGTTCTTCGGCTTGTCCACATAGGAGAACCCTATGAATTACCAAGAACCCTTTCAAAACCCTTTGTTCAGGAAAGGGGTTTTAAAGGGTTCTCTGGATCAAAATGGTTCTTACTGGAACCATTAGTGTTACCAAGAACCCTTAGCAAATGGTTCCAGGTAGACCCTAACGCCTTGTAGAAGAACACTTTTGGAACCCTTATATCTAAGAATGTAGTCCATGTATGGCATGTTCCTGTAGCCCAATTCTCACCAGGTTCCCATGGAATCTCAGGGCATCCACCAGTTTTGTTGATTTTATGGCTGTCAAAGTCTGTGATTACTGGTATTTGGATGGGAATGATGTGACTGAAAGTGGGTCTTATATATTAGCAAACTGTCAACGAACACTGTGTGTGCATGTATGCATTCACATGCACAGTGACATACTTTGAATAAGCGAGCTTTTAACTGAGATGAAGGCTTAATTAACTAGTTCTAAGGCACGTTCAGCACATGTCAGTGTCTTTTCTTCCCCTACCACCCACACTCTCTGCACACACATGGGTCTATAGTAAAAGAGAGTGCAAGAAGGGTCAAGCTGTACAATAATGACTATATACTATATTAGCGTTAATGCAACATGTCAGCCAATTAAAGACAAAGTTGCCAAGAGAGCATAAGACACCTCAGAGCTGATTGACCTGCAAATTAACATGCAGCAGCATATTTGTGAGCAGAACGAGTTCAAGACAAAAGGAGCGGAGGAGTGGAAGTCAAGTTTAATTGGGGGGAAAAAAAGCTAACACAGGCTACCTCTGTGATCATGTAAACCAGGGGTGTCCAAACTTTTTGCAAAGAGGGCCAGATTTGGTAAGGTGAAAACGTGTGGGGGCCGACCATTCAGCTTGACATTCTTTGAACCAATAACATTAAACACAAATTATCTATTTTAGGACATTTTTATTGCAAATGACATCCTTCATTTCTATTTATTTTCAAGTTTTTACCAAAATCCCTCTGCCCTCTCGTATTTCAAGACCACATAAAATGAAGAAAAAGTCTGTCTGGAAAGAAACACTTCAGAGAATATCAAATATATCTCAGTTCATTTGAAACATTACATATTATTCACTATTAAATGCTCACTGTAAACTTCGACACTCAAAACGGTGGTTTTGATCATCACAAAAAATCAATTCATTAAGATTTTAGAATGTATTTACCTCAGGGGAATAAACAAATCACGTCTGCACTAATGTGAGACACTGAGATCTTTGTGCATTTAATACTCAGGTCAACAGTGCTGGCGGGCCACATATCATTGATTTTATAACAGAGGGTGCGGGGGCCGGTGAAAATTTGAACATGGCCCGCAATTGGCCCCCGGGCCAGACTTTGGCCATGCCTGATGTAAACTATTACATGAGCTGTCTCTCCACACAATGCATAGTAAATACGTACAGGAGTGAGCAGATAAGTCTCCTCTCACAGCAGTCTTTGTCCTTCCTCTAACCTGCCTCCCCCCTCCTTTATTCATTCCATCTCTCTATCTGCCCTCCTCGATCTTCCTCCACTCTGCCTTTCCTCTTTCTACACTCTGTTTCTCATCTTTCCTCCTTCCCAATCCTCTATCACTTTTCTCTCCGCCTCCTCCTATAAACATGCCCTGAATGTAAAAAAAATGTAATTTAAGTGCAGATCTTGTTCCATTCGAGGTTATCATATTGGATTGTATTCCTGTCCGACTTGCACCAGACGATTCTCTTCCCTCCCTGTCTGCCGTTCCTTTGCAACGCTTCCCTTTATCCGTGTGTTTCTTTACCTCTTACAAAACAGGGCTTTTATGCAAGTCCACGCCAACGTGGACATAAATGACATGTAACTTCCTCAGTAAATGACGTGTGAGAAAGTGACGGCTCCTACAATATATACTGTACATATATGTCCATGGCTATAGTTCTCATCAGCAGTTGCTGGTTCACATTTGATGCATATCTTTTTTTCTCTTTCTTCCCATGTCACACCAAACATGTGTCCTTTCAATAAAGGCTTAAAATACCAAGGAGTATATTCAAAAAGGGACAACGTTCATACATTGCTCATAAAAAATATTGTGTGTTGGCATGTGACTGAGGAATTACCCCAGAAAAGCATTCACTTTGATTGAATTATTATTATTATTATCACAAAAGTCTGGTTCTCAAATGTATTTTTCAAATCAGAATTAAAAAAGAAGGGGGCCTTCTTGGTGATCAGCTTGTGTCAATGGTTTAAAGCAGTTGTGTCAAACTCATTTTCACTATCAGCATAATAGTTGCCTTCAAAGGGCCAGATGTAACTGTAAGACAGAATAAATGTAACTAAATGTAACCAAATATAATGTAAAATAAAGCTACTTGGCTCCTTGTTTGGTGTCAAAGATCGTACTCTTTGGCTTCCGACACCGCCTCATAACACAAAAGACATACCGGTTTTTCTACTTGAAGCACAAACATGTATTCACCTTCCTATCTTTCTTGAAACGGCCTTCCATCTGTTTCAATCTTTCACTTCCTGGACATTTTGGGGGATAATTTGTGGATATTTCAATCTCGATCGTCATGCATTGAAGTTTATGGTCAACGCGTGCCTTAAAGGTGAAGTAAGTAGTTTATAGTGCCATCTAGAGGAGAGGCTGAAATTGACAAAATCTAAAAATCAAAAAGAGAGGAGGCGGGACTTCAGCTACAAGTAAAGAGACGCTTGATTTGTTCTCTCGCGTTTGTCCTTACAGGCTCCGGTAGAAACATGGCGTCTCGCTGCTAACAGTGGCTATGCAACCGCGGCCCGCGACCATGTTATTTTACATGACTTTTTGAAACACTACGGAAATGAAACAAAAACTATTATACAGCGATTAGACAATGCAGGAGCACATAATATGTATAAAAAGGTGGATTTTGGGTCATATTAACCCATAAATACTACACAGTGTCCCTTTAAAGCAGCACAGACAGATTTTAACACAGATTTTTTTTAAGACCAATTAAACACTCGCGGGCCACATAAAATGACGTGGCGGGCCACATGTGGCCCACGGGCCTTGACTTTGACACATGGTTTAAAGAAAGACTATAAGGGAATGAATATCAATTCACAGACTGAACAAAAAAAAAAAAACACTGAAATATCAAACCCAAAACAACCCGTGACCACAGTTCACAGATGAATTGTGGCGCTCCGGCTTACTGCCCCCCGTCTATCCTCTCTTATCGCTCTACCTCGCTGATCTCTGTCTCCAGCTGTTGCCATAGTGATGCAAGTCCCACAAGACTCTGCCGGTTAGCACCAAATTACCTCTACACGGTGGCGCGTGGGTAGACACACACACACACACACACACACGCCCGTGAGCTTGCACTCCTCCAGCTCGCTTACATGACCACAACTCTTTTACATATGGAATGCAAGCATTGTTAACATTATTATTAGGGACTTTTCCCATGTGATGTATTGTTCAAAGTGGCTGTAAATGACATGAGTTGTATGCATTTCTTTTTTGCAAATTCAGTCCCGTTAGAAAGATTGTACGACTGTAACTCTTAATATCAGAAATATAGGTTACTTTTTACGTGTGAGATGATGTCAATCCATCCAGGATAAGGGTAAGGGTGATATAGATCAAGAAAAAATGAGATTTTAATACTTTAGTGTTCTTGATATTGAGTGCAAACATTTATAATGTAAATTCTAAAGAGGATACTGTATGCTTATGGAATGACTGTGATTGCAACTGTAACAACACAACGGGAGTATGAGCGTTGCAATCTATTTTGCGATAGGTCAAACGGTCACGACGCAAACGTTTATCCTTCTGTCACCCGTTTCCTAGCAACACATTGCTCCTGAGTGACAGACTGACCAGTCAGCACTTTGGCAATGAGGCATGTGGGAGACCCTTTAGTTTGCTTAGGAGCTTGAACTAATAAAATCTAAAGGTGGCACATACCAATAATAACAGAACAACAGGAAATATGGAATTAGGCGAATGGGGGAGTCATCGGTATGCCATCCGTGTGTCTCCTCTGCCATACCAAGGAAGGAAATACAAGAATTGGATTCCCCTTTGCAATTTCACCTGAATTCAAAATGACTTGAATCCAAACTTGTATTCAGTAAATCTGCAAAATATATATACAGCTAAAACCAACAAGGACTAAAGGAATCAATGAGTGCTGGAAAATATCCGAGTCAGTTTATTGACTAAAATAATTACTGCAGTGTTTGCACATTCGTCTCCCATCTGAATTTACACTTACACTTCCAACGGCTGCGCACAAATCATACTGGCTGTGTGCAAGAATTACTTACATCTACTGGTGAGATTGCAGGGTGCAACACATGGAGGATGACTCCGCTCTCGTTTTTCCATCAGGGAAACTACAGTGGCCTTCACATACCACAGAGGATGTTGACGCTCTTTTACATCTCCTTCCACTCTAGTACGCTTCTTCCTCAAAATTTGAAATTGGAAAAGTGCTATGTCCACTCAGGCTGAAATAGAAATGGAAAAAAGACGAACTCCGTATAGTGAGACCCTCGTCGTTGGTTTTGTTTCGTATGTCTTCTAGGTCGTATTTATCTCTGCGGTAGAGCTCTTTGATTCAGCTGCTGTTGTTTTTAGACTGCTTTATAAATAAAGTTGGATTGGATTGGAAGCTTAATTTGTGTGGTATGAATACCAAATGAGGGATTATACACTTAAAACAACTTACATTTCTATCCAAAAACCCACACTAGACATTTAATACCATTAACCACCGTGTTTTCATTGTCAGTCTATCTTCCTCCCAGTGTGTTTCCATTTATTTTTGTATTTTATCATAAAGACTCTGTGTTACCGACGACAGGGTCGGAACATATAACCATACATACAATCATCGTAAGTGTCCAGCAGCAGCGCAATCTACTTTCGATGCTATTAATCTTCAACCTGAGTAAAATTTAACATTCATTATTTGAGATACAAATTAGATTATTATGTAGATTATGTAATGGGAATAAACAGAAAGTGACTCATATATTTCAGTCCAACTGGATCCTGTCTGGCTCGATGTGCTGTTCAGTTATAAGTGTGATCCACAGGCAGGAGGAGAGAGAGTGTAAATATATTTTCACTGCACACGCACTTCGTTATGTGTAAATGCTTGAGGACGAGGTGTTTTCATGCTGTATGGTGACCAGCAGGCCAAGCACCCTTTCTGTACAGTGGGGGAAGTATGATTTAGACATGTTTATGTTACATGTATACAATTTTACGGTCACTTAAACATCCCTCTAAAACGTTGGTTCTCAAAGTGCGGCCCGCAGAAACATTTCTGGCGGCCCGCAATGAATTACAGTTGATAGTTTTAATCCAGGAGCTACTAAGCTTGTTAAATGTTTATTGGACATTACTGGATACAGACCAAAGTGTAAACAAAAATACTGGGTATTTACCTGGTTTCTATATGGTGAATTGTAGTGTATTATTGGGTTATAAGCTGGTAATAAGCAGGTAGCTACAGCCCCCAATTACTAGCTATTTACCCAGTAAATATATGGTAACAGAAATGTGTTACTTGGTATTGACCTGTAATTAGAAGGTAAGAACAGTGGCCAAAATACTGGGTAATTACCCAGTAAATTATAAAGTGTTATTATCTTAATGCTTAAATTACATTATATTAACGCTTATATTACTTAAAGCTAAACTGTAGAACTGCAATTTGGTCATTAAAATGATTACAAATGGGATTTCTTTCTGGGTTTTTTTTCCTTTGTCGGCTCTCAGTCCAATGTTGGGTTCCTAAATTGGCCCTCAGGTATCAAAACTTTGAGAACCCCTGCTCTAAAACAATATCACAGCAAACACATGAATGAAATCAAATGTCACACATAAAGACACTAAGATTGATTGACAAACCTTAATGCACAAATGGTTAATCTATGCAGTTCATTCTACATGCTAACGACATGCTGCATACTATGAAGGTTATTCAAATGTTTTTGAGCGTATTAAACAGCAAATGTGATGTTCATGTAAGCTACGTGTCAAGGCTACACAGGAATAGAAAATATTGTTTGTTTGGCCACAGTTTCAAATTTTTCCACAATCAATCAAAGATTGGCTCAGAAAGGACATCCTGTTCCGGGTGTAATTATAGCAACGTAAAAAGGAATGGCCTTTTTGTAAGAGGCCTATTAATTTGTCAAACATCATGCAGTTAAATAAAAATAATGGATGATGATGATGATGAGGTCCCCCCCCCCCCCCCCCCGTTACTTCAGTCCTTCAACAAGCCTGTGGAATCTGAACTTCTTTTCCTCCTTTATTCTAAATAAAGCGATAATAAACAAATGCCTGCAGCCTCCTGCAGTAGATGGTTTTACTGTCATCGCTTCTCCCCTCACAACTTCTACAGCCAACAGCCTTTGTGACGAAGTGCTGTTGACGTTGCTAAACACCAGAACCACCAACCTCTTCAAACGTCCAGGAGCTGTGCCGTTGTCTGCTGGAAAGTCCGGACGCACAAGCGCAGACGCCGACACGTATCAATAATCGCGTCAAGTTGATAACAAAACGGCAAATGTTGAGCAAATGTGTTTCCGGTATCGCATCTCTCAAAAATTAATGGATTCTATAGTAGAACATGATCTCTGTTCTCTCTGATCTCTGCATTCTTTTCTTTTTTTTTTTCATTTTATTAGCTGTGGGCAATGCAGTGCAATAAATTATGAATGCTTGAGTTTATACACAGTGTATATTCTCAATAGAATGGCTCGCAGTGTTAGTGCAGAATCATCATAGAACAGAATTTCTCAGCAAAAAGGAAAGGTTTTCCCCCTGTGTAAAACTATGTGCATGTATTCTGGCAAGTGCCTTCAAGTACAGTATGTGTGTGTGTGTTGCTATCATGTGTGTGTGTGTGTGTGTGTGTGTGTGTGTGTGTGTGTGTGTGTGTGTGTGTGTGTGTGTGTGTGTGTGTGTGTGTGTGTGTGTGTGTGTGTGTGTGTGTTTTTTTCAAATTTTGGACGACAGTATAATATGACGTTTTTGTCAAATGTTGGACCAGAAATTAAAAAAAAAAATGTTAATGCAACCGGTACTTCTTTGTAGATGTAATTCATGAAGTAGATATTTGTAATTGTGTTGATTTATAAAGTGGAAATGCTGGTCCTCACTTTAGCGACCCAGTCCTCAGTATGCAGCAAGTACAAGAATGTGTGTGTGTGCGTGTGTGTGTGTGTTAAACAACATGGAGACAGTATACTATATTTTAGACAATACAGCAAGACACATAATGATCCTGTGCAACATGCCTTCCTGTTAATATTTAATAATTAATGTATATAACGTTTTGTAACCTGAAATATAAAACAGCCACTTCAATGGAACTCAATTTTAAATTATCTTCCAAAGAAAACTCACTCCAACAGCTTTCTCACTTTTTGCCCGAGTTGTGTCTAACATGAGTTCAACCACATGATTGTTTACTTCCACTGATACTCACCTTGTGCTAATGCTGCAACTAACTAATGAGAAAAAGCAAGCGATAGCTGTATACAACGTACATATTTTCAGAACTTGTCAGGTAACTTCCTTGTTCAATTTTTTTGGAAACGAATGACGCACATTTTGACTCATCAAAAAATTGTGTGACTGCGTAAGAATGCAGCAAGGCTCTACATGGTGTGTTTCAGCTGATCTCACATTTTGCAGAACAGCCATGGACACTTATAACAGATGGTACAGTGACGTCCTTATACGACGTAGCATCACACACACCGTGGAAGACACTGAATGATTGCTCACATACTGACAGGATACTGCAGGAGCAAACTTTGCCAAATAAATGGTCTGATGAACGTGACAAAAGATTAGACAGTCAAATGAAATGAATTGGTGTGTATGAGTGAAGCGTGTTTTGTTGTTGGACATAGCCAAGAATACCACACTGACTGCACAGTGTTGACTGTAAGATGTGACGTCAGAAGTGTGCTCATATAGGACTACAGTGTCTTATGAAAGACAGGCTTAATCACAGCCACACACACACATACATGCAAGAACAATGACAAGGGTGACAAAGCTTCAGGAAAACAGATGGAAAAAACGTCGCCACAGTGAAAAATAATTATGAAAAGCTGAGGAAGGCAGAAGATAAAACTGGAATTAGAATTGAAAGACTTTATCCTGGTTTCGAGCATGAATGCTCTCAAATTGTGGAGATGTCTTCCAAAAATGTATCCACTACATTAAAGCCAGCATCAGCAACCACTTGTTGCTCTAGTGAAGAATTTCTCCTGAGGAAAACCAGAGCACTCACAAAACATTGGGTTCATCCCTGAGGTGCTATGATGGTGCAATGAACTGTAACTTTGGTCTTGTTTTGCTCTGTTGGTGCAGGGAAACGGGTAAATCAAGCTATGTGTGTAGCTCAGCTAAACCTTTCACTTGGACTCCTGACCTTGTCCCAATGGTATTTATTTACCCAACCTAACCCTCTCGCTAGGGGGGAGAAACTCCAGAATCAGCTTGAGCGACATTTCAAGCCTTCCTCGTACAGAGTGCACAGGCTAGCTTGAGTCCGACTGACTATGTACATACAGTTTCTGCTAGTAGGACTAGGTGTTTCAATCTCTAACAATTTGCACAGCACATACCTTGCAAGGAGATGTCTTTTTGGAGAAAGATTGGGTAAGGAAGCGGGAGTCAGGGAGGGGTGCCAGGCAGGGCTACTCACTCCCTCGCTGTGCTGGGCTGTAGACTCTTCCTCCCCCTACTTTCATCAGTAGGTGGGAACAGAGGGGGATGAGATCATATTGGGGTGTTTAGATGGTGACACATAACCAGTTGTATACCCTAGCCTCATTGGGTGTTTCGCCCATTCATCACAAGACACTCACCTCCGCTGGGAGAAGGTCCACCGCAGGTGTGTCGCCTGGCAACTAGAGTGGTCTGTGGCAGCCCTTTTGTTTCAGCCACGACCAGTGACTGCTTTGCCTGCCCTCTGATGCCGAACTCCTTAATAGAATTTGGGGTAGAAGGCCACAAAGCCCCTGCAACCTACTTCCACTGGGCACACCTTCACCTTCCAACCTCACTGTTCCACCCCTACTGCCAGACTAGTGTACCGTCCTAGTCCGTAGTACCGTACACTTTCCTTTCTCTGCATATGCCTCATCGATGGTGGCAACCTCCCAGGGGACCATTAGCTCAACAATGAAGACATACAGTACTAGCTTCAGTCCCAATTGCATTATCTGTGTGTAGTCTGACTTTAGTCTGAAACAATTCAATTTAGCACAATTAAAGTTTGACTGAAATGTTTCCATGCATTTAAAAGTCTGGTCTAGTCAGATTAACACAGTAATTCAGTTTGATCTAAAGTGATGTAAATGTGTGGACAGATATTTCCAAGTGTCAAAGTCTAAGTGGTGCTACTAGAGAATAAATTAATCTCCACAGATCTGAGAAGTGACTGACAATCTGAGCCACCATGTACTATGACACTAACTATCTGTGTGTGGTGTATAATGCATTTTTGCGTTTGAGAAAGACACTTCAGGAGTGTGAAAGGAGAGGTCTTCTGAAAAAGAGCAGACAATGCTCAACAATCCTAGTATGGAATTGGACATAATAGCAGCATGCATTTTAAACAACGGTGAAACGAACACTCAAGGCTCCGAAGCTACGTAACCAACTGTCCAAGGGAATTGGGCTCTCTGAATCGTTGTCATCTCAAAGTCCTGTCTTGATTCCCTTTTGAGGCCCAGTCTGTAACAGCCTAGTGGTGATTAGGAGAAGTTCACTTGAGGTATTTCCCCTTTGCGGATCTGCATCTCACAACGTTCATTAGCTGCTGCAGTGTGCTTTGTTGTATAGCATAGCTCTGCAAATTATTTTTCTCACACTTGCAATAATAGAAAACAAATATTTCACACAAGTCTGATTTTGGTTAGTGAGAAACTGTTTTAGTTTCCTGTTAGTTGTTTACTTTACTTTACAGTACATCGGGCTCTCTCGTCTGATGATAACAGCAATAAACTCAGTGCATCTGTCTCACATCCACTTCTCTTGGTCCTCTCCAATTATCCTCTTACCTTCCCTTGACCTTTCCATCTCTGTTTTCTTTCTCTTGCTAGGTACCTTGTTTATCATGTCATAGTTATTATCTCCCATTTATTTTCAATTCTCATCCTCACTTTTTCTATCGCCCTCTTCTCCTTGTCATGGTGAACACAGTCCGGACAAATCCAGACAATTTCATTTGGTTAATGAAGTTGTCAAGGTGCAGTGGGACTTGTTAGCGAGGAGGAGCTCATGTTTTCTTTATTTACAGAACTGCACATAGCTCGTGAGTGAAGCGGGATGAGGATCCTGAGTTTTCACATGAGCCGGGGAACCTCTGGAGTTGGACTTTTGACCGTGCGGCTCAAAATAGAGATAACTCAAAACAACAGTACATTCTCAGGTCTAATGGATGAGGTTAACCTTTTCAGAAGCTGACAATTTTTCATGCAGTACTCTGCTCCATCAAGATATCTGCCTGTTAAACCAAATACATCAGCTGTCAATCAACAGTGCAAACATTGGGGAAAACAACACTAAAAAAAAACAAGATTGTTCTCTCTCATTATCCTGGCATTTGGTAACCATGAAGTCCAACTGTCTTGGCTGAAGGCTATTTTTCATTTGTTTGTTTTGTTGTTAGTAATAAAGAATGAGTGAATGTATTTTTATCCTCTATAACCTTCAGCAACATCATCTGAACACTTGGCTCACACAAGTCCCAAATGAGATTTTTAAAAAGATCACCTATTTGATACTTTTGATGAAGCTCATTCAAGCTCATTCACGCTCGTTCCCCGACCACGTTAACCTCAGTGACAAATATGTCGCAGTTGTGTTCCTATACAACCACCTCTCATTTCGACAGTTAAGTGTGTTTAATTTCAACTTGCGGCAGCGTGGAGACTGTTTGGTTTCCATTAGCAGTGGCTTAATACAGTACTGACAACGCTCTGTGGTTGAGAGAGCAGTAAACACCAGGGCTGATATCAGTGAGGAAGAAATGCCAAGCAACGATGCCGGTTTATATGCACAATGTTAAGTATCTCATGGGGATAAACACAGAATATGTCATACAGTGGATTGGATTTCGTCAGCAGCATCCACCCCCAGGTAAGGTCATGGTGAGAAATCATTTTAGACCAAACTTTTGCATTCCCTCTCAATATTTCCCCTTGTCAGGGCAGCCCAGAGCTCCCTGGCTCTCCCCGTGCCTCAGGCAGCCCTGCCCGCCCTGTGGATGGCACTTGCTCCCTGCAAGAACTCCCTAGTGCTCCGTGACTCCCTGCCCCCAGGCCAGCACTCGTATTCCATGGCTCCAATAAATGCAGCTACAAATAAGGGATAGTCGGAATAACTGTTGTCTTTTACTCCCCGGTGCAGGCAAGGCCGCCTGAGGCTCTGTACCGTCAGGTAAGTTGGGTGAGAAATGACCTGAAGGAATTTGGCAGCAGTAGTGCAGAGAGGAGCTCCAAGTCATTTGCAAAGGCCTTGAAGATTGTGTATTTGTACTGACATAAAACTGCAGGGCCAGATTTAAAAACAGGCTCAAAGTTAAAGCTGGTGTTACGGTTAGGCTGAATTTCTCCCTCATTTGTTTGCTCCGCTTCCCTTCAATGTGCCTCCAGTTTGTCTCTCTCACTGTCAGCAGTGTGTATGTGTGTACGGGTTTTGCATGGCCATCTGGCCCTAAAATACAAACTTAATCATGTTCTGTTAGTGATAACCCTTTGGCAATTGTTTAACAGTTGTCTATAACAGTTATAACAGTCATAACAGTTATACCACTGCTCCATTGACAAAAAGAGATGCTGAGCTTCCCTGGAAGTGACAATTTTACCGTATTTATAATACTCGTAATTTTTAACTCACCGCAGTGAAAAATAGTTACTCTGTGCTGTTTGATAGAGATCGATTGAAGCTGAGCTCCCACTAGTTTCCACTTTTCCTGTGCTGCTGCAAGAATGTGTGAGTAAAAAATATAAATCAAACAGTACATCTGACTATTATTATATGACATTTTAGAGGAAGCCGTTTCCCTTGCTGTCTTAGTGCAATTACCTCTGATGGCAACTTATGTAGCACTAAATACACTGTCTTGTAAAATAGACAGAAATGACACAATGCAATGTGGTAAGTACACCTAACAAAATATGGACAGAAGCACGTGGGTCAACAAAGAGAAACGCATGGCAGCACATGACATAGTGGGACATTTTAGGTCTGCCTCTGATAACAATGCCAGAGAATGTCTGTGTGAGTGCCTCCAGGGGAATTTACACAAATAGATTAAAAAAATATATGTTGAGTTTACTTCAAACTGCATGTATTGGCATTCTTACTACCAAAAGGCCACTTGAGGGAATATGAAGCTATTTCTAACGTGTGGTGGTGTACAACAATGATGCTTGAGTTTGACACTTGTATTAGCTTGCAAATCCTTAAATGTCCACTACAAAAGCTGGGTCCCAAAAGACTTGTGCATAAAAGACAAAACATAGTAATACAATTCAGCTGCTGCACACACAGACACGGTTGGAAAACTGTGTGGCTTCCCTGATCCAAATTCCCTCCACCTCCTCAGCTGTGTCTCCCCTATCTAACCTTAGTGCGACTTATTACCACTGACACACCCACATTCATTCACACGAGCACTCAGATCCAAATTGGCCACAACAATGCAATGGACCACACTTTTTTTTTCTCAAGGGATAAAAATGTGAAATAATGGAGTAGCAACAATTGACCAAACGTATATTTGGAGTGATTTCCTATAGGCTTGAAGTCATGGCTTCATGACTGAAAAGTTTCCATTTAGGGCTGATAAACTGTAATGGTCATAAAAGTCCATGTTGGTCTTCATGGTTCAGAGTTTCATTAATTATTATCTACAGTACAAAAATGAATCCGTGCTTGAGTTATAAATAGGCTGACTTTGAACCAACAGGATGTAGACGCAATTATTGAAACAGAACATTTTCAGTGGTGCTCAGACTTTTCAGCACAATAAATAGCAGGAGTTGTGATTGAGTGGTGGCCACGCTCCCTCTCCGTAATTGCTTAGATGGCATTTTAGTCAGTATAACAGAAAGTGGTTTATAACAGAATCCTGGAATATTTTGAAAATGTTTGCTGGTGGAGATGAACGTGCTTAGAAATTTGAACTGCTGTGCAGACCGGGTTGGTTTTCAAGAGCAATACATAGAGTTGGGGTTAGGGTTATCGACAGTGTTGCTCTATATAAAACGTGAATTTGTTCTTTGAAACCATCGACATCTCTCATCTCGCTGGTCCACTTCCTCTCCAACCCTTCACATTAAACAACTGTGATTAGAATTGACCTTGTAGATCGGTGAGGCTGGTGTGTGTGTGTTTGTGTGCAACTCCTTTGTGTAAATGGTTTGTTTTTTAGATGGCCCTTTTCTGGCCTCGATGACCACTCAAAGCTGTTTTTGCAATTCACCCGTTCACAACCATATCACACTTTGCATCCATGTGCAGCCCATTTTCTATCATCCGTCATTTGCACGCTGCAGGCACAGCCGTAAGGAGCGACTCGGGCTTAAGTGTCTTGCCCAGGGACACATTGCTATGAAGACGCCCACATGAAAAACATGTGACTGCTTTTGTATATGGCATTTTGCGAGTGTGTGTGTGTGTGTGTGTGTACAGTGGCTTGTTGTGTTGGATTTAATTGCAGTGGGGTTTTTTTCCCTGACATTTTGTCTCAAGGGAGTCATGCTGCTTCGCCTGGAAATGATCAATAGCAACAATAACAACAACAAAGCTCCAGTCTACCCACCACAGCTTTGACAGTAGTTTCTCAACAGTAGAATATTTCTTTAATGAAGCCTTTGTAACATCTAAAAATCCAACATTACCATCGATTCGCTGACTTGATCAACTGTCAGTTTCTTCTTTGCCGGAACAGAGCAGAAGTGTTTGTCTTGCTGCCAAATCAGATCCTTTGTCTGTAGATGTCACTGGTGCTGCTTTTAATCTTTTTACACAATATTGGGTTTGTTTGCAATTTCCAGAGCACAGTGCAACAACATCCTCCAACGCTCAGTTGAAGATGTGACACTAATGATCACCTATGTTGCAAATGTGAGTGGCCTCATATTTTAATGAGTAATTATCACAGCAGGTTTTCTTTGTCAGAGGTTTATTGGGAGCTCTAGTTATCTCCAGGGAAGAAGACATGACGGCAAACATAATCACGCAGTTTGGTAACGATGACACGCTGATAAAAAGAGCAGACTTTGTCTCGATTGTTGGTGTTTTTGCAGACACAAAGAAAGCATTGACAGCATGCGGTGAACATAAACATGTCTACGTGTGTGATAGCAATTATGTGTAGTAGTCTGCAGAAACACAAAGACTGTACTGTACATTATTTGTTTCTGACTGCATTTCATTCTATCTCACAGAATGAGGAGATAGAGGAGTGTCGCGAAGACTTACAAATAGACGTACAAATTAAATCAACATAATTAAAAGTATAGATTTTTTTTGTTTTTATCCTGACACGACCGTCTCCATTTATCTGAATTATTTGCCACTTTTTTATCTTGCAGAGTAAACTTGTGGAAAACATCTTTCTTAACATGCAGGTTGGACAACAACTATTCCACCCTGCGGTTAGAGTTATTCAAGCTACGTTAACTCACCGTGAGGGTTAAAATGTGGTTGTGATAAGCACTCTGTGAAATAAACTTGGAAAGAAACAGAGAAAAGCTTTCCTACTGAGGCTGTAAGTAGCTTTTTGTATGTGATTACCCATTTGTTACTCCCTGAAGACCTTCATGGTCCTCATTTGTTAGAGAGATTTTGTTTTTCAAAAGAATGGCCTGGAGACATAAATGCTAGCTGATCTGCTTCTTGGGCTCACTCACCTTGGAAATCTTGAAATCCTGTGACTCATATTATGTTAGAGATAGAAAGTAGTGATAAAAATCTCATATTTTGTATGTGTCCTGCAAAAAAGTACTGTATAGATCTACAATGCAAAATACAAGATGACATGGTGGCACTAACAAACTCACAATATCCACTGATGTTCAATTGAAATGTGAATCTAATAGAGAATGAGGGATGTGGTCACGTGGGTGTGCTAGAGAGATTATTGCAGTATTTTTTCAAGGCAGGCTATTCAACTCAAGGCCACTTATTGGAAGATTAAAATTGGGTTATTCAATTAATGAAGTATAGACTCAGAGGGTCGAATCTGAATCTCTGCCTTGCTTCTGCCCGCCACTCTGATTCGATTGCTGCCGCTACCAATTTAACTGATTAGATAAAGAGAGGAGGACAGCACTCACCACTGCACATCAGAGAGGCTGAGGTGGGAAGAGTTCCCGCGAAAACATCTCTCAGCATTAATATCTCTGAGGATCTCACTTACACTCACAACATCACAGACCCAGTGAGGAAAGCCCAAGCAGTATCTGTATTTTTTGAGGAAGTTGAGAAAGTTTTTGCATGCCAGACGCCTATTCTTCGTTAAACTGAAAGCATCCTCACTCCATCACAGTCCGGTTTGGGAGCAGCACAGCATAGGTTTCACATGGCTCAGCAGGTGGTAGAATCGGCACAACAATTAATCATAACCACACTAAGAGGGACATCTACCACACCAGAGTTCTCAGGAGGTACATTAAAGCGGACCTAGACCGGAAGTTCCAATTAACGCTGTTTTTTAGTGTGTATCTGCGTCCTTACCTTGTTTAAGAAGCCCTGAAGGTTCTAAACAAACAGTTCAGCCATTGCTGAGAACGCTGTGTTGTATTGTAGTCTCGGGCTCAGCGAGATCTCTGAAAAAAACGGTCCGGTTACGTAAACAGCGGTTCTCCGGAACAGCAGATCGTCCTGCTCCGGGCACTAGTCCGGGCACATCCGGTTGCGTACATTGAACCGCAGAAGAAGAATAACGTCCGTTGTGGCGGTGTTTCGCGAGCGACGGTGTCTTCTGACTCGTGAAGAAGCTATTTTTTAAACATTGTTAAAACAATGTTTTGATAATGAGGAGCAGTGCATCCACCGTTCCAGAGGGGGGAGCTGCACTTCTGAGAGCGGGTGTGCTGAATATGTCACTTCCGGGTACTGGCCAATCACAAGACAGTCTGTCTTCTGGGTGTGAGAGTTGAGTCTGAAATATCGCAGCTGGGGAACAGCGTCAGAAAAGAGGATTTCTATCGGCTCGTTTACAGCAACCGGGTTGCTAACCCTAATCCTAACACTTTTTGACCATAAAAACAAGTTAATGTATGTAAGTAGACTAACTAACATATATGTGCAACAGGACCACTCTATGTGAGCTTTAACATTATTAATAAGGACATTATCCACCTACTTCAAAAACTGTCCATGCTGCTACCATCAAAGTGCGGTAACCCCTTGCATAAAAGGGGTTAAAGAAAAGCATCAAGGCAAGACTGAGACTTAAGTTTATACAAAAAAAGGCATAGCATTCATTAATAAGATAAACAAATGCTGAAATTTAAAAGTCAAATGTAATCAGTAACCTGGGTGCTCGTGAATACGCTAATACATATGCCATCTCTATAATAAAAACACCTCACGTGTCTTTAATCATTTTGAGGGTGCATAGTGTGTGTAGGAACACACAGCAAAAGAGCTTAAGACAATGAAATTACCTCTCATTTAATTATCTGCTTTTTAAAAGCAGTGCTTGTGTGTAGACTTCAAGATAACAGCACAGTGTCACACGGTCTGTTATATTAACTCTGTTTGTAATTAGAAAGCAGAGTGCTTCTTTTTTTTTTTTGTTGTTATTGTGGAAAAAAATCCCATGTGCACGCAAGAATGATTGATGGATTAATTTGTTGTGCCTCGCATCTGGCCACAGTAACAAAACAAAATGCTCTTAAGAACTGGCTCAAAATATGTATGATTATTCCTGGCATCCACAGTGCTTAGTAAATGCTGTTAATGCAGTTCCACGGTATTACATTAGCATACTGTCTATGGGACATTTAGGTGTCTTAAGCTCTGCATGTATTTTTCATTAATAATGATTATATAGGATTCATTTATGTAGGAAGACCCATGGCTCCAGAGTGTTTAATAAAAGCTTAATAGATGTTGAAAGTATTGTGTTTCACCACATGATGGAACTTGCAATTATTATGGTGTCAATCAGGCTCATGTCTCCAAAGACATTGCACTACACAAGAGGAAAGGCATCCTAAAGCATATTTTCCTCAGTTTCAGCCGAGGCTGAATGTCAACAAAATATTGTGTCTAAATGCGTCCCGTGTTGAGACTAACACAGCCGTGAAGCTACTAACATGCTGCTCACACTAAGGTGTTAGAGAGCATTTTTCCACTTCAGATAATATAATTATCTCTTGTTCCTATGAAGATAAATATTGCCAATGTTGTCATTACAGGAGACACTGTCTCCTCCTGAGGGGATTAGGCAAATAATGGTGCAATAAACTTCCCCGAAAATCAACTCCAATGATTTGTGGGCTTCATTGTGTATCAGCAGTAGACAAGAACTGCTCCCTGTGTGAGGAGCTAAGACGTGATTAGATATAAATATTTATTGGCAACGGTGATTTTTAGAGACAAAATTGGCACAGCTGGCATTGAAGGGCCAAAGTGGGGATAATCACCAAGTAACTACCATGTGTACCGACGGCACAGCCACACATCCATGGTTATATTTTTTGACATAGATATTAACTTTTCTTCTTCTTTCAGCTTCTCTCTTTAGGGGTCGTCCCTGCGGATCTTCTGCCTCCATCTTGCGTGGTCGCTCCCAATGGAAATCTCAACCTCTAGCTTCACCTCCTGTCACTGTCTCCAAAGCCATACATCATAGCAGGTCTCACGTCCACCTTGTAGAACTTCCCTTTCACTTTTGCTCCATCCACTCCGCCCCTGCCTGCACTCTCTTCTTCACCTCTAAAGTGCAATGCCCATTGCTTTGGATGGTTGACCCCAGGTATTTAAATTCATCCACTTTCACCAACCTCTGCCTCCATTTTCACCGTATATCACCTGTTACCACCTTCATTCCTCCTCTCTCCAGTGCGTGCCTCCACCTCTCCTGGCTCTCTTCCACCTGTCCCCTACTTTCACTACAGATTACAATATCATCGGCAAACAACAGTCCACAGAGACTCCTTGTCTGACCTCATCCCTCCACCTGTCCATCATGACTGCAAACAAGAGCTGATCCCCGATGTAATCCCACCTCCACCATGAACCCATCCGTCACTCAATACGCAGACCTCACCACCGTCTCACTGTCCTCATACATGCCCCCGCATTACCTTCAGACACTTCTCTGCCGCTTCAGACTTCCTTATACATTCCTGTCGTGGCACCGGATCATAAGCACACTCCTTCTGACTCTCTATACTAATTAATTAATTATAAGCCTTTTTGCTTTGCCGCCCCTCTTTGCTTTGCCGCACACTCCCAGTAGCTGCTCCTGCCTACTTACTTCATAAGTACTACTTATACTACATATTACTTACACCCTGGCTGTCCCACTTTTTCTTTGCCATCCACTTCCTTTGGATACTTTCTTGTACTTCATCGTTTCCACCGTCAAGTTTCCTCAGTCTTCTTTCCTTTTTCCAGATGTCAAACACCTTCTCGGCTTTATCCTTCACCACTTTAGCTGCAAGATCCGAGTCATCTGGTAATTCTTCATTACCTCTCAAAGCCTGTTGCAACTCCTCCCTGAACCCTGCGCAACATCATTCCCTTCTCAGCTTCCACCATTTAATCCTTGGCTCCACCTTCACTAGCTTCGTCTTCTTGGTTTCCAAAGTCATCCCACAGGCTGTCATCAGATTCCGCCTAAAGCCCAATTTATACTCCTGCGTAAAGTGCTCTGCGTAGGCTACGCAGAGTCCTCTGCGTCGACGCAGAACCTGTTGTAGAGTCTCTGCGTCGTCTCCGGCTGCACGGAATATTTAGTATAATAATAGTGTCCGTCACTCCGTCAAGGGACAACGGAGACGGTAAGAGCTGCGATTGGTCCTCAGGACAGGCCGAGCGAAGCTGCTCTGTGCCGGCTCACAGTGAGCACCGAGCGTCCACAGAGGGCGGAGCTGATCCCCGCCAACTTCGTCACTGCCGAACTATAAATACGTCATATCTTAACACCCACAGCACATGTTTAGACTCTAAATGGCCAATTTCTCGCCTCAAATTATCTTAAAACTGCGTTCCGGGACACAGAAAAGTGAGAAACGGCCACTGTTTCAACAACAACAGTCTTTCTCCCTCGGACGCCATTGCTCACTGTAGCCAAAAGCACAACAACCTTGCGCAGCGACCCCTACTGATCGGGCGGGAAATTGCAGCGCCTATCCGTCACCACGACGCAGAAGTATAAAGGCTCGAGTGGTCTACGTGGTGACGCAGACGGATAACGCATTACGCAGTCGGAGAAGTATAATGTGGCCTTAAGCCATGATCTCCCTTGGGATCACCTTGCAGTTTCATACAGTTTCATTTCTTAGAAATAAGGGTTCCAAAAGGGACCTTCTACAAGGGCTGAGGTTCCACCTGGCACCATTTGCTTCTGAAAACCCTTTTCCATGAATAAAGGGTTTTAAAAGGGTTCTTGGTGGAACCCTCCAAAAGGGTTCTCTTATGAGGACAAGCCGAAGAACCTTATATGGTTCGACTTAGCACTTTTATTTGAGTGTACCTGAAATTGTAGCTGTTGGAATACTGAGGTTTCACACTGAAAATACTCCACACTTTACTTCACTTACCGCAACATGCACAAGTGCAGATATCTTTCAATAAGAAATAAACATTTAACTAATAATAACATTGGGCCTGACTGGTGCTACATTTAGCTCTCCTTCATGTGTGCTGCTTTGTTCTGGTCCACTTAAATGTACCAGTATGACATGAGTTCCAGGAAAAGGCATGAAGGGAAAAGTTCCAGAAATAGCACTAATGACAGCTTTGTTTTAGTCTTGCGAAATTCGTGACCCTGACAACATGGCCCTTGCACTGTGACACCAGAATAGAATAAAGTAATTAATTACACTTATAATGACTATGTATGACAACATGAGCCGCAGCATTATTATTAGAATCATTCCAGTAAACAAACATGAATAAATAGACAAGAAATGCAAAACACTTGAGTTGGTTGACACGTTGCATTAGCATTATGCAAATGCAGTCCACTTACTATTCCCCCTCAACTCTGTTTGATTTGATTATTTTAAAGGTCAAACTGTATCACGTACGCGGCGCTGACATCCAAGCCAAGGCTGTGACTTTCTCATTCCTCTCCTCTCATAAAAATATGTTCTACTGTCTTACTCGCCCACTCATAGTTTCGCCTAAATCATTGTTGATGTCGCTGGAGATTTGTTTGTGAAATTGAGATACATTATCCAGTTTAAATGGAAAATGCACCCTCTTAATTTTCTTTCATCCCTGTTTCCCCCTCATTGCTCTTCTCTGCTACTCATTCTCCCACAAATGTATTTTCACCTTCAACCTCTCACAGATGAATAGTTGTCAGGCTCTATTCTCAGCAGAGTTATGGATGTGTTGGAATATGACAGCGTTGTTTTTAATAACGTTGCCTGTCAGAGTCGATCCAAATCTCATCAGACTGAATAAGAAAAGGGATGCAGAGATGCAGAAAAACCAAAAAGAGAGTTTTCAGCTGTCTGGGTGCTGTCCAAAACAATCCTCCCAACTGTCCCGTGTCAGTTTTCACCTCATTACATCTCTGCTTCTCTCTCAGATCTTTCCCCTCACTGTCTCCCTGTGTGAATGCTCGTGTTGCTCATTTTCTTGCCAAATCGCCTCTTGCCTCATCTCATCATTGTGACACACTGGAGCCCACAGCTAATTGAGCACTTCAGAATGTTTCTGTTACAAATATAGAGCTAAAAGGAGTAAACAATGTTATCTTTTTTTTTTTTTTTATGCTTTATGATGTGGTGTAAACAGCGTTGGTTGTATAACTGCTTAAAATGACAAGGCAGTTTAGTGCATGACCATAATGGTTTTGATACTTCATTACCGGTTAGTTCTGGAGCCAGCTTTTCTACTGCTATTCTATGTTCGCTTATGCAAAGACAGCTGCCAGTGTCAGTAACCCTGTTTTCCAGCTTTTAACCCTTTTCATTCCCCACACACACAAACTGGTCTCATCAAATGGCATGAGACTCCTTACTTGGGTTTTCAGGGCAGGAAAAAAACCCTCTTGCTGTGAGACAACAGTGCTAGCCACTACTCCACCGCGCGGCTCTGGAAGTTATAAGATTTTAGTAAATACTAGTATATAAGTTTTGTTTCAGAATAGTTGGTATTTTATCAATTGTGTGCATTATGATCACTATTTGTGCCTTGTGAAGAGATTCCAGTGTGGCTGACAGTCACAAAACAGCTAGCTACGCTAATGCTAATCGTAGCCTCGCTAGCTTACCTTTGGAAATTTTTTTGTCAAATTAGCTAAAAAATAGTAGCATGCTAATGCTAAATAAATATGTGCTCGCGTATTGCTGAATGGACATTGACTTCCTCCTTTCATTATTACACCATATATCAGCGTTGAACCGTGTGAAAATGTCTCCTCACCCAGCCTGGACAGCCTCTTCACTCCCACCTCCCCGCTCCAGACAGCGCAACTGCTGCTGATGAGCACCTGCCTGCCTGGTGTAGCGTGATAAATCAGCGAAAGTGCAGCGTGATAAATCAGTGAAAATTAAAATTACTCCAAAAAACGTGAAAATCAAGGATGCACACCATTGGGCCATGCTCAACCCATATCCAAAATCTTGATCTGACCAACGGTCAGCAAAATATGCCCGTCACAGACACACACACACAGACACAACTTGTTTTATAGATAGATTCATGTACTTTTTCACTTTTTTCCCACTTTTATTACCTCATTCCTCACAATGCAATTTTTTTAGTTAATTCATTTTCACCTCAACTCTATTTTTTGTGTGTATTGTATTTCCTGTTGAAAATAGGTGTTTTTATAATATTGTGAAATGATTGTCTTGTGTCGTTTATTTTATTGATTTTGTTAATAACTTACAGATAAGGTTAACACAAATTGCTATCCTCACTCTTTTCTTCATTACAACTGGGCTGACGTGTGCATCCCTGACCCCCCCATCATTGTATTTATGTCCATGTGTGTGGGCACAGTACATCTCTCTCCCCTCATTAGCCCACCTGTCCACTGGTGAGACTCTGCTCCAAATGATTCATCTGCCTCTTCCTTTCATATGTATGCTTAATGGCTTTTTTTTCCTATGGCAAATTAATAATAATATATTAAACCTTCTGTGAGAATGGTCTGGGGTTCCATTTTTCCACTAGAGAGGTATTGACTTTCTTGGATTACACAAACTTTCTTTGATTACTGCATGAATCATATCACCACCTTATTAGTTCCTATGTATTTATTTTTTATATTCAACACTTTTCATTTCTTCAATACTTTCACTCCTGGGAGGGAAAAAGACAGACAGGATTCTCTTCCAAATAATCCCATTTGAGATGTGGCGACAATAAAACACTGTCCTGTCTTTCTACCCATCACCTTTCGTTAAACACTCCTCCGCTTTGTGATTCCCTCTTCATCATTCCCCCTGACTGAATTACAGCAGCAATAAAATGGCCGTCTTAACTCTCTCCGTGTCTGAGATGATGCTGCCTCAACCCATCTTTTACTGCAACATTGCTTTCTGGCTAAACTATAATAGCCAACGATATTGCCTCATTGACATGTGCACTTAACTGCAAAGGAAAGTGTTTCATGTTCCTTTACCTTTGACAATACATGTTCCTTTCCCTAGATATGAAAGGTTTAAAATAGCTGTTCCCATTTTGCCAAGGGAATACAAAATACACTCCTCTGTTTCATCTTTCGTTCTCAGATTTCAAAAACACACTGATCGTGTCTCAGGATTACCTGCCTCTGTAACAGACAGCCGTTTTCACTTCAAAGAAGAAATGTGTCCCACGGTGAACCCAAGGCTCTTACCTCGTCAACATGAGTGAGTGTTGAAACAAACCTTGTTTTTTTTTAAAACATTTATAGCTTAATGACATAGATGGTGACCAACATTTGATCGTAATACAGCAGGTTCTTGAGAAGTCCCCCGAATATAAAAACATTGGCATGCTGGTAATTTTGAAGGCAATAAAGATGCTCTATGGAGGAGATGGTAAATGCTGTATTGATATTTAAAGTGATAGTTCGGCAAATCCCGAGGCAAATCGATTGTAACGGCAGACTATCGATGTACATATCTGTGTTATAAGAATGTTTCAAATAAAACCAACTTTGCAATTTGAAGGATTTATGTCTCAGCAGCAGCTGCAGCGCGCGTATGACGCGCGGACTGATTCCGCGCGTATGACGCGCGCGGAATCAGTCCGCCGCTGCCGGAAGTATAGTGCTGAGAAAGTAGTCCCTCAAAAATTCATGCGATGCGACGTTAGTTTTGTTTCAAATATCATTCTATCAACACAGATATGTACATCGATAGTCTGCCGTTACAATCGATTTGCCTCGGGTGCACTGTGGAGTCGGTATGAGTGTTTTTAATGCCATGCTAACTTGTATCATTGACTTGCGCTAGCCATAGCATCAGCGAACTCGGCAACTAGAAGAACTGAGTGAAATTTCTTGAAAACGTCTCCAGACGTCTCCATCACACCGGCTGAATTGAAAAATAGGTCTTATGTTCAAAATTCCAAACTCTCCCTTTAGATATCTCTAATAAATATCTTGAAACGGCCCTGATAATGTTTGACTGTAATTGGTGGTTTGGTAACTGGTAAACATCTTGAATTTCAAAGTTAAAGGTCACATAGAGTGGTCCTGTTGCACATATATGTGAGTTATGGAGGTCTACTTACATATATTAAGTTGTTTTTATGGTCAAAATCCTCATAGTTGATGTAAACGAGCCGATTGAAATCTGTCCTTTTCGAAGCGCTTGTCAGTTGCGCTATTTCAGCCATAAATCTCGCCCGAGAAGACAGAGTGTGTTGTGATTGGCCAGCCAGCGTAGAGCCTTCCCACCTGTGTTGTGATTGGCCAGGTATCTGGAAGTGACGTAATCTATCACATCAGCTCTCAGAAGCGCAGCTCCCTCTCTGGAACGGCGGATGCATTGCTCCTCATTATCAAAACATTGTTTTAACAGTGTTTAAAAATAGCTTCGTCACGACTCCCCGCCGCAGTCCCTTTATGACTTTAAACCGGAGTCAGACCCAGAGTCAGAAGACACTGTTGCTCGTGAAACACCTCCACAACGGACGTTATTCTTCTTCTGCAGTTCAATGTACGCAACCGGATGTGCCCGGACTACCGCCCGGAGCAGGACGATCGGTTGTTCAGGAGAACCGCTGCTTACGTAACTAGTACGGGATTTTCAGTGATCTCGTTGAGCCCCGAGATTACAATAAAACACAACGTTCTCAGCAATGGCTGAACTGTTTGTTTCGAACCGTCAGGCTTCATAAACAAGGTAATGACGCAGATACACACCAAAAAAAACAGCGATAATAGGAACTTCCGGTCTAGTTCCGCTTTAACCAGTTGACAAGAGAACTGGTGTAAAACACTTGGTGTCTCAGTAAAACACGTAGCCTTGCCGTTGCCCCCCTTGAGCTGTCAGGACTCAGGGAAACATTTGCATTGGAGCATGAGCTCAGGAGCACTCTCAAGTGAAGTGAATTACGCAGGCTCACCTGTGCTTCATGATCCTCTTCATGGCATGACTCATGTGCTTACCCTGTGTCCTTGTTTCGCCCTGCAAGCAAGGCTGAGAAACATCGACGGGGTCTTGTTTTAACAACAGTCTCATTTGCTTAGTATGGCGACACTGTCATAAAATTAAACATTAAAGCAGAGAAACAGTGAAGGACACTATACATGATAAAGTCTGCAGGTTGTTAGCATGCCTCGGGGAAAAAAGCATTAGAATAGATGAAATGTGAGTGAAAGTCCAAGGATGTGCAGAGAGAAATGAGAGAGAGGAGTTCAGACTAATGAAGGCCTGTAGCCTGGAGACGCACCGTGTTTCTTCTGCATATAGGGGATGCCTCCACTTCAAACTGATTACCATGCAGGGACACACTAAGACACAAAAACACATTCAAATGGTTGCAGCTGGTTTTATGGCTAACAGAGGATAGATAACTTTATGAATGCGCTGATGCATTTTGTAACAAAGATATAATGTGGTTTCAATGTGGACCATAGCAACTGTGTCACAGATGCTATGGTCCCAGAGCAAAAGGAACTCTGTTATATTTTGTTTGTAATTGTGCATTGATTTGAATGGGGGGATTTGGTTGTTCTGTCCCTGTTTCTGTTCAGGTTTCCAGTGTTGCCGCCACTCGAGGGTTGCCAGATTTTTGTTTTTAAAACATTCAAATTGAAGGCCTGTAGCAGAGACACAGCAGCTGAGAAAACACGATGAGATAAGAATAGTAAGAGAGAATGAGAAAAAGTGTGTGCTATACCCAATGTTGGATGAAGCTTACCTATGTATAGGACAGGGCTTTTCAATCCTTGTCCTGGGGACCCACTGCCCTGCGTGTGTTAGAAGAGTCCTTGCTCGAACACATCTGATTCAAATTGGAGTAAGGGACATGCAGGGCAGTGGGTTCCCAGGACCAGGATTGAGAAGCCTTGATGTAGGAGAGAATTACCCACACACACTAGCATATGTCTTCAAATTCCTCTCTGCCTATAGACACAACATTTTTCAAAACACATCTCTACTGCACACCCTTGTTTTTATTTTCCTCTGGCGGAGATGTTTTAGCGAGGCCTTTTTGGTTCAGTTACTTCAGTGTTTCTCAGTCCTGGTCCTGCATAGGGACCCACTGCCCTGCGTGTTTTAAATGATGCCCTGCTCCAACACACCTGATCCAAATGGTCAGATTGTCATCGAGCTCTCCAGAAGCCTATGTATATGAATCCATTGTTTTGGAGATAGGAAACCACTAAAATATGACTTCCCAGGACCAGAGCTGCGAAACACCGAGTTAGTTCAACTCTTCTGGGTGTGGAAACATCTTGCATTATTATTATTATTGTTGTTACTATGGTGGTTGGCGACAAACTTAAAACATACACAGAGCCGTAAAATTTAAATTTAATTTGGGAATATACTGGCAGTACAACCTTAATCTCTGATGACTGGTAATTTCAATATAAAAGTATACATTTTCCATGATGTGTTGTTAAATTGCATCTGTGTAACAATGTTGTAACTGAAAGTGTGTGATACATATATACATAATATAATATATGGACTGATGGACGCAATAACTACATTTTTAAACACATTTACATATATTTTGGGCAATAACCATGAATACAAAATACTCTGGGTTGACTTGTTATAAATTGTGATACACGTGGAATAAATTCTCCTGACATGCTGCATCTTTGCATCAATCTGTGGCAGAAAACGTTTTCTCAACACCTGTCACTCAAGATGATAGATATCATCTGTACAGATGTTCAGGAAACACCTGTCCTATAGAAAAAGGTGATCAATACCTATTTATATTTCCATTTATTCAATATGTTGGTTCTGGTCTGAGCCCAGGGGGACATCATACATTCTGTTCCATTTGTTTCTATTGCTCACCCTATTTGGTGGTGAGCTATTGCAGGTAGGGTGAAATACATTGATACATAAACTAAGATGCTTCATCTTTATTATGTGTCTTTGGAAGACTATGAACTTTTTCAAAGTTAAAAAAAATAATGTTCTTTTGGGAACTGGGTCCATAACCTTTGAGAGTGACCATGCAGAAGTAAGGGTGGTCTTTTCCGTGTTCTTGTTTCAGTGTCAGTGCCTTTGGAGACCAGAGACTGACAGACTGAATGATGAGGTCTCCCCGTTTTGAGTGGCCCTGTGGCCAAAGCAGTAAAACACTTCTTCAGCCAGAGTAATAGAGTGGAAACAGAGCGGTTTTCTCTTCAAACATGATCCATTTAGCATAGAACATTCAGCCTTAGGACGGGGGAGAAAAAGGCTTCTTAGTGGTCAACAGTCAAGTATTTGAGATGTGTTGTTTTAGCAATGTTATAATGACCACACAGTGTAATTATAGTGTGACCTGACCCTTACACTTAAACAAATAGTATTTCATGTCAACAAATTATGTGCTGTGAAAAAGGTCTATTATGCCAGGTTTATTCAAGACATTACATACATGTATGCATGATTTTAACTTACAATAATATCATTTCAATGCAAATGCAAGAGATCACAGAATTTGACCGACATCAAAACAACAAATCTAATGTGCCTGACGACCTTTGCAAATGACAGCAAATGCATCTAGAAACTCTTTGTTTTGCATTTCAACATCTTGTCTGTCATGATATGTTATGTATCTCATTTTTATTAACGCAATTCCTTTGACTACGTCATGCACAGTACGTGTGGAATTAGACTATTTTGTCCCCCACTGAGCTGCAGATAATGGTATTATTTCTTGCTTCTTCACTCGTCTCTTATTTATCTTATTTATTCAGCAGTAAAACAACCAGTAACCAGCTCTGATTGTCTTGTAATGGGTGCTAGTAGCAAAGAGGATGGAAGTTCCTTCAATACTGACTTGGATATTAGCGTAAATCGTATCTTAGACTTTATACTGAGACGAGACAGATAAATGTGATTATACCAAAATTTGGTAATGTACTCTGAAAGCTGCTTAAAATGCTGAACAATAACTGGTTTATTGTGAGCAATATGTTGGCGGGTTGAGATTAATTGCAAGCAGTGTGTAATGCTAATTAAATCATGCCTATTGTTGTCTTACAAATGGCCCTTTCTATAAGAGCCTTCCATTACAGCTTCCCAGAGAGGCATGTAAAGCGGCACACAGAGCTCTGTGATAGAGATATAACGGCAGATGCATTGACCTACAGAGCTGGCACACAATAATGTGACCAATCTCAGCTCTTACTGTACTTGTTGCGAGCACTGTTAAGTCCAACAGAGTGACATCCAACGCAATAAAGTGCTTTCCCAATGAGAGGCCTTGTGGCTGACTCAGACCAAACAGCCCCCATGACCTGTGTAATGAGACTGAAGCAGGGATGAAATGTTTGTAAATAAGACCACGATAACCGAGACCACGCCAGGACTTTTAGGGACCACGATCGAGACGAAACCATGACCAAGTCAAGACTGAGGCCAAGAGTATGAATATCAGAACGATTTGCTGAAATGCTATCACATTTCAGTTGGGTCCTGTTTTTACAGATTAACAGTTTAACAACTCTGATAGGGAATCTGATTTCACCGAAAACTGAAGAATATAAGTATAAATCACCACATAATGTAATCAGCCGATATCAGATGTCAAACCCAAAGCATCTAACTACTCATGTTATTGCATTTGAAGACAGCCGTTTTCCACTGAATCACAATTACGACTCTTTTATGTATGAGACTGAGACAAGACGGAATAAAAATGTGTCTGAGTTGCAGATGTTCAGGAATAAATTGAATGTCTTTTTAAGTTTCTGCTTATCACTCTGTGATAGGCCTCACATTCAAATGTAATCTAATTATAGGCATGTGTGCAGCCATTCAGTTGTTAACATAGTGAGAACCCTGACAAATTAAAGAGGTGTTGCTATACTTATCTTATACACGATAGTAAACAAATAGCATGATTTGCCATATACTATAGTAATATGTGGTGTTGTTGACTGTATTTGTATTACTTTGGGTAGTAAGACAGCGATAATGGCGTGTTTCCACTCGCGCAACTCTACTCGCCTTGCTTAGGCGTGGCACGGTCATTTTGCGTTTCCACTAGTGATAGTGGTACCTGGTACTGTCCATCAGTTAAAAAGACTTAACAATCCTCAAAAATGTGGGTTAATCTCCAACAATTACCTGGGAAATGTCTAAAATCTGAATATTTAACAGAGGAGTCTGGTGTATTTAGCGACAGCACTGCTGATCACGAGCGGTGCACCGCATCACGAATGATGCGCTCCGGTCATGGAGGAAGTACTTAACAAATATTTTTGATTATCTGATTCTAATGATTCAGTTACACTGAAAACAACTGGCACACTGAGCAGTTGTTTGAGCTGGGACCATAGGTGGAAGAAGGGCTTAAGTGATATAAACACTCTTAGAAATAAAAGTGCTTTGGCTTGTCCTCATAGGAGAAGACTTTTTGGCTTCAGGTAGAACCTTTTTTATAAAAGGTTCCACCTGGAACTTTTAAAACCTTTAATTCAGGAAAGGGTTCCAGGTAGAACCTCACCCCTTGTAGATGGACCCTTTTGGAACCCTTATTTCTAAGAGTACACTGGGTGGAAGAAATAATGGAAACAATTGTCAGTGTTTAACAATGTTGAGGGCTGTTTCAGCAGAAATAGACCCAACATGTGAGAATTTGTTCATTTTGTTTGCTCCTAAATAGTATTATACCCAGAAATGTGATGAACTTAAGAGGAAGCCAACATCAATTAATATCACTACAAGCTATAGTGTCAGGAGACAAACTGAAAAGGACTTTTACGAACCCTGGACACCTGAAGTAGTTCCTCTTCACTGCTGTTCACTTAATTAATGCCCAATGCCACATATAATGATATAAATTAAGCATTTAATCAGCCTTTGAATCAATAATGAAATGTACTTCTTTAAAAGCTTACCCGCTAGCGACTCTCAGCCACACAAGCACCTCAGCTCCACAAAAATTCAGAGTTTGATGCATCTAAGAGTCTGCAACACAGTGAGCCAGTATGAGTGTTTTGCCGCAGATTTAATGACAGACACATGCAGAGAAATTGAAGTTTCAGTCTCAGAGGTTTGTGTCTTTTTCTCTCAATTTGCTGTTCAAAATTCCACATCTGCAGCCCGGCCCCCTGAGGCTATAACTTCACATCTTAACTCAAGAGTGCTTTGTGTTGTTCACTGAGCGGAGGCCTGTAAATACAGCAGGCTACTTTATATGTAGGTATCTATCAAAACAGAGATGTAGCTGCATCTATTTTTATGGGCCAGACCTGGCCTTAATATTGTGTTTGTGTTTGTTTCCCAATATGGTATCAACAAATGGCATTGATAATTTTCCTAGTCATCAGTATTGAATTTGCAATTCCACTATTATTACAACCCTACGACTTCTACCTCTCACCTCCCCCTTCCTTTATCCCTCTGAGAGTTACTTGTAAACACATGTAATACATATTAAAAACCCTACCTGCCCCACTTGCGCTACCTCCCTCTAAGGCTGAACATTACCGCCCCCTGTGGCTGGGAATACGAAAACACCAGCAGGTTCCAGATCCCCCTCCTCTTCTGTTCTCAGTCGGCATTGCAGACATTGGCTTCACAGCAGCGATGCTCCATGCACACACAGGGTGCTTATTAAAGCTTCCAGCTATACTGGCGTATGGAATAATGCAAAAAAAAAAAAAAAAATCAAATGTCAACATAGGTACAGTTTTTGAAAGAAACGCTACTTTAGATCGCCTTTATGTTGAGAGCATATTGCAGGCAGAGGAAGCGTTATATGTGCACACAGACATAACTGATCTGATGTCCCCTCTGTGCCTGTGAGAAGTGTTATTTCCACCAAAAATGGACAAACGTGTGAGTCATCACAGCCACGCTGCCAACGATTACACTGTATTTTGTTGGGGGGGAAAGAAAGGCTCTGTGAAACTATAAAAACATACGCTCATGCTTTTAGTCCATGTAGAATAATGCTCTGCCTTCAGGAGCACCAGGAGGTTTCCTCTCTGTGTAAATGCATTCTTCTTTCTTTTCATTTTCATCCATTCAACATTTCACAACAACAACAATTTCTCTTTGTCGACACAAGGGCTAAACAACTGTGTTTTCTAAATCCACGTGTTGACAGATTGATACAAAAAAAAAGAAAAACAGTTGATATGCTTATATACAGCTTATAGCAACAGACAATAGCAAATCAACCCCAACTCAATTGCACAACATCCAATTTGATATGTTTTAGAAGGGAGAGCACAGGTGTTACTGAATGCAAAGATTGACAGTGAGCCAGCGTGAGCCCTAAAACCGAGGAAGCTAAATATCGCTCAGCCATCATTACTTCAGTTATTTACATGTGTCATCTTCCTCCTGAGACCTGGGAAAATGGCTGCCGTGCAACAGGCCGTTCCAGACTTCACATTCACTGCCATAGATACAGACGTCTGAAACTGTCAGACTGTCTCACTTCGACTCGAGCTATGTCCCATCTGCCATCGCAGCACATGAGCGTCTCCAACACTAACCTGTACAAACGAGGTCGTCATGTTTCTTCTGCGTGTTTGTTGTACAGTATGTATCATGCGTGTTTGTGGTATCATATCATATGATATGATTTGAATAAAACAATCTGCAAGCAAATCGAAGTTTAAGCCAATGATATCGTGATGTCAGTGGATACACTGATAAATACTGCAGGGGTATTCCGCAGACCATCTGTTCTCCATCAAAACCCTTAAAAATGTAACTCATACAGTTTTTTTATGTTCTTGCATGTGTGTGTGTGTGTGTGCATGTGTGAAAACACTAACGCACTAAATTCCTGGACAATCTGTTCTTGCACAACCTATAAAGACATATTAAATATTATTCCTTATGTCTGTGATCTTGGTGGATTGCAGCTTAAAGAATAAGGTCAAAGTCGTCACGTAAAGACACCAAAGCAATGAAATCTAATTATAGGCGCACGCAACTCGTGCCCTAATGAGCGCTACACTTTTTATCTGTTAAATATTGTATTTTACTCTCTGTGTTTTTGCTGCTTCTCTGCCTTGCAGACTTGTCCCTGTGTGATATTATTGGCTGCAAATGCTGCTGTTTTATATGTGAGAGTGCTTGGGAAAAACATGGGTTGACTTACTGCGATGATATCAACTGTCCTTTTAATAGTTAATGTGACTGCAGTTGTTACATTTAATGAAGCCAGAGCAATGCTCAGGGTGTGTTAACCCGCTACGTGGTACATGCCTCAAAGCCTCTATTACAAATGCTGATCCTCTGCATAGGAGTAGAAATTCATTGTTCATATTCAGGATGACAACATGAGACATTCTCTCGGGGGGAAGTTGGGAAAGAGGGTTTGAGCTCAGGTCAGCAAAGGTCCGTCTTCTGCAGAAGACACGTGTTTAATGAGTCTCCTGTGGTCTGCAGGTTCCGCCAGCAAGAATAAATAAATGACACTACAGAGCACAAACACAAATCCCACCAGGTTTTCTGATACTTCGTCCTTATCATCTTCATCCTGGGAGTCTGAGGAGCTCGGCTCTTTTCCAGCCACTTGTCATAATCATAAATGTTGTGTGTGTATATATATATATACACACACAACATTTATGATATGTATATATAGGTGTGTGTGTGTAAGAGAGAGTATTGAGATTAAAGTCTCTTTTAAAAGGGAGACTTGGCCAACAACATATAACATCTGAAAACAACATAATATAGATAATAGCAGCAATAATTAGCCATTCATTTGTAGAAGGAAAGGCTTGATTTTCCAACCATCGTATCAACAGTTCAGGTGACGTCCAAGTTGAATCTCTATTAGCATTTTTGACCTTTTTAATAACAAAATTTCCCACCTAGTTATTTTTCCTTAATCTCCGCCTCATTTCTACTCGCACTTGTTTGAATAATTTGTATTTTGGTCAATAAATTCATGGCTGTGCAGTAAATCACTGCTATCAGACATGTTTCAGCAAAATTAGTCAATGGATTAAAATGTAACAGGCCACGGTTTTGCTCGAGTAATTTGACACACAGCATGCAGGGGCTCAGTTCATTCATGTGTGAGAAAATGGATTCCAGATATAAAAAAAACAAAAAACAAACATGTTCCTTTATTTACTTGCACTAGTGCAGTGCCCGTAGGAGGAATGTATTTCTATAGCGGGAGCTAAAGAAGAAGATTTTTCAGTAATGCGTGATAATGCATGACTGACAAAACAGCCAGCTATGCTAATGCTAATTTGCGTTGTGCTTAATGAGGTTGCATAGTTTTTGTATTACTTTAGCCCTACGCTAATTCTAATCCAGGGGTTCTCAAAGTTCTGATACATGAGGGCCAATTTAGGAACCCAACGTTGGACTGAAGGCCGCCAAAAGAAAAAAATAGGGAAGAAAAAAGGAAAAAATCCCATTTGTAATTATTTTAATGACCAGATTGCAGTTGTACAGTTTACACTTATTGGTCTGTATCCAGTAATGTCCAATAAACATTAGTACCTTCTGGATTAAAACTATCAACTGTAATTCATTGCGGGCCGGCAGAAATGTTTTCTGCGGGCCGCCATTGGCCCGCACTTTGGGAACCAATGTTCTAATCGTAGCCTCGCTAGCTTACCTTTGGTAACAGGTTCGCCAAGTTAGCCGCAAAGTAGTAGCATGCTAATACAAAAATAAATATGTGCTTGCATACTGGTGAATGGACACCGACTAACGATTATTTTGGTAATCGATTAATCGGTCGATTATTTTCTCGATTAATTGATTAATCGTTTAGTTCATAAAATGTTAAAGAACGTTGATCAATGTTCGTCAAACCTGGAAATGATGATGTTCTCGAATGTCTTGTTTTGTCCACAAACCAAAATCATTCAGTTTTAATGATTTCTTTGTTATGTTTAGCAAAGAAACAAAGAAAATATTCACATTTAAGAAGCTAAAACAATCAGAAATCTTGTTTTAATGATGAAAAAAGCTTCAAACCGATTATCGATTATCAAAATAGTTAATTATTAATAATCGATTAATCGTTTCAGCTCTAGTTCTGGTGAACTGTGTGAAAATGTCTCACTCACCGTGAGTTTAGCAGCACTACAACATGAAAATGCTGCACTACAAGTACATCTTAATGTACTACATCATGTAATTAAACAAACACTAATTTTTGAGTCGTGAAAATCTATCAAAGTGTACACAGAAAATATCTCATGTTGATATTCCAATATTCTCATCTTAAATGTGTTCATTCAAACACATCTGCCAGGTAACACTTATTCTTACCAGGTAAAATGATTCATTTATTTAAATTATCTTTAAATGGCAAAAATCTGTGTGCAGACTGCTGTGCAAGAAATCAAATAACTTCCTTTACAACCCTGTCAACCAGAATCGTTTGTTGTCATTTCTGAAAACCAGATACACGTGAGCTCGTGTTTTTGTACCTAAAATGATCTCACATATTTAAATGTCCGTATTATGTATACTGCACGGTTGAGTCGCTCCTGCACTTTGGTGACTATTTCTTGAAAAGTGTGACGTTTACTCTGGTGACCTTCAGCACGAAAGCTTCAAAACACTGATTTCTGCTACTCTGAACAAGAAAAGGAGAGAGAACCCCAGGGGAAGTAGGACAATGTCTGTGTACTATGGTGCTGTTACAGTTCAATCAGTATTTGAAAAATGTATACAGAATAATGTGCTGATGGTCTTCAAAGAGTCTGGAACTTCTGAGTGTCTGAGCGGCCATTATAGGAGAGTCCAACAAAGTTCAAACACTGGTGGTTGGTGATCTAAATTTAAATTCAGATAACCATCACAAGGGATAATTTCGTCAAATTTTCCCATCCTAAAAACGTATGTGAATATGTAAAAAACTAAAAAAACAATAAAATTAAGTTTTAATGAACGCAAACATCATGGGAACTGATTTCATGTGTTGCACTGGACTACGAAGACTTTTATTACAGTTTTCATTCATTCTGTCCTCATAAATTCTACATGATCCTCTATTTTCTTTTGTCTTCAGAAGACGTGAGTCAGAGTTTTAGTAAAACAAGCACGGCCGGCTGACAGGAAAACAGATGCAGTGAATTGTGGTGGTGGTGGTGGTGGTGGTGGAGAGGTGTGTGTGTGTGGAATACATTATGGGAGTGATGCAGTGTCCCACAGTCAGGCTATAAACTGCAGCATAATCCTCAGTCAGTACTGCACTGTTTACGTTTTGGTCACTTTGCTCAAAGGGACTGCTTTTATTGCTCACATTAAATCTATGACATCACCTTTAAAAAAAAAAAAAAAAAAAAAAAAAAGAATAAATAAATAAAAATTCGCAGCCTGTGTGAAGGAAGGGTTCAGTTCATTGGAGACGAATCCAATTGAACTGCATTCCGTTAATGGGGAGGAAGAAGAAGATGATGATGATGTACAAGCTGTATCACTGTGAGCCGCGTGCTGCTCATGTTCCTCAGCTCCAGGTTCTGCTTCATCATCATCATCATCTCAGTCACACAGGCTGATGCATGTAACACAATGTAAACACACACACACACACACACACACACACACACACACGCATGCACACACAGCAGCAGCAGCAGATCTCCTTCAAGAGCCAAATGCGCATACAAGATGGTTTACAAGAGGAGATTGAGAGAGGATGGAGGAAGAGAGCGGGAGGGTGTTGAGCAAGCCCCCATCGATCTAAGAGAGAGAGAGAAGGGGGTGGAAGAAAGCCTGCATATGTACCCCCCCCCCCCCCTCTCCACACACACCCCTCTCTCTCCACCTCTCTCTCTCTTTTTCTCTCTCTGCGTGTCTCTCTCTGATGCTGACAGGAGGTGAAGCGCTCTTTCTCTTTCTCTCTCCCTCTCCACCCCCCTCTTCCCTCGTAGTCATCTCGGGGAAACCTGGACCAGAGGAAAGTGCAGAGAGACCAACAGACGACCAGGAGACAGACGCATCCACCACCAAAACCAAGACCGTTGCGCAGTTGAACGCTTGGAGAAAAACGCAGCAACTTCCAGCGGCAGTGTGCTCGGTTTCGGGTCTGCGCGGAGCTCTGGAGCTGTTGGGACCGGAGAGGTAGGATGATGATGATGATGCTCTCAACCTGCTGCTACTGTATGCTGGTTTTTTTGGGGGAGGGGGGGGAGGGGGGGCATTTAACAACAAACATTCACGTGTGTACTTGCATGGTTGCATGCATGTATACAGGTTTGCGCACGTGCGTGCCGGAGCGTCACAGGCTCTGCGCACACTGTTGCGAGGAAAAAATAAATAAATGCGTCTGCAGTGTGTCACTGTGTGTTTATGTTGAGCTCAGCTGAAAGGTCGCCATAACACACTATATAGATACTAATGGTGGCGCGTGGCGTGTGCGTGACGCACTTGAGTGTGTGTTTTTGTGTGTGTGTGTGTGTGTGTGTGCCTCCCATGTGTGGTGAGGTTTGTGTTCGCTTCATCGTGTGGTGCGGTTTATAGTGACAGGTTGTTTGGCAAACAAAAGATGGAAGTTCGGTGGATTTACTTCACACAGTTGGTCTGATCGAAGTGCACGAGTGGTGTGTGTCTGTGTCTGTGCGGCAGTTTCAGACTAAGTGTGTGTGTGTGTGTGTGTGTGTGTTTGTTATTGACTTGTTTAGATTCTGATGAGTTGAAACATGGTGCTATTTTCATGACAAAAGGCCACAAAAAAACCAAACTCATTACCACATTTCTTAGCATTCATGCAGATAAGTAAAGATGGAGGTTTATTTTGTTTACATTTTTTTGTGTCTATAAACTTATGACCAAGTTTTAAACATCCTGCTTTACTCACAATACACAGTTAGCCCTAATGTCAGGTCGAGGAATCACCATCACCGTCGTAGTCATAGTGCAGTATTTTTAATTTGTCAGTTTGTCAAACTTTATTAGAATCAGCCCTTTATTCACGACACGTGCACGAGTCCCTTTCACGTCTTTCCAACGTGTTTTTTGTCACCCTAAACCTCAACGTTGTTTGAAATACTCGATAAAAACCAAACCCAACTCCTTCCCCTCACTTCCTGGTCAGATGAAGTTTGCTCTGTTGTTGTCGTGCTTCCATAGAAGCTCCAAATATGACACACCTGATTCTAATGTCAGCTCGTCATCGAGCTCTGCAAAAAAGCCTGATAACGACCCTTTCATTTGAATCAGGTGTTTCGGAGCCGGGGCTAAAACAAAAGTGCTTATTAGACGTGACAGCATTTTATTTCCTTTTTTTTTTTTAAATAAACAGAAATAGCTACGGACAATGACTTTGTCATCTCCGTGCTCTTAAGATACAAAACAGAAACCAAGGTTGTAATATTAGGACAGCTGTTTACACACGAGGTAAGGTTGAGAGTAAGCAGAGGCTGCATTTTTCGTCTCCACTGTTTACCTGAACTGATTCGTAACCTTTGTGTGCTATTTTGGATCAAATTGTTTCACTGTTTCACTCAAAGAAAATATAATACAAGCATGGCGTGTTTCAACCTGAAGCTCGGTGACATTGGTTAATTGAATTGAGTTCCTAAACGCACACATATTTATGTCCTTCATACAAAGCTCAGGTCAATTCCACCTACAGACACAGACAGACACAGACAGACTCTCTCTCTATATACAAGAGTATTTCATGATACAAGGATAAAACAGAAACATGAATGTGAAAGTTAGAAGGCAAATTAACTTCACAAGTTTGTTGTGGTGTATGCACTTTAGAGGCTACAGGTCTTGTAAGGCCAAGTCCATTCCTGGAATCCATCAACTATATATTGTCCTGGCAAGGCATTAGCCTCTTAGAACATGGTCATTATTTTATTGGTTGGAATGCAGACAGGCATCACGCTGGTATAAACAATTAAACAGTACAACACTAGAATCAATAGCACCGTTGGGTGGAAAATGTTGGTACGCCCCGGGAAAGACTTAGCTTGTACATTAGTTAAGCTAAGCTTACTTAGCTGAGTGATACATAATATTTTAGACTTACCCAATAGTCACAATAAGCTTAACTCCTTTATTCTGTCTGCTTATGAAAGTATAAACCAGACCACAATGAGCCACACACACACACACACACACTGGGTTTTCAGAATTCTTTAGCGATTATAACTTCATAACCTAAACACGTCCTCTAAAACACAGTAGATCCATCCATCCATCCATTGTCTACATACTAGGGCTGTCAAAATTAACGCGTTAACGCAGGATGATTAATTTGTGTAATTAACGCGTTTATTTTTTTTAACGCATTAACGCACTTTCTCACTTTCATCGCGCTACGGGTAGACGTGCAGTTTATGAACAGGCAAGGCGGCGGGCAACTGCTTGGGGCCCTGAGTCGATAGGGGGGCTCCCGACACTCGGAGCCTAAATGCATCAGTTAGGTCGCATCCCCGTCCCTCTTAAACAACAATGGTTGATTTGCAATGACATCTCGGTCGGAAACCCCCCTAACGGGGCCCCACGTCACCTCACGCTAACCTGTGTGAAGCTGAAGGAAAATGAAGAGGAGTTATCAATCAGGAAGTTAGAAGAGGAAGAAAAAAGAGAGGAGGAAGAAAAACGAAAGAAAGACACACAGTTGTAAGTAGCGCTGCTGGCGCAGATAATGATATAATCGTAACATTAACAGTCCCTGTCTAACTAACGGGGACACAGACAGCAGCTAACATTAGCGTCACAATGCTAGCTGACGCTGACGCTAACGCTAACTAGTAGAAGCAGTGCTTCTCCTGCTGTGGGTTTAGTTCCCCCAAGAAAACTATATAACTCCTAAACTTTATATTTTGTTTATAATGTGAGTTATTTACAGTGCAATGTGTAGTTTTTAAAAAAGTTTTTTCAAAGTTATTTACAGTATTGTATTTTTTCTATTTATTTATATTGTCTTATAATGTGGGTTCTTTACAATGTAATGTTTATTTTTGTTTTGTATAGGTTAGGTATAAGTTATTTACAGTATTTTATTGTTCTTTACATTTATATTTACTATATACTATATTTTCACTATACTTCACTTATCTCTCCATTCCTACAACAATATAAAGAGAAAATTAGAATTTTTCTGGCATATTTACGAATGGTAATTAATCGTGATTAATCGTGATTAATCCACAGCTACCCTGTGATTAATCTGATTAAATGACATATTTTTCAGATTAATAATTAATAATATAATTACATACGTCTTCAGTACATTTCTTTGTCCTCTCGCACATCGTGAAAAGTGGTACAGCGGCCCACTCAGAGTGCCGCTGCAGCCTTACATGGACACACAGTTTGAGGTTCTAAGTTTAACTGCTTCATCAAAGCACAGGCGGCCAAAAAAAAAACACTCACACACATGCTCTGTGGCTGCAGTGGAGAGAGTGAATCTGTGAAACACAACACAATGTCAGAACGGAGAGTTTGGATTTCAAGAGGGAGGGAAATGGATGTAAACAGATAGGGGATGGAGAGATGAGGAAAAGGAGGATGGAAACGAAGAAGAGAAGAAAGCAAGAGGATCGCATATAACTCATGTGCAGTGAGCTCGGCAGTCACCCCGGGGAAATTCAGCAGCACAGCAGAGTTACTTTGCTTTTTTGATTTTGATTTGATGAATATTCATGATCAGGCAGTTAGAGGGAGGGAGTCTGGTTCATGGCATAATTTTGACGTGTTGCTGCTGCAGTTTATATAAAGGGGTGTTGCTCAGAGAGACTGTAGCTTTTTCCCTCTGTTGTCCAAAGAAATCTGTCTGGTTATGTAGGGTGATGGGTTCATAATGTTATGATACACTGGAGTAAGTCAATCCCACTTAAATATCTATGTATTCATTTTCTGCTGCTCATCAAAGATTATGTCCAGACATTCTTCTCCCACATCAAGTCCTGCAGCTCATACTTGTGAGGTGATGCAAACCAAATAGACCAAATACTAATTATCTTATCAGAACCATTGTGCTCTTAGTTTCCAAAATACCTTCACACGAGATAGACTATGCCTAAACCATGTCCTTTTAACATGAAGAGCAGTCTGATCTCCTTCTTGGGATTTTCACTGTGTAAGGTGAGATCAGCTCCCCTGCACAAAAGTTCAAGATAAAAGGTAAAGGTTGTAAACCAAAGGCTTTACGTTAGTTCCCTCCTCACCCTGACATTGCAGTACAACATTTGTATCACTCTTTAAACTTCACACCCCAACTGACCGAAGAGACTATACGTCTCATATTCAAAAACCTAACCTGAAGTGAGCGGTAATGTGGGCTGTGCATCGGTCTGTCATGGTGAAGAAGGCGCTGAGGCAAAATGCGAAGCTCTTGATTTATCGGTTGATCTACGTTCCTACCCTCGCCTGCGGTCAAGAGCTGTCGGTAGTAACTGAAAGAATGATATCACGGGTACAAGTGGCCAAAATGGGTTTCCTCCGCAGGGTGTCTTGGCTCTCCCTGGCTCAGAGTAGAACCACTGCTCCTCCCCATCGAGAGGAGCCAGATGAGGTGGCTTAGGCATCTGGTTAGGATGCCTCCATGGTGAGGTGTTCCAGGGAGGAGGCCCCGGGGGGAAGACCCAGGAGAGACTCTTGGCTAGCCTGGGAACGCCTTGGGATTCCTCAGAAAAGCTGGACGAGAAGGAAGTCTGGGCTGCTCTGCTCAAGCTGCTACCCCTGCGACCAACCTCGGATAAGCTGTAGAAGATGGATGGATGGATAGACAATATTTAAGTCCCGATACATCTTAGTCTATTTAGTGTCTATCCTTTCTCAATCCCGTTGTAAATCCTGTTGTTTCACTTGGATTTCAACTGCCTTAACAGGCACAGCAATCCAGAAGGATCTTGTGGTCTTCTTACTCAATGCTGTATTCAGACTGCACTGTATATCCTGTATCAACTTACATAAATTATAAGGACTTTCACTGACTTAAAAATAACAACAATTCTTAGCCCTAAACTTAACCCGTTTCTCAGAAATGAGATTCTGTCTCATCAGGATCACTGTAACGTCTTTGTCAGTGAGTCAAGATATCTGTCAATAATCTTATTGGAGATAAGGCAAAGCAGAAACTGAAAGAGGTCATGAAAGAGGCAACACAATGTGCTTTGTTATGTTGGTTATTTATAATTATTATTTGAAGAGTTTTATGTCATTTTTTCCCCCTCCTCCATATCCTCATCTTTCATATTTTTGGTGCTCCTTCCATCCTTCCCCATCTGCTTTCTACCTTTCTTACCTCCTTCCTCCAATGTATTTCTTTACCTCTTGTCCTTTTCATTCCTGTCCTTGCTCAACTCCCTCCTCTTCCCTTTTTTTGTCCCTCATACCCGTCCTGCTTTTTTTTCCACCCTCTCCCTCCTTACAGCAACCTTTGACTACATTGAGAGGTACAGCAGGAAATAGAGTGACATTGTTTTGCTGCCATGAAAAGTCTTTGTGCACAGTTGTGGAGGATGTATTTGGACTGACTTTCACACTGAAAATCATACTTCCTGCTGTTACTGCAATGCTGGATTTTGTTAAACCATGACAACCAACTTTCTATGACTTTGTTTGTTACATTTAATTTAATTCCAGTGGAACCAACATAGCCTAATATTGGGTTGTCAAACACATCAGTTGTGTTATTGTGGTCATTGTGAAGTGATTCCAATGGTCATCATCAAGCTCTGCAGAAGCCTGATAACGAGCCATTCATTTGAATCACGTGTGTTGGAGCAGAGCAACAGCTGAAACATGCAGGGCAGGGATCCTTGTGGACCAGGATTGAAAAACACTTGTCTTTACCTGGCCAATGTGCAAGTTGTGTAGCTTTCCAGGTGATAGTGGGCATTGCTTGATGGCACTGCAGGAGGTGCTGTGCACATCTATAACAGTCACATGGAAAGGCAGTTAAACATTTTGTAAAAACTGCACATGAGGTTTTGTTGCGTTAATCAACTCAGTAATTTGATTCCTTGCTCTCCTTGACGTAGCACAAAACAATCTTTCATTTAAACTTGTCAATATAAAACAGATAGTTGAGAAGTCATTTTCCACCAGGGTGAAAAATAGCATTTTGCTGTTGCATATAATAATATCAATAATGCTTTATAATAGTTTATACTGATGCTCTTATGGTATTACCTGTGACTATCCTTCAACCTTCATATTTTTTCTAATTTCCTATCTTTCAGGTGGCTATAAGCCTCCATCCCTTTGCTCTTGGTCAAACATGGAGTTCCCAGATGATTTCCTTCTGGCCGAGCTGGACCACCTGCAGCTTTACAATGACTCACTCTTCCAGGACAACTTCACAGGTGGCTACAATGAGACTGACGCGTTACTGCCAACAGGGGTGAAAGTCACCATCGTGGTCGTCTACATGATCGTTTGCGTCATTGGCCTGGTGGGGAACTTTCTGGTCATGTATGTCATCATAAGGTAAGAAAAGGTTTTGGGGGAAATGTATTGTTTGTGAGATTGTTTAGTAACAACACATTAGTCCCAGTCAAGGAATGATGATATGACCTTGGAATGACCACTGTTGCTATAGCAATCCAAACTCCTTAGATGAAATGCTTTAAATAACACATCTATAAATAATTCAGTCTAATGATGAGAAAGGATATAAGATCTTATTATCACATTGTCACTGCATCAGTCAAAGACACGTTTCGTATTTATCTTCAAGGTAAAGACGCTTTTCATTCTGGCCACCTATTAAATGACTCCATCCACTTTTCGCATTACTGATATTGTGAAATGACCATGATTGCATTATAGAACTGTGACTGCATTTAATGAGGCAACAACTCATCTCCTACGACTCTTCTGTGGAGGACACAGTTAGCTACATGACTACCTGTTACTTTCATGTCTAGCGTAAAGCACATAGCCAATGTACAACCACATTTCTATACTACTTTATGTGACTAATCTTGTCAGTCCATTTGACACAAAATGGCCAACATTCTTTTAATAACTACGTGTCCAATTACTGTAACTTGAATATCTGCGTAGTCTTGATACAATAGCCACTTATTTCTCCAGTGTTTGCAATTTGAATACCAGACATACCGAAATGCTTCACAGGACATGAGTATGTGGAACCTCATTAGCCACTTAAGTAACAGACAAAAAATGGTAGAGACGAAATTGCTATTAACATTGAAACAAGCACCAGCTGTGATGAGAAACGTTGAAGGTTTAAATGTTAAATGTTTTGTCTTAAGCAGTAAATGTGTCTGTGTGTCAGTGAACTCACCCAATTATGACGATATGTTTTATTTGAAGCCCAGCAGACAACTGTCTGGCCACGTATGGGTCATGCCTTTGCATGAGTGCATGTCTTGTCTTGTTGGTTTTGTTGAAACAGGCGTTAGTGGTGGACACTTGGCTGATGTGTTGGTGGAGTCGGTGTTTGTGTGCAGCAGGGCTTAGGCCCGATGGGCAGCTGCTGTCTACTCGTGTATGTCATTGAACCATGAGAGTGTGAATGTGACTTTGTTCGTGTTTGCTGTTTGCTTTGTATTTAAGTTTACTACACGTTTAAGTTTGCTTATTCTAGCCATCTCGTCATGGGAGTTCCAGTTTGTTTTGCCACTGTAGCATCCAGTCTGTCTTTTGGAAATAGCACTGCTCAGAGGGCATATTATGACCTATCGTCATGTAAACACAACAATGGCTGAAGCTCTTGGCAAATGGCTACACAACTACCTTCTGGTGTGTTCATCGTTCAATACTTGTTGAAAACACACATCACACTGTATCAAGCAAGCTGTGCAACACATGGCTGACTTTCAGACTGTGTTGGTGTCATTCTTGTTGTAATGTCCACCAAAATAAGTTTTTGAATGACCATCAACACGTGACTGTGATAAAATCATGAGGCATGATGTACATAAAGCCTTTATAATGCATATTCAAATGCCCAAACAAAGTGGGGTTTAGTGTTATAATTTACTAATCCCGTAGGGAAATTCTTTCTCTGCATTTAACCCATCCTCAATGGGGGTTGGATACCTTGCTCAGGGATACCCCGGTCCTTAGACCTGGTGGGGTCTCGAACCGGCCACCCTGCAGTTACAAGCCAAGTTATCCCTAACCCTAACCTTAACCAGAAAAACAATCCAAATCTTCTCCCCAGTTCTTTTAGAAACAAGTTTTAGCCTCAGTGGGAACAGTTGTTGGCCCCCATGAGGACTACTGGTCCAGACAAGGTCAGTGTATATTGCCAGAAGAGATCCGTACACTTTCACACACAGGTGTTGAATCATTTCACCCTTGTGTTAAGTGGTGTCAGCTCTCGGTAAAAAATGACCACCCGCGACAACTTGCCCTTATCAAGGGTGTCAGAAGGCAGCAGCACCCGTCATTTCACAGTGTCAGGTTGAATGAAAGGGCTGATTGCACAAGATGGTAGACCACAACACTTGCCATCACCAAATGTGTTTGAGTAGAGTGCAGGTCTGGTTTGATCTATGGCAAAGGGCTCAAAGGTGAAATTGTATTGGATATGTGTCTGACATGGCTCCTGAGCTTTACGAAATCCTACAATTGCTTTAAAGCATGAAGAACATATTTTTTTGTGTCATATCTAGCAGTGGTTCAACAGTCAAATAGCCTCTCTGTACTCCAACCCGCATGTTCCTTAATGAGAGTGCACCCATGTGTGCGTAGGCATAAAACAGCTGAAGCCACTCCAACGCCACGTCCTTTTAGCACATGTTTTCGACTCATCCAACAGCTTCAGGGAGATCATCTCTCCTAAACTACTGGACAATGACATGATTCAACACTAGACAATGTTTTCCTGGAGGAGCGGAACTTGGCTCCAGTGAGCTGAACACACTGGAGCCAAGTTCCGCTCCTTGTTTTGTTCACTCACCCTTTGTGCTTTAAACATACGTCCGTCCGATGTCTTATGTCTAACACATGTGAAAGATCTAGTCCAGGTATTGCAACACTGTCCAAAGCCATCAGACTCCATTTACAAAGAAATCATTCATGTGTGTCATTTCCGTGACAGTGGTTGAAGAAATATACTTCAAGGCAACCGTAAAGCACCACTTTAGAAAATCCCACAATCTTTGTGGCTAAAAGTATCATTATTTCTGTATCAATTTAGTCTGGGATCATTGACCAGAGTGATGTAACAACTGTTTTCTGGTTTACTTATAGTCGATATTCCCCTTTTTATGGACAAAATTATTAAAATAACCATCAACCAGTTTACAGTTGTATCTCAACATTATTCCTCGATATTTGAGTGATTCCTTTACCCTGTTCATTATTTTTGCCTCCACAAATGTGAGATACAATGATCATTTTAATACATACATTTTAATTTGATGATCAGGGCAGTTTATAAACATGATTCCAAAACACAGCCTTAAAATCACCATTACAAAGGACGTGCAAGTGATATCTGAGCGATCATCAAAAGATGCCCAATTATTCTGACGAATGCAGCTCAATGCAATTCAGCTTGAGCTTTATCTCTACCTGAGACAGACCGACTCATATCTTATCCAAGTGGGATGTAGCAGGTTGAACAGTTCATGGTGGTCTGCCCAATCAATTTATCAAAGCCCCGCAAAAGGTCTTAATATGAAAAGAATAAAGAAGAAGAATTGAAATGAAGCGTGGTCGACCAGATGTGACATTTGAATGCAGTTTTTAGCAAATGACTCATATAAAAAATTATTAAATTGAACCTTGTTGTATGTTCTATGTGATACAGACACACAGACTGTCACTGTTGTCAAAGGTTTCTTGTACCTTGAAGGCACATTTATAAAACTGTATCAGTTATGTCATGGAAAACCATGTGAGGGTTATAATTATATTAGATTCCCTCTCTCTGTCTCCCTCATAGTTGAGGCTGAGGTTTGAGTAGGAAAGTGGCCAATGAGTTATAAGAGGAACATGGTTATGTTTAAAGTTAAGTGTCCTCATTAATAAAGCTATTTATTTGTGTTTGTTACCAGAGTATTTATGTTAATAATCACCCAAGAGCTGAGCATTTTTGCGTACTCTCAGAGGTGCACTCTTAACAAACAACCACTAATAATCCATCCATCCATCCATTATCTACCGCTTTATCCTCCACCAGAGGGTCACGGGGGGTGCTGTGCCTATCTCAGCAGACATTGGGCGATAGGCGGGGTACACCCTGGACAGTTCGCCAGTCCATCACAGGGCCACATATAGAGACAAACAACCATTCACTCACACACTCACATCTATGGTCAATTTAGAGTGACCAATTCACCTAATCCCCATATCGCATGTTTTTGGACTGTGGGAGGAAGCCGGAGAACCCGGAGGAAACCCACGCACACACGGGGAGAACATGCAAACTCCTTGCAGAAAGGCCCTTGTTCCGAAGTTGTTCCAAACGGGGCTCGAACCCAGGAACCCGGGTCTTCTTGCTGCAAAGGCAAGAGTGCTAACCACTACACCAACCGTGGGCCCACCACTAATAATAATAATAATAATAATAATAATAATAATAATACATTTTATTTTAAGGGGCCTTTCCCTGCACTCAAGGACATCATACAGAAATACAAAAGTACATTGAAAAAGAAAACAACAGAGAAAAGAGAACAGAGAGAGGCAGAGGGATCAGGTGGAATAGGCCGTTTTTTTAACAGATGTCTTTTGAGTTGTGATTTGAATTGGGGGAATGAATCAATGTTTCTGAGTTGGGGTAGTAATGAGTTCCAGAGACGGGGAGCAGAGCGGCTGAATGCTCTGCTCCCCGTGGTGGTGAGACGGGCAGAGGGGACAGACAGGTGTGTGGAGAAAGAGGATCTGAGGGATGCGGGAGGGAGTAGGAACATGCAGGAGATCGGAGAGATATTGTTGTGGATGGCCTTGAATGCAAATAGGAATATTTTGAATTGAATACGGAACTGAACCGGGAGCCAGTGGAGCTGTTGGAGGACAGGAGTGATGTGGTGGATGGAGGGGGTTTCGAGTTATGACGCGGGCAGCTGAATTCTGGAACAGTTGAAGTTTATGGGGGGATTTGGGAGGGAGGCAGAAGAGGAGAGAGTTGCAATAATCCAGACGGGTACTGTGGACTAGGGTGGCGGCAGTGTGGGGTGTGGTCCTTAGGTGGAAGTAGGCAGACCGGGTAATGTTATTAATGTGGGATTGAAAGGATAGTGTGCTGTCAAGGATGACACCCAGACTCTTTACCTGGGGGGAGGGTGAAAAGGAGGAGTTGTCAATGGTGAGAGGAAAGCTGTCGGTTTTGGATGAAGTGGATTTGGTGCCAATGAGGAGAACCTCGGTTGTGTTGCTGTTTAAAACTAAAAACAAACAGGAGAATTTAAGAAAACCAACTCATTGTTTACAGTCTCAGATTTAAAACAAAAAGCTTTTCACCCTGGCAGTGGTGCACAAGCACAGGTTTAGCCATCAATTAGGGTGTCAAGTCAATAGGAGGCCAGGGCACAAATTATATCAATTAATATTTTTCAGTCTTACTAAAATTCTCATTGGCAGTGGTAATTTACTTCTTAATGAAGTTTATGACAACCATGCATGTTGACTTTTTTTAATCATTATTATTATAATTTTTTTCATCATTGCTCCAACCGTTAGTCATCATTATCTATAGAATAATACCTAAACACAGATACACACTTGTTTACATGCTTCATTTGAGTGATTGGAGATTCACCTGATGATGAGCCTGTTGATTCCTCTTTAACCCATTGCTGGTGTTATGAACTCTTCATTTTATCTCTTAGAACTGATGCTAAGGGGGGATGATGCCCTAAATGTAGATCAGTATGTTGTCATGGAAACAGAACCAATTTCCTTCAGAAAAATTCCTCAAGGCAGCCCTTTTTCCTCCATAAAAAAAAAAAAAAAAAAAAGAATCTACTGCTTCGACTGAGCAGCTTCACAAAGCTTTGGTGTCAGTCTGCCACCCTCTCTTATGGTTGCTGTCCGCTGAATTCAACAATATTTTGTTCCCTCCCTGTGGTTTGTCTTCTTGATTTTGTGCCTGTAGCACTAAACAGATGCTCATATGAGTCCCCGCTAATGGCCGTTGCTGCAATAAGATGCAAACATACCTGCACTGCAGTACTCTGCCACCAAAAGTTAAGATCTGTTCTCCCCACTGTTCTCTGAAGGCAGCAAGAACTAAACACGTGCTAGGCTTGCAGCGCTGTCAGGAAATGTGCTCATAAAGCAAGTCTGGGCAAACCAAAAACCACTCGGAGACTCCGAGAAACATCTATTCAGATAGACATCCAAGGTGAAAGGATGCTGCAGGATGACAGCTTTTATTTAGTAAAACACAAACTCTGAGGGTGCATATTTACTGTAAATGTATGAATAAAAGCAAATAAAAGCAAGCTCCAATGCAACAAAACAAGAGTAGGAGAACTAATATGAGTAGGGAAGTGGAGGAAAGGATATAAAGCAGGAAATACCTTGCATAATGAAAGTGCACTGTACCCGAGGAGCAGCGTGAGACACCCCTGATCTCTGTCCGTATGTTGCTGTTTATAATTTGATTTTTTATTATTGTTGTTATTCTGTGTCTTCTACACATGTGCTCTATAGGAATATGGAAAGAATACATATGAAGGCATGGTGGGTCTTCTATTAGCCTAGAGTTTCTTTGTATAATTTCTGTAATATATAACTTGTGTTCTTGTGGATTTGTTGTTGTTGCTGGGAAAAAGAATGACCCCATGAGTTCCAGAGAGTCTCATTAATTGTGACAGGATTCTCTAATGCACCTCGTCACTCAGTTAACTGAATCTCTGATGGTGAACAGACCGCTGGTCTTTTTTTTATTATTATTATTATTATGAAAAGAGATCTATTTCCAGAAGCGCAAAATCGGAGCCATGTTTGTTCCTTTTTAGTGAGAATAGTTTGAAGCAAATGGGAACAGAGGTGGTAAAACAGAACGGGTCAGTCAACAAAAGGCCTGCGGGGGCACGGAGACAAAAAGATGCAAATAAAGGAAACAAAATGAAACGAAAGCGAGAAGGTGAAAGAGAGACGGAACATTCAGTATCATGTTTCCAGTATCTGTGCGTGTGTTTGTTCTTGCATTTGATGACCAAAAAATCGTATATACCATACGAGTCAGGACATGTTGGCAAAGTGAGGACATTTTGGCTGGACCTTGGGAGGAAAGATGGGGAACTGTGTGCCTGAGCTTTTCACTCAGAGACTCTCCAGAAGATATATGGTGCCTATATACCTGAAATAAACTCACTTTTCTCTTGTCATCACTTGACACAAACTGCCAGCGACCGGTTAAAAATGACTGCTAGCCTATATATCTATATCTGCTTGTTGCAGTGTCACAGCAAAAATGAAGGGAGCTGCTTTCCAGCGATACGGCTGTCTCATTTGGATCCTTGACAGAAAGACAGAGAGAGAGAGAAGGACAGGGATGATGCTGTCATGTCACATCTGCTAGTCCTTGACCCTGTGACCTGAATCTCCTGCATAGGGATTGATGATGATGGTGTGTGTATTTGTGTGTGTGTACGGCGGGGGGGCTTCCTGTGTATGTTCATCCTTGGTGAAATTGAGCTGAAAAGAACCAATTTGACAGAAGTGAAAGCATTCACCACAACTATAAGCTTTCATTTCATATGAGAATGTGTGTGTGTGTGTGTGTGTGTGTGTGTGTGTGTGTGTGTGTGTGTGTGTGTGTTCTTGTACTTGCGGCATACTGAGGACCAGTGAGGGTTTTTAACCAACAAAGTGAGGACATTTTGGTCGGTCCTCACTTTGTTTTCATTGAAATCACTTCCTTAGGTTGCTATAACATGCTATACTCTGTTTGTCAAAAAAAAAAAATCAAATTGTGGACGACATAGTATATAGTATGCCTTTTTTTGTCAAATTTTGGACCAAACATTTTGCGTCAAATATTTTTTTCAAATTTTGGACCAAACATTTTGGGTCAATTTTTTTTTCAAATGTTGGACCAAACATTTTGGGTCAATTTTTTTTCAAATGTTGGACCAAACATTTTGGGTCAATTTTTTTTTCATATTTTGGTCGACAGTATAGTATGATATATATAGTAGATGTCATTCATGAAGTAGATATTTGTAATTGTGTTGATTTATAAAGTGGAAATGCTGGTCCTCAGTATGCAGCAAGTACAAGAATGCGTGTGTCTGTGTGTGTGTGTGTGTGGAGTGTGATTTGTTACTCTTCAGGACCTTTTTTGAGCATAAACACCAGTTGCCAAATCTCATTTATGAGGAACTGGTTAGGTTTAGTGCTAAGATTTGAATTATTGTGAGGTTAAGGTTGGGTTTAGGCATTGACTAGTGATGGTTAATGTTAGTTAGGCTGTCCAGATGAGGCGAACTCATTGCTGGTGTCCTAAGAGAAATAGCTGTGTGAACCTGTGTATGTGTGTGTGTGTGTGTGTGTGTGTGTGTGTGTGTGTGTGTGTGCCCGTGCCACAGGCTAATGACTGTGCCTAATGACCACGGTGAATTATGAGGCCATTCACTTTGCACTACAAATGAATCCCTCATACAGAGAACAGAGGGTATCTACGTGTGTGTGTGTGTGTGTGTGTGTGTGTGTGTGTGTGTGTGTGTGCGTGTTTGTGGTTACAGACACCAAATATAGCTGATTGTCACATGACGTGTCTCTATGACACAGAAACACTTGAGTTTTTTTGCATATTTCCACAGCATGCACACTCATTACTCCCTCATTACCTTTCTTGCTTTCCTCGTGTATTTCTATATTATAATTACGTTATATTTTTATAAATGTTCCTGTTAAAATGTCTGATGCCGATGCTAGTTCTTGAATATCATATTTGGGATAATCCCAGCTGTAATGTACAAATACACTATTACATATACAGTACAATAGCGCTCTCCATAGTGTTTGCAGGTGTAGTATATTGTAGTATATATAGTGATAGAGAGCAGTTTGTGTGTTACCTGAAATATAAAATATGGGTCGAAAAAAGTTACACTCGCTGCTGTGATCATCGTAACTTAAAATATCACTGATGATTGCATCAACATGTCATTCTTCAGCAAAAGCCCTTGCTCCACTTTATGTTTTGAACCGTTTGGATGTGTGGAGGCAATCTCTGCCCACCTCCAATGCTACACATGATCACACTGAGGGTTACACCCACATCGTAACACTGTTATTCGACTGTTCTCGAGTTTAACTGAAAATGACCAACCTAATTTATGCTCCAACATCTTTTTTTTTTTTTCTGTTTTAGAGAAGTGCAAAGTCAGCCTGAAATCTGTCATTCAAGGGACAGTTACTTTTTCTCCAGGGAGGTGATGTGATTAAACTGAGCCACGAGGCAGATTGAAACAGATATATGATACAGCTCGAGAATATGAGCCTAAAACAAGGTGCTTTTAAATCAAAGCACAGTCTCATTTTTGTCAAACTGTATCTGGTGTATGGACACACCAGACAGTTGATGGTCGACCTTTATATCCTTGACTGTGACAAGATGATGACAGATTCAAAATGAGAAGGAGTCTAAATTAAAAACCTAACGAGCGATTTAGATTGCAGGCAACCTGTGCCAGTCCTGTGAGGTAACCATCACATTCTATGACCCTTGTGTGAAGGACACAAACGTGAATTTCCTACAGGTGAAGGGCGTCGACGCTGAAAATATACTAGAATCCTTCTGATTGTCAGAGATGTGCGTGATGGTTTTCACAAAATTACTCTCCTGTCATTTTCATTCATAGTTTATGATAATTTACTGCATATCTTTTCTTAGCTTGATATTTAAATCTCACATAGAGTGGTCCTGTTGCACATATATGTTAGTTATGGAGGTCTACTTACATACATTAACTTGTTTTTATGGTCAAAAACCTCCTAGTTGCTGTAAACGAGCCGATAGAAATCTTCTTTTCTGACGCTGTTCCCCAGCCGCGATATTTCAGACTCAACTCTCACACCCAGAAGACAGACTGTGTTGTGATTGGTCAGCCAGCGTAGAGCCTTCCTAACTGTCTTGTGATTGGCCAGTACCCGGACGTGACATATTCAGCACACGTTCTCTCAGAAGCGCAGCTCCCCCCTCTGGAACGGTGGATGCACTGCTACTCATTATCAAAACATTGTTTTAACAGTGTTTAAAAATAGCTTCTTCACGACTCCCCGCCTCAGTCCCTTTTATGACTTTGACCCGGAGAACCGCTGTTTGCGTAACCGGACTGGGTTTTTTTCAGAGATCTCGCTGAGCCCGAGATTACAATGCAACACAGCGTTCTCAGCAGTGGCTGAACTGTTTGTTTTGAACCTTCAGGCCTTCGTAAACAAGTTAATGACGCAGATACACACTAAAAAACAGCGTTAATTGGAACTTCAGGTCTAGGTCCACTTTAAGGTGTTGCAGTCAGCCTATGAAGTGGAAACTGTATTGGACAGAAAGAAAATGAATAAAGAGTAATTTATTTTCAAATGATCTTCTATCCTTTCTTATTATCTTCGACTTGTTGTATTAACATTATGGACATTATGGATGATGTGTGAATGTCTCTATGGGAACTACTGGCTTTTTAGTGGTGCGTTTGACCACCATTAAATAAGGGCATTGGCTCATCCTCAGTGTATGTGCTGTGTTCATTACATTTTGTGTATTCCATCTGTGCATGTTTTAACTTGAGTATAAATAATATGCGTGTCCAAAATGTACTAAATCTTAAGCAGAGTCTTGTGACTTAACTAATATATGCCATCTTCTCTAGCTTTTTTTTTTTACTCTATTCCAAATTATTCTTATTAGAATTTAAGATATGCCTTCACACCGGTGTGTGTGTGTTATGTTTTTGGTTTGTCCGTCTGACCATCTCAATTTTTTGAATGCGATCTCTCACAAATGCCTCGAGAAAACATTTCACATTTCCGCTCCAGTCAATGTCGAAGCGGTGTTAGGATAACTGGAATTAGATTAGTGAAATACCAAACTGAATTTCTCACTTGACCTTCGTACTCAATTCACTGACATGAATTGAGTGCTTCTTATTTTTCCTTTTTGTAATTTATTTACAGCATAGTTTTTTTTTTTTTTTTTACCTGAAATAAATCCATCCTTATGTAGTGTCATATATCCTCTAATGCTTTGGAGCTCTACCGTGTCTGGGTTTGATGGAGATTTGGGTTCAGAACTCATGTTTTATAGGATCTTTGTTCAAAGTGGGACTTAAAAAAAACCCCAAATGGTTCAATATTGAATGGATGTCTGAGTTCACTTAAAACAACGTGTTGTTGCATGTGACAGTTTTGTTTGACAATATCAGTCGATTATAGTCTTCAGAGCAGAAAGAAGGCAACAGTATTTAGACAACAGGTGCTGAATTTGGTGAACCTAGCAAAGCAACATGTGCTTCGGCAGTGATGCATTATAGCTTCACATGGGCAATTTACTACATGTAATTGCAGAGCAGTTTCATATCTCACACACACACACACATACACACGGGACACATGCATGGTGGGGGTGTAACGTGTGCAGTCATCCCATCTCTGGGCCTCTGTGAGTAATTTCCCCTTAATGAAGGCCTCAGATGGTGAAACAGAGCCTGGACATTTAACATCATCACGGTTCATTTGTCCTCTGCCCGGCCAGAACAGGACAACGTCACTACCTCACACTGTGCCTTTTTACCGACACGAGTCTTGATTTTCTCTTGCTGATTTTTGATAGGGGAGCACTTTATCTGCATCGCAGCTCAGTAAGAGGCGGCGTGGGCCTTGATGGTGGATGAAAAGAGAGGAATAATTGTTAAACAGAAGTGATTTGTGCTGTCTTGTTTTGAGCATAGTGAAATACCTAGAAATACCTGCTGCAAATAAGAGCAGCCAGTGATGTGAAAAGCAATAACATGAATTAATTAATTGAACACTTTCAACTCGAGCACCACTTTTGTGTGATTTAGAGCATTTGACTCAATCACCCTTTACACCGGCAGATGAAGTTTGCGCCTGTAAATGTTTTATTTAGGGCACTTATAGGTCATTTCAGCATGAGAACATGGCACCAGAGCAACCTGCCAATTAAAATGTTGTCACAAATGCGCCAGATTAAAAAACAGTAAGTGGACATTGAGCTTCGATTGCTTTAGCTGCTGTTTCCATTGGAAGGAATAAACCTTAACAATGAAGACTGTGGGTGTATGTACGTACGTACATGTGAGTACATTACACACTGGCAAGCAATCGGTTTATTTGATGTTTGATATTTATTAATGACTGTTTGCTTGTTTTTTTCCTTAAATCTTCTGTTACCATTCGTCGCCAACAGGATTTTGCATGCAGAATATTCAAAAACCATGGACTGGCGATTGTCTGGGGTGTGACCCGCCTTTAGCCTTAGACACGGTTTCCTAAATGCTGCAGAACATCAGTACATTGTTCATTTGTTGCATAGCATGGTGTTGCTATGTGACTAGAACTTCTAAAAAAGATGTTGGAGATGTTGCCTCACACCCTCAGAGTGTGTGTAATTAAAAACCAAAGTGATGGCAGTTCATTAAAATCCCATCAGTTGCATTTGTCTAGCTGCTTGACATTAACGGGGACAAACAAACAGATACATTAAACTGTGGTTGGCCTGGCAGCTCACCCCCCCCCCCCGAGAAGACACAGAGATACAATGAGAGGTGGGAGGTAAAAAGAAATGAAAGCAAAAAGAGCAACCTAAAAATAACATGTTAATAAGAGGACAGGATCTTGAAGATATGGACTCGAGCAGAGAAGAGGAGGAGGAGAGAGAGAGAGAGAGAGAGAGAGAGGCTGTAAATGAGAGAATACTTGTTCAGGGGAGCTAAATAAGGAGACGGCTCTGTAGAGAGGCCTGACATGAAAGAGCTTTTTCCTTACTGTTTTACAATGAGAGGAAGGAATCACACAGAGATGGTTCACAAAATCCATGGTTCGGTTCATACCACGGTTTTGGGCTCATGGTTTTTGGTTCGTTTGTATATACACACACATATCTACACTCTAGAAATACCATACATCAGCTTCAGCTCTATAGGCTAATAATCCACCATTTACAGATTTTGTTTTCAATCCAATATTCTCACGTTCATGAAAGAAAGGGGCAACTTGATTAGGTAAATCATTGTAACAATCTTTAATGGGAGACATTGCTGCATTTAAACATGCGTTGATTTTATTTGGCACATTTATTTCTCATGGACGTTACTTCAAGAACCAAACGGACCGAATGGGACACATCTGCCTCAAATGTTTCACTTTCACCCCAAACATCAACTTTGTGTTTGTTTGATTAAATCTTTGTTATAACAATCCTCGTTGGTAATAACTCTTATACCGTTGGAGAGCCTTTTTATTGCCCTCTTAAATGCAGTTGTGGCATGAGCAGCAGAGTAGAGTATGTGGTTCGCGCCCATGAAAACCTTGCCAAATCTACTCTGCCAAACAGTTCATTCTACTATTGATTCTTATGTGGTGCCATTTATTGTTTTGGATGATTGAAGTCTGAAGAAAGAAGACATATTGGCACCTCCTCCTCATGCTGGTCACGAGCTTGGTCGCACACTGCTGTGGGATGGCATCCCATTCTTCAACCAGTATTTGTCGCCAATGTGCAAATGTGGTTGTGTTGGTCACTCTGGCGAGCTTTCCAACTGTATAAGATTGATTGCCAAGAAGCATTGTTACAACAAATACATCATCGACCATGTCCTTACTTTTTTTGCAAACTGCTGAAGGACAGGGTTATTGAGCAGCAGAATTCACTTCTGAAATTCTTTGCCGTCACTTCATGTTTTTAGTCATACTCTAAGCTGTCAGCAGCCATCTTGCTTTACTAGCTCAGTGTTGCTGTTGCCTCCATCTGTCTTGATGCAACACAAGGCTGTTCCTATCTGCAGTGCAGTGGGATGTACACTGAGAAACACAGAGATACATGTGAAACTACCTTTCTGGAACGTGAAGGACAGTGTAATGACTGTAGCCTGTGGCTGCTTCTTCATGTTCCTTTGCACTTCTTGTGGCTGCTTGTGACAGTAAAAACCGCCCATACCTTTGACAGACTAATACTTAAAATGTATGCAGTAATGTTGTACAGCTTTGCGTTGATGTAAAAATGTTAACACCCCACTTGCTTCGGTAATTACCACAAGAAGTGGATGAAGTTATTATACGCTCTCTTGGCTTGGTTAAACAGTAGAAGGTTTTTAATTTCCAAGTATGGCAAATACATCAAATATTGATTGTTTTGCCCGAAGTTATTCTTGGAAATTATTCTCCCTTTTAATACAATTACACCATTTGAAGTGAACTATAGGACCATACACTCAGTATTTCCCTGCAGATCGTTGTTATCATTTTTGCTTCTCAACATAGAGCGCTCTCTCTTTCAAATCCAGACTCAGGTTGCAATTAAGCGCATGAAGAAATCTGGCCCTTGATGGGGAAGCTTGATTGAATCACCTTTGTGTTACATGAACAACAGAGATAGTAGCAAAACAAACACTTATTCATATGTAAATGGTATTAATTAGATCGGAAGAAAGCAACACAGATGGAAAAGGTGCGGGGGGGAGGTCGGTATAACCATGTGCAGGATGTAACTGGAGTGGTTGGAGACAAGTGAGAAGAAGGGCTGAAAGGAGAACTGAAGAGGAGAGGAATGACCAGGAATGGAGATTAACAAAAAAGGGAGAGATTTGTGAGCACTACAGGACTTGAGAGCAAGGGGTCGAAATTCTTAATTAGGCACTTGTCGATGTTGGTAAGTGGGTTTGTTTGTGGTAAACAGAGTGCGACAGACATGGAGGCATATTGACCGGTTCTATCCAGCCATTGTTTACCGCTTTATCCTCCACACGAGGGTCATCGGACTGCTAGTGCCAAAGCCAGCTGACATAGAGCGAAAGGCGGGGTACACCCTGGCCAGGTCGCCATTCCATTGCAGGGCCAACATATAGAGATGAACAACCATTCATACACGCACACCTAAGGGTAATTTAGAGTTTAGTATGATTCACCCGCTACATGTTTTTGGACATGTGGGAAGAATCTGGTGAGAACCTGGAGAAAATCCACTTGCACACAAGGTGAACATGCAAACTCCACAAAAACAATCTCCTTGCTGAGGCAAGGTGCGCCACTGGATGACAGCAAAGGGAGGAACAAAAAGAAAGCATGTGTAAAGAAAGAGGGGAAAAGGGCGATTGTAGTATAAGAAGACAAAACCAGGATGGTGTAGATTTGAGAAGATGGAGGATGATAAACCAGGAGAGAACTCAAGTCCCTCTTGCAGAGGATGAAAGAGGAGATGATGAAGTCCCAGCTGGCAAAGAAAGTCCTCTGCAGACAAAAACAATTTTTCAACTACTCAAATATTTAAATGGACTCAAAATAGGGGTGAGCAATATGCGGGGCGGGGGAATCTGGATATAAAGCTGCACACAAGTAGTTTTCTTTTGAGATGTTTGCAATATACTCAAATAAAGTATCTACGGTTTTTATGGTCTGTATTACATGCTTAAAATACCGTTATTACCTTTCATTCAGCTGATACAAGGTTTATTTCTTTGTGTTTTAAAAGGCCTCACAGATACCTTATCATTATATGACAAAATCCAAAATCTAAGATAATATCTCGTCTCATGTCAAGGTATAGATATAATATTGATATATTGCCCAACACGAACTTAAAAAAAAGTGTTAATATACTGATTGTGTTGTTAAATCAAAGTATCGCATCTCTTTAACAATGGCATGTTAAAAGCTAATGCAGCCTCAGATAGAGATTGCTTTTCTTTCATCTGTAAACTTGACATCAATGACAGAAATTTGGTGAGATATTTTTAACACAGCTGCTGCCTCGCATAAACAAACAAAATCTTATTTTCATAATCCAGCTGCTCTCCAACATGATTTCAAGTTACTGCTTGCTGACATTTCACTGTGAGCAATCACAAGAAACGATTAACCAGTCCGGACTACCCACACCACTTTATCAATCGGAAAATTTGAAATCTACCTTTGTGTTTGCGCAAACTTATTGCAAGTAAAACATGTTGCATCGTCAGGTTTGTAACTCTTGTAGGAGAGTTTTTGCAAACAATGTTTCGCCTATATTTAATATTTTCTGTATTTTTTGGTTGAGGATATAACTGTGTTCTTATCTTATACTTGTTGAATACTCTTGTGGAAGTGATTATGTACGCGATGAATCACCTGATTCTGATTCACATGTTGGATTCCTCCACAAAAAAATGCCATATCTTTATCTGCTTTGAGTTGCTATAGCAACCTGGTGCTATACAAATGCAACGGTGCACAATGACACATCATTAAGCTAATCGGCACAAGCTAATCAGCATTTCACTTTCACTGGACATGAATGAGGTGTGTGTGACTTGAATATGGGGAAACCTATCGGCTCATTGCAAATTGATCCTAGTTGTACAATGATAGCACTTTTAATGACAGTTCTGTAGTTATACCTAGTTTTAAAAAGCCCAAACTGTTACACAATTGACCACGAGAGACACTTTATACAAACCAACCAACACACATTTGACTTTGTTCTCTCTCGGATGATCCCGATCTGCAGCAGGTAAACAGGCCACAGGTCATTGGTCTTTCCCTTCACTGCTCCAGATCTTAATTTGATGGGCCTTATATTTATCCACTGAGGGGCAGAGCACCATCAAACCCTATCCAAGCTAATTTCACACATGATTCCACACATGCCCTCAGAACAATAGTGTAATGATAAGTATGATGAAGGATGACAGGGAACAGGGACTCAGGCACGAGACGGTCTGGGATGATACAGATTGGATTGAACGCTGAACTGACCCTTTTGAAATGATTTGAACAAAGACAGTAGGAGCAGCAGTCCTAATAGATTCAACTGCTTTTTGTGAGTTTGATTGTGTTAGCCCATGTCCAGAAGGTTGAAGCACAAACAAATAAGGTAATAGCACTGAAACACAACCATGTTGTAGATGGTGTATTACTTCAGAGTAAAATAAGATCACATTTGATACGCGAAACCATTTTAGCAGCTCATTAACTTACATGGTAAGAGTTCATTAAAATGCATTGCCACTAAAAAAATGCATCTTGTGCATATCTTGAAAAGATGAGAAGGAATAAAAGAGTTGCAGTTTAAATGTAGGATCCACTTTCCTCCTCTTTGTCAAAACTTTCTGTTGCCACTGTCATTACCTCCTACAATTAAACTGACATGATAACAACAGTGCTGCGAACGCTGTTTTCTCTCTTCCCGCTTCTCTGAACTCCTCAATCACTGATGCAAAACCCTCTGCTGTGGTGCTCAGTCGGTGATAACAATAATTTCTAGGTCTCATTTGTGTAAATTTACATTCCTGCCCCCCTCCCATATTTTAATATCTTACATAACAGCACTCAAAGCAAACATCATTTCGCCAATAAAGCAGTATATATATATATATATATATATAGACTACGGACTTTTCCAACTCACGAGTCGTGACTAAATGCATGGGTAAATTAAAAGGAAAACTCTACTAAAGAACATTTTAAAACTCTTAGCTGACATTAGCGATGACACTGCAGTCATGACACACAGACTTCACCACTGGTTGTCCTCAGGTTGAAATACATCAGATCAGTGTCAGATCATGTCCATGTCATGTTTTACCCACCCTCATGAAAAATGGAAAATATGTCCATCATTTTTTTTCTTTACCCTGGCAGGAAAGACATCTTTCTGTTTGATGTGTCTAAAAAATGTTCACGTTTTATTCGAAAAGTTATATTTACTTCTCCCTAAAAGTAACTGAGCTCGTAACTGCGACTATTGCATTACTTTATTTTTTAATATTCAAAATTATGTCGGGTCGCGGGGGCAGCAGTCTGAGAAGGGACACCCAGACCTCCCTCTCGCGGGACACTTCCTCCAGCTCTTCCGGGGGGACCCCAAGGCATTCCCAGGCCAGCCGAGTGACCCAGTATTCCTCTGGGTCTCCTCCCGGTGGGACATGCCCGGAAACCTCCCGAGGGAGGCGTCCAGGGGGCATCCGATACAGATGCCCGAGCCACCTCAGCTGGCTCCTTTCGATGTGGAGGAGCAGCGGCTCTACTCAGAGTTCCTCCCGGGTGACAGAGCTCCTCACCCTATCTCTAAGGGAGCGCTCCGCCACCCTGCACAGTGAGAGACCTACCTCCCACCCGAAGGCGGAGGGACGCGACCCTTTCGTTCTGCGTGGAGAACTCCAACACATGGCCGGCTGAGCCGGGGAGCTATAAGAAAGCCCACACCAGCTCGCCGCCTCTCACCTTGGGCAACTCCAGAGTAGTGGAGAGTCCAGCCTCTCTCAAGGAGTTGGGTTCCAGAGCCCAGACTGTGTGTGGAGATGAGCCCGACTATTTCTAGTCAGTACCACTCTACCTCCCGCACCAGCTCAGGCTCTTTCCCCCCCAGCGAGGTGACATTCCATGTCCCCATGGCTAGGGTTGTTGTCCCGCGATTGGGCTGTCGTCATGTAGGCCGTGGGCCTACCACGACGCTCTTTCGAGCTGAGCCCGGCCGGGTCCCGCGAGCAAAGACCCGGCCACCAGGTGCTCGCCTGCGAGCCCCACTCCCAGGCCTGGCTCCAGGGGGGGGGCCCGGTAACGCCAATCCGGGCGACGTACACGTCTTCATATTGTTTCTCCTCATAAGGGTAAGTGAACTGCTCTTAGTCTGATCCGTCACCTAGGACCTGTTTGCCATGGGAGACCCTACCAGGGGCATTAAGCCCCGGACAACATAGCTCCTAGGATCATGCGGATACTCAAACCCCTCCACCACTATAAGGTGGCAGTTCAAGGAGGAGCATTCACTTCACTTCTTATTTTTCCTTTATTGAGTAATCTTGCTCTCTGACAAGCAGACTTGGCGGAGGTAGCAAAAGGTCAAGGCAATTATTTCACTTCCACCGGCAGTTTTAACTTAAAGGAATTCCGAAAGTGAGTTGTATGAACTGAGAGAACAGTTCAGGAGAGAGTCACTGAAGTGGAGACAGAAATGAATATGGCTGAAGGAGCTGAGAGGTGAGAGGGTGATTATTTTACAGGCGTAAGACGGTTTTTCTGTTATGGCAAAGTAGCAGGTTTGAACCCTAATAACTGTCAGGTCTTCGTCAACTAGCTGGATGAAATGTCCTTTAACCTTTCTCGTGGCTCACTAAAGCCTCGGTTGTGACGTCTGCATGAGTTGAAAGGTTTGCCGACGTTTTGCATTTATTTGCCAGGAGTCAGCAGTAAGAGAGAGTCGTTCTCATGCTTTTGGCAAAGCTTTGAGCGAAGGCTGCGTCTAACAATGAAAAAAAAGCAGTGGAATGAATAGATGCCAGCGCTCGCCGCGCTCACACGCTGAGACCAGATTTTCATAAAAAATCATACATTATTTACAGGCTATAGAGAGCTGCTGTCATATGTATGCTGCATTGCAGTCGAGGGTGGAGGTGTGCTAAGTGTGTGAATGTGCAGCTGCTGACAGAAAGAAACCATGACTGAACGTCAGATAAGATGCAGATGAGCGTCCTCATTGTTGAAATCGCACCCTCTGTCATATTCTCAGTCCGTGACTGTTCCTTTGTGGATAATTAGAAAGGCATGGTGTTGTTCTGTTCGCATAACCCCGACGTGAGTGTGTGAACCGCGGGGAGAAAAAGGTCTTCATGTTTCCACTAAAGGAGGTTTCTAATCGTCAAGTCTCAGTGCATCGCCGCCATCTATTTAATTAGATCAACATGAACCTGCCGTCGTCTTCAAGGTAAGGCGATGACGGGATGTTGGACGAGTCAAACTACAGTGTGGGCAGGAGGACGTATCGGTGAAGTCTCACTTGTGAAGACGTCTTAATGTCAGTGTTCATAAAAATGAAGGTTACAAATTCAGTGCGTATGGGAATGGTGCATCTCTCAGAAGAAATGGAAGATAATAATTCTGTGTATAATATTTTATTCATGTTTTCAACCATTGCTCGAGATGGAGAGATGCAACTAACGCTCACACACTGAGGGTTTAATATATTCACACTGGCTTTGGGTAGATTATGTGCTGAGTGTTTGGCAAATGAGTGGAATATTTAAAAATTAATCACATCACATTTGAAGCACAATGTTGTATTAAATCAATAACTTCAGATTAATTTGATTACATAAGCTTTTAATTTTAGTTCAGTGGTTATAGTTTGAGGTGATTCTCGTGTTTCTCAGAGTTTTGGATTACATTTTCACTTGCATGTTTTTTTTTTGTTTAAATAAGTTAATACAACTTACAATTCACTAACTGTCTTCAAGGCTGCTTAACATTGACACGGTTTGTGGCTTCATTACTGTGCGGCCGAGTTGGTGGAGACGAGTATTAACTCTGAGTGCACGCTCTATAAAAGCAGCAGCCAAATTGTGTGTTATGGTACCACAATTTACAAGAAGTCATTATAATATGAGCTGGTGATGAATTCAATTATAAACAAAGTGCAAAGTGCTTTTTAGCAAATGTTTTGCAGAATTACAAAAAAGCAGGTGTGTCCATTCTGATGGGCAAATGTTTATAATATGGGGGATATGGTTTATGGTTTTTTTAAGAGAACTGGGGTGAATTCCTTGACCTTAACCTTCACTGTGTTCTCGCTTTACGAGCTATCATGATGCTTTCACAAACACAAAACACTGAGGAACACAAAGAGAGTCATGTGATGTTTGCTGTTTGCTCACAAGATAATCGCAACAGAAATAGTCCTTGAAATAAACCTTGAAAGTAATATGAAGCAAGTATACTTCCGCGCACATGCCCCCACAATGCGCGCCACATTGTGTCGCAAGTCGCGGACCCTGACTCGCATCACCATTGGGTGGCGGTACTAGTCTGGACACAGGGAATAGTACACCATCCTCTCAAAGAAGAAGAGTAGGATGCTACAGCTCCCTCGGTCACGTCTTCTTCGAGCAGCTCGTTCGAGGCTTGGATGACTTGTCTTTGGTGACTACTTTTTCTGTTGTCGAAATGTTTTTTTTTCTGCTTGGTGAGCGGGGGCTTAATACTCCGTCTACCAGTGGGGTGGAAATTGAGTTTCAATATGGAGTTCAAAATCTGGCCTGTGCGTAGATTGTGCGGAAGTTTACCACGGCCTTAAGCCTTTTGCTTGTGACTTATTTGCTTGATTACTAACTCCATCAGCTGATTGTCATAGGGGAGCGTTCACACTCCATATTCCCGAAAAAGAAAATTAATGAGTACATTTCCACTGCCCATATTTCACAAAATGTTTTGCATTATTCATCAGAATAAAACTTAATCAAAATTTTGGCTCCGGTGCTACTATAATAATAATAATAATATACCATAAAACTATAATGCCTGTTCTGGCAAGGTGTCAAAGTAAGACAAGGAATCCCAGTGAGAGCAACATGGTCTGTTGTAGGGTCCTTGGAAGAAGGTGCTCACATTGAGAGGCAGAGGACAGGCAGCCAGGGAACACATTTATTGATTGACTCTTTTTCCTGCTTACATTCTGAGCATCTAAATGCATCTTTAATCAAATGTTGTCATTACGCACGGTTATAAATTATTAGTAGGTCTCATTAGAAAACAGTGGGATATAAGCCGTGCCTTGAATAAGTCAGGGATACTGGCGTGATGCTGATGCCATCGCCATGAATTCCATTACATTAAAATAAGACGCTGATGACGGTGCAGAAATGCTATTGCCGACACATTGTACTCATTTGTTGATGTTCAAGAAGTAAGTTTAAAGGGAAAAAATACTTTAAAAAAATACATATATTTTTGGATGGCTGATCCCTTTAATCTAACATCAGTGCAGTTATTTGCCTTCAGTGCGAATGCAGACCATTTTTTGCTTTGTATAAAGAAAGAAGATAAAGAGCTGAAAAAGAAAATTGTGCAGCAAACCCAACACAAATGCTTCAAATAATTCAGGAAAGATGATAGTCGAGACTGAAAAGTGTGAAAGTGAACATAACTGTTACCTTTATGTTTGCAATGAACAGATGGTCAGATGGTTTTGCACTCGCGTAAAACTGCTTTCCAAGAGGCTTCTTTACAACGAGAGTGAAGCACTTGGTTAATGTGACTGTGAGTAACTGCAAAACACACACACCCACACTATGTGAACCAAGTTGTTTAGTTAGACTTCAGTATACATTTGTGCCTCCCTGTAGGTGGAGGGCTTTAAAATGTTAATTTTAATTACGTATACAACCCTGCTTTGTTTAAGGTCCCGTATTATGCGAAATCAGCTTTTTTAATAATTTTAATACTTATATTTGGGACTCTGGAGGCCCTACAAAGTGTGAAAAAGATGACTCGTTCATGTTTTTGTGGTCCTTCTCAGTCTAAGTGCAGGAGACAAAACACGGCATGTAGACTTCCGCGCTCATTGGGGTGTCACAAGACGCCTGGAATTGTTGTCTCGCGGAGCTCCGCTTTGTCTGTAAAACGTGCGAGAGTGCAGGCGAGGGCAACGGTATCCGAAATCCGGAAGTCTGCGAAAAGTTCTATTCTTGGCTCCACAGTGCAGCACAGAGTTCTACATAAACTTCCGGCCTCAGAGGATTTATCTGTCCAGTGGATACACGTTATATATGACGGCAATGTGCCTGCAAGAGCCTGCAAATGATCACTTTTCCAAATGCTAACTGCTGTTAGCTCCCAGTAGCCTCTGTGGCTGGTGTCATTTCCTGTCCCTTAAGTTTTGTTTTACTTTTTTTTTTAAGAGCTACAACTAAACAGAGCGTTCAGAACAGGGCTGTTTTGGCAGGGTGATTGAACTGCTATGGTGCTTCATTCTTATGGTATCTTATGGGAGCTTTAAAGCAGTATTAACAACACAAAAAAGCCATGAACATGGCTTTTTTGTGGTTGACTTAAAGGACATTTATTTTAGTGAATAGTTCCCGACTTATTTGACAGATGTTGAGCAAATGAACCATTCTTTATTTTTTATGTCAACCTTTACGTGAATGCAGGTGCAGTACTCTTGAGTGTTCAGTATCTTAAAGGGCAGATCATACGACTCCTCGGGAGGGGAAATGAAGTGTTTACTCCTTGTCGCAGTCTTTGTCAAAGTGTCAGGGGTTATTTTGCTTGAGTAGACAAAAATACTTAGGAGACAAAATATGTCCCTGGTGTCGTCGTCTTCCATTTTCTTTCACGGCGTTAGGTAACAGCATCAGAGGAGATTACGTTCTCTCAGTGCCTTTTCAATGTGTTATTAAAGAAGGTACCTGAATGAAAATACATTTATCCCACTTACATTGTGTTTCTTTTTAATACATCGTGTGATATAAAATAACTCAAAAGTGACCTATTCATTGTGTGTTTAATCTCTTACTTCCCTGTGGCTGATTAATTTTGTGTTGTGGTTTTATTCGTTTTGGTGTTTTGGCAAACAAATAGCAGAAGGCTTTTAAAGCACTGAAGCCCACAAGTAAACCAATATTTGACTTTGAATCAAATGCTTAAATCTATCAAAGAAGGAGACGCCAAAACCACACACACAGTAATTACTTTTTTTATTTGATCCATTTGGTCGATGCAGTAGTGGTTTAATCGTGGTCTTTAGCTCTGAAGTAGCAGCTGTTTTACACGGTCAATCAGTTTAGCAATCAAACACAGAGAGGCCACTCATGCCTTCGCTCTGTGATTGACCCTCCTTTGGTAGATTTTTCCGTTCAATGTCAATATTTGACAAGATTCATAGAATTATGCAGACTGTTAGCATAGTAGATATATATCATGATAATGGATGAATGATTAATTGGAAAGTCTTGTGGCCACGAAGCAACAGGGGAAGTTGCACAACCTCAGGAGCATTATCTTCGTCCAGGCAAATAATCAGAATAAGTTTATTTTGACCATGGACTAAATGGAGTTGTGAGATCACAAAATAACCCCACTTTCATTTGTAAGCTTTTTCTTTTGAAAGGATCAAAAAAATCTGGAACCATTCTTGCGGGTCATTTGTAATAGTGTTAATAGCAATGACTTATTGTGCAGTCATGTCCTAATGGATGGATTGGGAGAGATTCCTTTCAAAATTAGGTAACCTCGAAGGACGTGACAAAGCCGTGGACTGCAGATATTTTGTGTCATGTAAATCGCAATATGTGAGGCAATATAAGTACTCGAGAATGCCACGTATTGTGTCGTTCTTTTTTTTCCCCAGACATGACACTGACAGTGTGTCGATCCTGTTTACAAAGAAGGAGACAATAGAAATATGAAGGATGTTTGGACCTTACATTTAACGCTCTTGTAGCAGAAAAGTGGTGAGTCTGAACATAAAGAATATGGTTGTAGCAACGACTAGACTTTTTTTTCCTGTATGGTATGATATTGATATCACAACCTAAGATAATGCTCCAAATGTTATATATAGGGTTTACAGATCATATCAGATTTTACTTGTCTTTTTTCTGAAATCCAATCCACTGATCCACTTGTCAGTACCACACAAATAATGTTGTAAACACTGTACTACTAGTTTGAAGTTATTGTGCGCTGTACACGGCAGATAGTTCTGATTTCCGGATAATGAGATGTGATTAAACTGAATGATCGTGCTTAATGTGACATTATCAAAATGTACACTTTCAATCCAAACCGGCTTAATTTTTAAGTGATGGAACCGGCGCTCAATCAGATGAGTTTAACAAGGTAAAGTTGTGCTTGGCAGTGTCAAGATGCCTCACTTCATCTCACTCACTGCAGTCCCACAGGTCACACTGCTAATGGAGAGTTAGACTTACACTCGCACGGATTTCATCTGGAGGAAAAAGAGACAAGTTCATTGCTGATGAGCACATGAGTGGGCGCTGCACACACATACACACACATACACACACATATCAGCTCTTCTGAAGCATAGTTGAGTGGACTCAACCCATCAGAAGCACTCAAACCCAAAAAGGGAACATCAAACACACTGATCACTGATGATTTTGTTTTTATGTGCTGAAATTTAGGGTCCGAGCTTAAAGGTGAAGTAAGTAGTTTATAGTGCCATCTCGAGGAGAGGCTGAAATTTACAACAAAGAACTGCTCCTCTGCTCACCCCCTCCCTTCCCTGAGCGCTACGGTATCCTCAGCTGGTCAAATGTCGTCCTCGTCGTCTTTCTCCGTGTCAGCAGATGAGGTTCGTGAGGTGAGGGAGAGGGCGAGCTACCGCGGCCGTAGCAGACGAAGCGGAGAGAGTGGAGGCGGGACTTCCGCTACAAGTAAAGAGACGCTTGATTTGTTCTCTCGCGTTTGTCCTTACAGGCTCCGGTAGAAACATGTCGTCTCGCTGCTAACAGTGGCAATAAAACAGCGGCCCGCGACCATGTTATTTTACATGACTTTTTGAAACACTACGAAAATGAAACAAAAACTATTATACAGCGACTAGACAATGCAGGAGCACATAATATGTATAAAAAAGTGGATTTTGGGTTATATAAACCATAAATACTACACAGTGTCCCTTTAAATGTGAGCAAAGACTATGGGCCAATTCCAATTCCTATCTTAACCCTCAATCTTAACCCTCAAGCTCAACCCTTAATCTTAACTGGCCCTGATAACCAAGTGTTGAGGGTTATTTTGTCACTTAGAAATGGGACACCCCTTAAATGCAGATACGTCTTCAGACTGTGGGGGGCAGAATAACGCAAAAGCTGCGTCCATTTGTTATTTTTCATACATTATTAGGTTATCAGTTCGTTATAGGATGATACTCATACAAATACCACAACCATGGACATATTCAGCTGACTTACTCTTGTTACAAATCACTTCCTCTAAGGTTGCATCTAAAAACACATCCATCTCTATAAAGCAAGTTGTGTCTGTCTGTCTGTCTGTGACGGGCATATCTCGCTAAGATTTTGGATATGAGTCGAGCATGGCCCGATGGTGTGCATCCTTGATTTTCACCAGTGGCACCGTCAGAACACACTAGCACTCTCAGTCCGAAAAAACCGGAAGTCCTCGAGTTGGCAAAACATTCTATTGGCGTTTTTTTTAAAGTGATTTTGTTGTTCAGTGAGGAAATGAAAGCACTTTTGCTGTCTTCATATAGAGCAGTAATGTGACTTTGTAACAAGGATCGATGTTTTATTTCACGGGAAAGCAAAATAAACAATTTGAAAGCTCCTCTGTGACCTTTCTGAATTTCCACTGCGATTCTAAAACACCCCCTCTGTATTAGTGAATGTTATTATTGCATCAGGAGTGAAAAGCTTGGATGGCATGATGCCTCATCTCAAACACTCGTCTGTTAAAATCTCAGTCTAATAGAGTACCACTCACTCTCTATTACTTTGGCCTAAAGATGTTTTTCCCTTGCCCTTGATTTTTAGTTTGTATTTGTATTTATTTATTTACCCTTTAACACCTAAGCCTCAAAACGTTTCGTTTTTGTTTTGCTTATTTTAACCATAAAGGGCCAGAAAATGTCCCGTGAGTAAGTGCTTTTGCCCATTTATCCAGAATAACTTTCAATATCTGGCAGTTAGTCTAGATATAGTCTAATTTACTGCATGTTAAAATGGTGTATTAACATTGCGTGTTAAATTTTACATATGAACAATATAACACATTTTAAAAAAGCATTTGTTTGAGTCTTTTGTCTCAATGTACAGCCATTTTTTTCCAACTCTTTCCAAAAGACGCTTCTTGTGTCGGGAGTAACAGCCTCTTTGTGGCAGCTCTAAATTCTCAAATCATCAACAGCTTTGCTTTACAAATTGTGCAAATTCTCCCTCTATATAATAATATAAAACCCCACCAATGTGTGTGTACATTTCATTTCAAGTTGTTGCCATTGTATGGGATGTGCTAGAACAATTCAATAACACATTTAAATGTATTTGTTATTGTACCTATAGGTGGAGCAGACTCACTGTGGACAGTATGTCTAATGCATTTGGTGCCATTGTGGACATTTACTACAAAAGGAGTATTGAAATCCTGATAATACATGCCAACACTCTGAATTCACTGTTTGACATCACCATACGTGTTCCCGTAATCCTTCTCACTGTTCACTTGAATCCCCTTTCAGCTCGGCAGAGATAATAGTACATCCTTGGAGTGCTTTGAGAGATGCTTAAAGAATTTGAAAAATCGGGGGGCTGATGGCACCAGAGGAGGGCTGAGATAATAATAACACTATGGTGGTACCTCTGCAGCAGCTGGCAGCCATGAATTGGATTGTGAGATTGTCATCGTGATGGGCTTTTCCTTCAAGAGCTCTTTCCTCTGAAGTCAGACAGCGCTTTGAAAGGTCTTATACTATGGCAGGATACAGATAAATAAGGCTTTATGAAAGCGTGTCATTAGAGCACAGGGGGTGCGGAGTGAATGCAACACAAAGACACAAAAGAAAAAAGAAAAAGGTTTATTGTGAAAATGATATTTATCCAGAGGATTTGGCAGAATTGAAGCGTTGTGCTCTCTAATGGTGCTTTGCCGTGTCTGATGCGTCCTAAACGACCCAGAAATGTATAGGGAGGAGGAGGTGAAGTCAGTGACATGAGTTCGACATTGAGATTTTTTTTCTCTTGTTTTTTATATAGTCGTAGTGTTTTTCCAAAAAGATGCTTTTGCATTTAAAAAAAAGGCACAAAAGTTACAAAGTTTTTGCAAGTTAGAAAACTGTTCTTCCAACTCTTCATGTAATCCGACCCTGACTCGATGCTGAGATCAGATCAGTTGTTGCAGGAGTTATTCTCCCCGTCTTCTCGATCCTCTTAAAATTGACATGTGATCCAGTGGAAATGAAAAGATGTTGTATTCGCCGACCACAAACAACCATAGAAGACTCGTCTGATCAGGTCTGATATCCCTATCAGCAGAATGACGTTTGTGTAATGGAATATGTATGTAACTGTATATCAAATGTTATATGTGGTATAGCATTTGAGACTGGGTTTATATTGTCATCCACATGAAAGTTTTTTTTTACCCTAAATTTAACTAACTACTGCTTTATTTAATAATTATCAAATTGTTAAAATATTCTGAAAATGTGCTTCCAATCAAGGGCATAACACACAATGGTGATCTTTAGAAAATAAAGTTATTACAAATCCCACCTACTCACTTGTCTGGGAGTGAAAGTGCAGCTTACTCATTTTTCTTTTTATTCTTTATTTTATATCATATGTGCAAATAATTGGAACCTAGTTAAATAAACCATCGTACTCGTCGCCAGCTGCCTCCCAATGAAGATGAAAGAGGAGTGTGGACAAGCTCTCCTTTTCATTATGATCACATATGATCACACTGCTGGGTCAGATCTGCTTCTAATCCTCTGCTTTTGTGAAATAGTGTTATTCATGATTCATAATATATATATAAACAAAGATACATTAATCTGTAGAGAAAAGCCTAGCAGTTGTAAAACAAGTTCTCCTTTCAACAGCTACTCAGAACCTATAACAAAGTGTGAAGGTCTTGCTTTTAGATAGAAGTGTTCTGAGCAGCACGGGGTCCCAGAGCTCATCGGAGCCCTGCGGACAAATGGCACCAAACAATTCTCTGGCCCTGAAAGTGTTTTTTTTGTGTGGCGAGGACAGATTTTGTCTCAGTCATGGACACACACAGCCTGGTGGATGAAAGACTTATTTAGCACAATATGTCAGGCAAAGAAAACGTTTATTGAAGCAGCTGCAGTAGTAATTCAGCAGCAATCAATGATTAGTCATTACTATTTTTTTTTTTCAGTGAGTTTTAATGGAAAACAGAATTCAAACTCATGACAAATACTCATAATGTTTTTTGTAGAACAGTTCATTTATTTTGTTTCTGGGGAGCCTTCGGACATAGACTACACACTGGATTCATATATTCTGTTTTAAGTTTGGGCTCAAACATGCAGTTCCTGACTCTTGTGTTCAGCCCAAGTTAACTGGTTTTAACAGATTTAATTTCCATGCTAAAGAAAAGGCCTGATCGCCCCAGGTTTTTAGTCAGGAATTTGTCCAAAATCAGCCTGTTACATATTAGACCTCAGATCTCGAGATGGAGCGTGAAGGAAAAAGAAGTTCTGAGAGGTAAGATGGTTATCAAACCATTAAGAGCATTAAAAACCAACAGTAACAGTTTCCTGTCCAATCCTAAATCAAATAGGAAGCCGGTGGAGAGAGAGCGCAACACAGGTGTGATGTGTTGTCTGCAGCGTTCTGGACCAGCTGGACAGAGACCAACAGACAGAGAATTACAATAATCCAGCCCAGATGTTTCCAGATACTGTGGCTTTCTCCCACTGTCCAAAGACATCCAAAATGGGGATCATGCTAATCGGACACTCACATTGACTGTAGATGCGACTGAGAGTGAATGGTTGCTCATTTCCAGAGGCGATTCTAGAGTCTGTAGGGGCCCTAAGCAAAGATTCCCAGGGGGCCCTTCCAACCAGTGTTCACCACCATTATGTTATAAATAATCTGACACTGTATGTGAGTTACATTTTTTATTTATTTTTTTCAAGTATGTGGAAATATAAATGTAAAGAACAATAAAATGCTGTAAATAGCTTTCAAAAAAATATATAAACTTAGTAAAAAATAAATACATTACACTGTAAAGAACCCACATTATAACATGATATAAATATATAGAACAATAAAATACTGTAAATAACTGAAAAAAACATATATAAACTGAGTAAAAAAGATATGCATTACACTGTAAATAATGAGGTGTGCGTGAAAGAAAGGTGAGAATGTGAACTAGACGATCTTTCAATTCGAATGTAACGTGGGCCTGTTGATGGAACAAAAATGACCAGTGTCATTATCATCCTCACCTGCTCTTAATAGACTCAGACATAAGCGGCAAAAAAATGAATGTTCTTTTCCAGCGTGAGCTGAATTGTAAATGAGGCAGTAGCAGTAAAACACAGACAGGGGATCTTTAACCGTACAACAGATGGAGCAGGTGCCTAATTGTCACGTTGAGAATATTTCAGAAGCTTTCAGAGTTTTAATCTTTTGTTGAATTAATAAAATCCCACTTTAAATATTTGAGATAAATACTTAAATGTTGTACTGTGTAGTTAGTTTATCAGCATCAGTTATCAGCACGCACACACACACACACACACATTCTTGTACTTACTGCATACTGAGGACCAGCATTTCCACTTTATAAATCAACACAATTACAAATATCTACATCATGAATATGACATCTACAAAGAACTACTGGTTGCAGTACCTAAAAATGTCTGCAGGTGGAGCCCCAGACCAAAAAGGGGTGGAAAACTTTTTCGATTTTTTTTTTTTTTTTTTTTTTGGTCCAAAATTTTACAAAAACTTAACTTATACCATGTCGACCAATTTTTTTTTTTTTAAATTGACCAAAAATGTTTGGTCCAAAATTTGAAAAAAAAATTTGGTCCAAAATTTGAAAAAAAAATTTGGTCCAAAATTTGAAAAAAAAATTTGGTCCAAAATTTGAAAAAAAAATTTGGTCCAAAATTTGAAAAAAAAATTTGGTCCAAAATTTGAAAAAAAAATTTGGTCCAAAATTTAAAAAAAAAATTTGGTCCAAAATTTAAAAAAAAAATTTGGTCCAAAATTTTAAAAAAAAATTTGACACAAAATTGAAAAAAAAAAATTGAACCGAAATTTGAAATAAAAAATTGACCCGAAATTTGAAACAAAAAATTGATCCGAAATTTGAAAAAAAAAATTGACCCAAATTTTTTGGCCAAAAATTTGACAAAAACGTCCTTTGTCATCCAAATTATTATTTTTATTTTTATTTTTACAAATTGAGTATAGCATATTATAGCAACCTCAGGAAGGGATTTCAATGAAAACAAAGTGAGGACCGGCCAAAATGTCCTCACTCTGTAAAAATGTCCTCACTTTGTTGGTTAAAATCCCTCACTGGTCCTCAGTTTGCCGCAATTACACACACACACACACACACACACACATTTACTTCTGCAAGGGTGTGACTGCGCATTCAAGCCAACACTGTATAGACTGGCAGTGTGTGAATAATTTAGAGCGATTATTAATATTTGAAAGCGAACAGCTCGGCAGATGAAAGAGTCATCAGATAGACTCCTTTTATCCTCCTCCCTCCATCTATGGAAGAAGCACGCTAAGAAAATGAAGTGAAGGAAATGTCTTTTTGATGCACAAGGACACGAATGCAGTCAAAAAGACAAAATCATTTGCAAAGAATTACCGCACATGAATCAATTCACTGAACTATGTAACAGAACAGTGTGTCTCCACCAGAAAGGGAAACGTATTATTACACATTTAAATGCAAATTTTGTCAATTTTAAACTTGAAATGTGGACTTACTGTCCATCCTTTCCTACATTGTGTGGGTAAAGGTGCTGAAGTTTGAAAACTCTTAGGTAAAGATGAAGAGAGATCGCATTGTCAAACATGGTAAATCTTAATATAATGACATAAATCTCCAATCGAGCAGTTTGAGGCAGATAGCTGCCCTTACGCTGATGAAGCAGTGGCTGTTCTAAATTATTAATACAGTGATCTGAGCAAGAAAATGTCTGCTCAGTGCTATTGTTTCAAAGAAAGAAAGTGGCACAGCGTTGTGTGTTTTTTTTCCCTGCCTTTGTTAGAGCGCGAATGGATGCGATTTTGGAATGCGATTTTGACTGAGTGCTGCAGAATAATAAGATTCATATCAGTCACACCGAGAACTGTCTATGAACTTCCCCGTTTGGTTCAGGCCGGATTATGTTATTATCTCCCACGACAACAGAAAACCCAGTTTTACTGAAAATGTGACGTCTGTTTTGTTTTGTTTTGTTTTGTTTTGTTTGTGTCACAGGCTGTTCCATGCAAGAGCAGGAAATGAGCCAGGACAACTGTGATACGAGGAAAGCAAAGCAGACTTGATTTAATTTTCAGCTTTGTTTGTTTGTTTGTTTGTTATGAAAACTGCCAGATTAACGGTGCACATGTGAGTTGTGTTTGCAGTCACTGGTTTTCAGGTAATTGAGCAGTTGGGCAAAGTATCCCTTTCTAATGATTTGGGGCCAGGGAATGATGATTTCCCTCTGTGATTACATCAGAACAACAGACACACGAGGTTTCCTTTGAACAATGTGGCCGTTTTGTTTACCGCTCTTGTGGTATACAGTATATTATCTTTTATTTTTTTCGTCTCTAGTTTTATTAACTTTGAGTTGTGTTCTTCTCCACTCTAACTCCCTGTTGTGTTTGTACTAATTGGTTCCGCTTCATACATTTTGAAGGGAGCTCATTTGCTGCACAAGTGTCATCCCCTGGCAGTTTTTTTGTCACAGCAGGAATAATTGTACTGGACTTTCACACCACGTTTGAAGATTTATGCTTTCATTATGCTCTCTCAGAAGTGCTGGCTTGATGGTGAAATAGCTACGGAAAAAACCTTGACAATGTTACTGAAAGTGGCTTACAGTGGGAGGGTGTTTGTTTGATTATATGCCAACTCTCTCTTTTCTCTAATACAGGGGTTCTCAAGGTTTTGATACCTGAGGGCCAATTTAGAAACCCAACATTGGACTGAGGGCCAATGTTGGGTTTGTCTAAAGAAAAATCCCATTTGTAATCATTTTAATGACCAGATTGCAGTTCTACAGTTTAGCGTTAAGTAATATAAGCGTTAATATAATGTAATTTAAGCATTAATATAATAACACTTTATAATTTACCTGGTAATTACCCAGTATTTTGGCCATTGTTCTTACCTTCTAATCACAGGTTAATACCAAGTAACACATTTCTGTTACCATATATTTACTGGGTAAATAGAAATTGGGGGCTGTAGCTACCTGCTTATTACCAGCTTATAACCCAATAATACACAAAAATTCACCATATAGAAACCATTTAAATACTCTATTTTTGTTCACACTTGTTTTCTCTGTATCCAGTAATGTCCAGTAAACATTTAACAAGTTTAGTACCTCCTGGATTAAAACTATCAACTGTAATTCACCACGGGCCGCCAGAAATGTTTCTGCGGGCCGCCATTGGCATTGGCCATTGACACTTTGAGAACCAATGCTCTAATACAACCTGCATTTCATTCTCATTTGCATGTTCACCGATTTCCTCCCGCAGTCCAATAAAAACATGCAGAGGTGAACTGGACCCTCTAAATTGACCATGAATGGGAGTGAACTGCGATTGACTGGCGACCTGTGCAAGGTGTACCCCGCTCTTACCAGGATGAAGGTCTGTTATCAGGATGACCTTCATCTTCCTGACTTTAACCTGAAATCAGTTTAGAGTGAAAAGAGTGCCACATGCTCTGCCCGGATTCAGGGATTTTATTTCCGACTGTCACCGCTGATGTTAACAATGTCCTCGCTCCTGCTGCTGCGAGGTCCTCAGGGTAAAAGCACCCCCCCCCCTCCCCCAGTCTCATTATGATCTGCGCTTTTAGCAGAGGCACCTCATGAAAGCGCTTCGTGCATACTAACAGTGTGATTCACCTGCAGCCACTGTCTCTAATTGTGATGCAAACTGCATACTGGATTGAAACCTGAATGGACTGCCGCTGTTTGATTAAGGTGTTAAAGTTGTGTGTGTGTGTGTGTGTGTGTGTGTCTGAGAGTGAAATGGCCAGGATCCTGTCTCAGGTTTTCTCGTTTCATTAAGATGTCGTGTCTCTTCTGCCTCCTCCTCACCACAGGTACACTAAGATGAAGACGGCAACGAACATATACATCTTTAACCTGGCTCTGGCTGACTCGTTGTTCCTGGCTACTTTACCCTTCCAGGTATGACTTAACCAAGCACCAAAAATACAACAGAAGCTATTTTATTTTGTTTTGATGGATTGATTGATTGATTGATATGAAGAAAAACAGCAGTTTCACTACACCTTTCCATCATAAATGAGATTCATTTCTAGCAAATAATGTTATCCCCTGTCCCTCCGAGACTGACAGATCAGAAACTCCCACTATGACCCTGTCCAGACCTGGTTCTGTAGGGTACATTCTCACCGGCCCTTCTTAATCCAACCGTAGTTCATTTGGTTTGTGAAGGTGTGCATGTGCATCTGAACTCTGATGCGCACCAAGGAAGTGAACTGTGGTCCGCCTAAAAACGTAGCTCTCGGTTCGCCTCAATTGGCTTCTGGTTCTCTGAAGCCACAACGCCTTGCTCCACGTGTTCGGACCGAAATGGGGGAAAAGCTTTCAGTTTCTCTGCCCCCGCTGCTTGGAATACTCTCCAAACTGAACTTAAAATGCCAGCTTTTATTTCACGAGGAGCTTTCCGCTACCATCTTAAAAGACAGACAACAGAAATCCTTTGGACAGTGTCTATGTTCTTAAATTGTTACTGCGATCACAATTCCTGCACTTTATGTTTATCTAGTTGCACTTTTATATTTCAATGTTTTGTTTTGTAAATGTTGCATTTCCTGCTTCTTATTTAAATGTTGATGTGCGCTGCGGCCTTTCTTGGCCAGGTCACCCTTGCGAAAAGAGATCTTGACTTCAATGGGTCTTTTATCTGGTTAAATAAATGCAGGGAAGCAGACTACAACGCAGGGCATTGTGGGTAAACACGACCAAAACATACGCACGTGTAGAATGATAGCCGGGAGAAATGGCTGCGCCCCTTGTTGCGGCGCATATGTGAAAGTATGTTCGCATAAAACTGAATAATTAAAAAAACAGACTTTGATGCAGCTTCATGTTTTGCTCGTATGTCGGGGAAACAGAAGTTGCCTTGCCTTAACCAACAAATGAGCGCGTTTGTCTTGTCTTCAACTTTAGTCATTGTTGATGCAGCCACAGGCGAGTAGAAGAATACGCTGAGTCTCGCGGACGATTAGGTGCGACTTGTAGCCAAGGACACATTTGTGTCCACGCTGATAAAAGAATGTGGCCACGTGTGTATCAGACCTCAAAAGCAGCATGGGGTTTTCATCTTTCAAAGAAATCCTTGCATGCATCTCACGTTTTGTCCATAACTGCTCTTAAAGCCTCTCATTTGTGATCCTGGTATCAGCATCACCTCAAGATGCTGATACCAGGTCCGAACAGGTCCACTATCCACTACTCATTTAGAGAAGGTTCACATTCATGAGCGTGGTAGGAACAGTGATATCTCACACAGAATGTTTATTTGTTCCTTTGCCCAATGGAATGAGGTAAATATGGAAGATAATGTGTATCCTAACTCGAGATGATTAACGACACTAGCTCAGAAAGACAAAACAAAGAAAACAAATCAGATCAAAGATTTAGCCTTTTCCTTTTTTGGAATAACTCAATCCGTATGATATACCGTGGAAATGTTTTTGCCCCACACTCCATCACTGATTTAAATCTGACACACGAACATTAAACCCAAACTAATTTGGTTTCTCAGTGATTTATATAAAAGCATAACCATCATGTGGGTGATTTATTGCCTTGAAGATTATCATGTAGCACCAGTATCTCCTCTATTGTTGGATAATACATCATTTTTTGGGGGGGGCGCAAGTTCTTTCCAAATATACAACCCAGTTACTTTATGAGACATTATTACTCTGACAGAAGACCCAAATTCTATCAAGAGCTTTTAAAGCCATCTGATATAAACATTCATAGTGTTGGATGAAAGAGTGTTGTTTGCACGCTGACACAAACTGATCAATTCTTTGCGCCCTGCATTAAAAATCCCATAAAAACTGATGGTGTGGCTCTCCTCCAGCCATTTAATGTTTAATGGACTTTATCAGTCATTGTATGGTTGTGAGGTGTTAACAATTCTTTGCTCCACTGAACAGCTTCCGTTTTCACTTAAAATGAACCATCCAGTGTGATAATTCAGTGGAGCCGTATATCTCTCTGTTCTGTTTCCAGCTGTATTGTGTGTGTTTTAGTTTGATAACTTTGTGGATGTTTTCCAGGGCACAGACGTCTTCCTGGGCTTCTGGCCTTTTGGGAACGCTCTGTGCAAGGCGGTGGTGTCTATCGACTACTACAACATGTTCACCAGCACCTTCACCCTGACAGTGATGAGTATGGACAGGTATGTGGCCGTCTGCCACCCCGTCAAGGCGCTGGACATGAGGACACCTCACAAGGCCAAGGTAAAGAAGGGGTTCGTCATCAAAATGGAGATATTCATTCGCACTTTCGTGCTCCTTCAAACAACAGCTGACATCAGATCCGATGTCAACAGCGACCTCAGCTCACTCTTTTGCCATGCAGTGATTCAGGTTACAAATCCCTTACACGCTTCAGTGGGCTGTTGTCATGTGAGGAAACTGAAACATAGTGAAATAAACACAGTCAGTGACAACGTCCACATGGACACCAACAACTGGACTACTGACATTCTAATAATAATATTTAGATGAATGTCAACATGGGTTGCTGACTGAATAGTCCCATCATATTCCTGTTTATGTTACAGAGCATAGTCTGATTATGACTCACATCAACACTGTGTCCACTTCTGTGAAAACTCCAACATTTTAATCCGAGTAAAATGTTGATGTAATAAAACAAAGTGTGGATGTGTGACGATAACAATATGGGTTAAGATAATCAGAACATGTTGTTTACATCAGTGTTTCTCAATCCTTGTCTTGCCCTGCATGTTTCCGATGTGTCCTTGCTCCAGCACACCTGATTCAAATGTTTCGGCTCATCATCGAGCTCTGCAGAAGCCTGATAACAACCCACGTTTTTAAAAAAAAGGTTTGTTGGAGCAAGGAAACTTCCCAAACATGCAGGGCAGTGGACCAGGGTTAAGAAACACTGGTTCACACACTGGTGTCTTCATCAAATTGTCTTAAAGCGGACCTAGACCGGAAGTTCCAATTAACGCTGTTTTTTAGTGTGTATCTGCGTCATTACCTTGTTTATGAAGCCCTGAAGTTCCGAAACAAACAATTCAGCCATTGCTGAGAACGCTGTGTTTTATTGTAAGTAAACTCCATCGTTGTGGAGGTGTTTCACAAGCGACAGAGTCTTCTGACTCTGGGTCAAAGTCATGACGAAGCCCTTTTTAAACACTGTTAAAACAATGTTTTGATAATGAGTAGCAGTGCATCCACCGTTCAAGAGGGGGGAGCTGTGCCTCTGAGAGCGGGTGTACTGAATATGTCACTTCCGGGTACTGGCCAATCACAAGACAGTTGGGAAGCCTCTACGCTGGCTGGCCAATCACAACACAGTCTGTCTTCTGGGTGTGAGATTTATGTCTGAAATATCGCGGCTCAGGAACAGCGTCAGAAAAGAGGATTTCTATCGGCTCGTTTACAGCAACTAGGAGGTTTTTGACCATAAAAACAAGTTAATGTATGTAAGTAGACCTCTATAACTAACATATATGTGCAACAGGACCACTATGTGAGCTTTAATCACGATAGTATTAGGATACAGAATCACAGATCTTGAGGAGAACTACTGTGAATGCGAAAATGTTAAGTATTATTCACTCCAGAGGGATTAAAAACTTATGAATTCCCTCAAATAGTGTCAATGCCTGTTGAAGCTAAAGAATTCAAGGACCTTGGGGTACATTCATACTGTATTTTTTTCAACTCTGATACCACACAGAAAATGTAAATGTTTCAGCTCAATTGAAACACGGATGATTGTAAAGGATTAAAACTGTTGTACGAAGAAATTATGACTCATTCATTTATAGCAGAGCAGAGAGATAACAGACCAATAATCGTGTGTAGGCATAGAGGTTATGAAGCGATGCATCCAAGTAAATGGAAAAGAAATGCATTCACAATCACATTATCATTTTCTCAGGTGGTGAATATCTGCGTGTGGGTGTTGGCGTCGGCCTTTGGTGTTCCAGCCATGGTCATGGGGAATGTAGAGGAAGAACAAGAGCATAACAGTAAGTACATATATGTGCATGTCACATGTTAAATAAACAGCCTTACAGCACATACTGTGGTTTCAGGAAAGTGGTTTTTACCCACTTTGTTTTGTCGATGGATTGCAAATGCTAGTTTTTCTTTGTTTTTCTTCATTTCAAGTTGTTAATACACCATTTTAACATGCATTTAACTGTAAATAACTGCCAGATATTTCAATTTATTCTGGAAAACTGGGCAAAAACACTCACTCATAGGACATTTTCTGACCATTTTATGGATACAATAAGCACAAGGCTTATGTGTGAAAGGGTTAAAACAATTTTGTTGAGTTAACAAAGAATCTGATCTGTGGAAAAGCGGATTTGATCATATACAGTTTAAGCTGCAGGAAATCTCTGAGGAACGTGTAAGCTATCACTATAAATATCGTACCATCACACGTGTTACACCTGGGACATGTAAAGTCTAATTAATAAGTAGAACAGTCTACAACTGTGCGACACATGACACCGTTTGTACGTATATTTATTTTCAAAAACCCGCGTGGGTGAAAATAGCTTCGAGCTGCTTTTTAAGAGATCACATAGGAAAGTGTTAGGTGAGTAAACCTGTTAACAAATGCTGCTGCTGCTGCTGCTGCTGCTGCTGCTGCTGCTGCTGCTGCTGCTGCTGTCCCACTTTGTATAGCTTCAATTGCACAATGCCTGTTTACGCTGCTCAACACACATTGTTGTGCTACTCATTTTCTATTAGACAAGTGCACAAAGTGTCAAAACCAGCCCTCTGTGAAGTGGCACGACACTCTACATGAACACAGCAGGTCTATGTTAACATCGACCAAAGTAGACTTTCTGTGCACGATCCTGTCAAATGCAAACTAATTAGCAGAGGTTGTGTTAATAAACACGAGTCACATTCTATTATATTGTAATTATAAAAAAAGCCATCAGTGTATATGGGTCCCTTTTATATATTGAGAGCTTCAGCGCAATGTCCTTCTTGCTTCATGACGGTTCCAGTAACTAACTGGTTTAAAAATGAAATTGGCTAGGGGTAAAACAAACAAAAACATCATATGAATTACAAACACTCATCATTTACATCATAAATATTCATGAAGGAGACTAACTGCAAGTCCACATAAATGAATTTAATCAGCAGAAAGCCATAATTATGGTAATTCAGTTTCGTAGAATTATTACACAAATAACACAGGACCACAATCCATTAAAAGTGCATTCATTTGTGATGAGTATGGAGCGTAAAGGAGAAATGAAACACACTCACTCACTCACTCGCACGGCGCAAAACGCAACTTCAGTAAAGCCGATTCACAACGTCCTGTTCATGTTAAGTAAGATAAGATAATCCTGCATTAGACTCTTATTGTAATATAAAATAAAACTATTATAACGAGTATAGAAAATAGAATAATATATACAATGTAAACAGTTTGTTACTATAAACGCCATGTGCATATTGTGATGCATTCCATACGTGGTGCATATACTACACATCTACTACATCGCAGGACTAAAACAACTATTAGCGACGCCGTTCTCGTCCCCGTTTCTGTCGCATTCGCGACGGAAAACTACAACAACATCACACCTGAAAACTCCGTATCTGCTCTTCTGTCACTGCTTCATCTGCTCCTTGCCCGCTCTGCGCTCTCCTCCAACACCAGCTGCTACCCAGAGAAAACCAGCATGATAACTAACCTTGACATCACCACCTGAAGTTCGGTAATTAGATCATGCTTGACTTCAGCTCTCCATTTGCACAGCTGAACTCTTTCATTCCCATCGGGACGCGAGTCAATCAGATGCTTCAACCTCTCTATTCTCGTCTCTGCCTCCACGATATGATTAAAAACACGGTTTTATTCATAGCGTTAGCGTGGAGTCGAGTAACGTGAACAGGTTGTCAGTTTCTCACACAATAATACCCACCTGTTAAAAACAGCTGTTGAAGACTCAACTTGATAACAAAAATCCTATGCCAATCATCAGTTTTATAAGATTAAATTACAATAATTTTTATTAAACATCATATTTTGCATTCATTCAAATATAAAGTATGTAATTGAGACTCTCAGCATGTTTTGTCATATTTTTACTGTGCACTGTCAGACGTTATTGTAAAAAAAAAAAAAAAAAAAAAAAAGGCTGTTGAATGTTCTACTTAATGAAAGAGAAGAGCTAAGAGATAATGTATCAGGAGGTTTATAGAGAGAGGAGAGGGCAAGTGTCATTTTCATGAAGGCAGTTAATGAAGGCTCCGTTTGCAAAAAAATGCATATTAGAAACCCATCATTGATGCAGAGTGTGAGAGAAGTGAGGCAAAATCATTCTTCTTTGCACAACCGTCTCCTCCCCGTCATGCACCAGAGGCCGAATGTGACGTAGGTAATCTCTGTAATGTCTCAGCGAAGCCAAAGTTTATATTTATTTCCACTGAACACGTACTGTATGTCGCAATGAGAAATATATATTATTTTAAACAAAAACAAGCAGAGGACGCAATAGACGAAGGGAACGGGAATTAAATGAAAGTCTTCAGTGATCATTACAATGTGTTCATGAGTCATAAAAGATGACTTTTGATGCTGTAAGATCTATACATTTGACTGTGTTTCTGTTCTCTCTACATACCATTCATGGTCCAACTGCCAAATATCTGAATTATATACTTTTTTGTCATAAGTGTTATACATACAAAGCATATACTGTCATATATGATTTGAACCCCATAATATTGGAAAAAAAAAAATGTATACTGGTCAGGCTCAGTAGTTGCGGACTCCTTATATGGAGAATGAATACAGCTCTGGTGTGACTTTTGTGAGGTTTGACTCTACACTGCAGTCTCTCTTTGTCCATGTTAGTCTCTTAAGATTCTTTGATACTTTATGAAGCTCCAGATGGAAAACATCAGTTTCATTCTCTGTTTGAAATTGTCTCATTCATTTCTCTTATAGCTCTTTAGCAGCTGAGTGGATCCAGCTGGGTCCTTTATACACTAACACCGTGCGTGTGTGTGTGTGTGTGTGTGTGTGTGTGTGTGTGTGTGTGTGTGTGTGTGTGTGTGTGTGTGTGTGTGTGTGTGTGTGTGTGTGTGTGCTTGTTAACCAGTAGAACAGGGGACTTTGGTGTCGACACACACTCACAAACAGGGGACTCTGTGTGAACAGGGGACATTTTTCCAAGTCCCCTGTTAGTCATGCTAAAATCATGTCTAAGATTTTAACACCTCGTTCACACACATAGTTTCTTAAAACTTCATTGTTTGAATTAATGAATTCATTGTTTTTGAAATGTGTGTGTGTGTGTGTGTGTGTGTGTGTGTACTCTATCTTTGTGAGGACATTTTATCTGGGCCGCACAACTTTGAGTGGCTTTATCAGAGTTAAGATTTGGTTTTAGGGTTATTGTTAGAATTGAGTTAGGGTTAGACACTTAGTTGTGGGTAAGGTAAGGTGTTTTTGCCTGTGGTGTTACCGTATTGTCCAGGGAGAACAGATGTGTCACAGAGCTCCGTTTGAACAGAAACGTGATATATATGACTGCTACTAACATTAGTGTTTTCTCTCTGCCTGTGTGTTTTTATGACTCTGGTGCTTGTGCCACGGCTTGGAAAATTGACAATGCTTCTATTTCTGCTACACATAGTGTGAGAAAAGCAAAACAATGGAATCTGCAATGCAGTGCAGTGCAGCGCGGCAATGAAGTGACACAATCCCATTCAACTTGAATGGTTGAAGTCGCCAACTCATATGTGTGAGTTTGATGTTTGATGTAAAATAAACGATTTTGGAGCTATAGCAAAAGATATGAAGACATTTACTCCTTCTTGTACAAGCGAGAAAAAATGAAAACAGGAAATCTTGTGTTTCCAGTCTTCTCTGTCCATCACTCTGTGGCTGTCAAATTTAGACTCGGAATTGCTCTTGGTTTTTGAAGAGTGTTATTCTCAGGCTGTGAATTGATTTCCACTCTCTGAGCCTGATGGAGGCTTCAAAACCCCTGATGGCTCCTCTTGCTCCTCCAAGATCTGTCCTTGACCTCTTACTAAAGCCATCCTTAAAGGCATTTAGTGATCAAGGCTTTCCTCCTAATATGTGTTAATACTCCTTGTTGCTGTTTTCTCTATTTTTATATTAGAAACCATTTTTTTTTGTGTGTGTTTTTTTTTTCTAATAATTGCATATAAAAAGTTACTGGTGAAGAAATGGACATACAGAAGGTTCACGGGGAGAAAAATCAACCATGAATGTCATGTTAATGTAAATGCTAAACGGAAAGGAAATCACTGAAACCAGACACATGCCCACACATAGCACAGTTATTCTCATGGATGTTTTGCAGTTAATTTGAACAAAATGCTGGAAATGGGGAACAGGAGGCCTAGTGGTTAGATATTGATCCAGTCGCAGCCTGCAGCTATGGCCTAATCCTATAATCATTTTTATTAGTCTACTCTACTGCAGAGCTACATCTGCACGAGGAGTTCTCTCTACATACATGTGTCTGTTTTTCCCGTTTGTATGGGATTGGCCCATGTTGTCGTTTTTGTCTTTTTGCATTTTCCTCCTATTAGTTTTCTGCCCATACAACATTATTTTCATTTAATCTTTGACATCTAATCCTTGATCACATTCATGTTAAACATCAACTCAAATTCACCTTGGCCGGCATCTCATTTGTCCTTTTTTTGACATTTCCATTTCCGTTGTTTCCACCCATGCATTCAGTCCCTTTTGGTGCTATCACACTATACTGTTGTAGCACGGCTCAGCACGGGAGGGCTCAACTATACACTTGTTTTGCTTTTCCATTAGATAGGTTCTAAGTGAGCTGAGTTGACACTAAAATGTGACATCTACAGACTGCCAGCCACGTATAGGCAGACAGTGTTGTCACTGGAAGAGTCACGAGGGCGACATCCGACACACAAAAATCAAACTGGATAATTCAGAAATTTAGATCAGTTAAAAAGACTTAACAATCCTGAAAACAAGCGTTAATCTTCAACATTTAGCAAGGACATTTCTTTTATTTCAGTGACTGTGTCATACAGGAAGTACTGAACTAGCATTTTTAATTTTACTGATTCTCATGATTCAGTAAACCAAAAACAACTGCTTTGCCCGTCACTAGTTTGTGTGTTTGTGTCCAGCCGTTGTATGACAACCCCTGTAGTAATGGAAAACAACCCAAAGTGTGTGGAGTCGAACTACTATATAGTGGAAAAGTGCCATTTTCTTTCTTCGCATTTGGTTTATGTTTTATTCTTATTGTATTAATGTTAAAATGTGATCCCTAAATTTATCTCATTCAGTTGTTGTTTTTTCCCTCTGATTCCATTCCATTCACGATTCATCGTCCTCTCACTTGTTTCTCATTCTCAGTCATCCTTGTCCACTTACCACAGTCACCTCTTTCCTTATCCTCCTCTTTGTTTGTATTTGCCAGCGTCATAAGTTCCTGTGGCTGTTTGCTTATCATCTGCTGTCTTACATGATCGCCAGGTGAACAACACATTGACATCCAGCGATAATAATGGGTCGCTCCACATCACTTCTATTCCTCTCGCCTCTGCTTTCACTTCCTCGCTCAGCTTAACAAAACATAGAAGGAACTGTGCAGCTTAACAGCCTGACAGCTGGGGGGAAAGTCACACCATGACCCTCTTAGTAATTGGGGTCAAAAGCCTTGCCCAAGGACACAGCGGCAGGAAGGATGCCATAATCAGCAGCCACCCGCTGTCGCTAATAGTTTCTGTGACTAATCCAAGCAAAAGACTGCAACAAAAAAAAAATGTCATTGTGTCTTTCCTGGCAGCCTGTTCAGTATGAAGACACTGACAACAACATGAGGATTAGACTGTGAAAATGTTGCTTTAAGTTCAATGACAGTCCAATTCCTTTGTCCGAGTTTTGATTACAAACCACAATTTGAAACTCATTGTCCTTTTGAATCGAGTTAATCTGCAAAGCACAATTTTTGTCCAGCACCATTTTTTCCATCGTCAAAGCAGATTATAATCCGGTCACAAACATGCAATTTATGTGTACGTCCCTCTTCTCATATTATGTGTCTTATGTATTTGTTTGCAGTATCCATGTATGATGACACATGCATGGAGTCTTTTGTTTAGCAAAGATTGTAAACTTTAGATACTCCAAGCTACAGCATGTACGCTTTAATGAGTAAGTAAATTGTCCTGCTAATACAGTGTTGTAATTACAATCTAAGTGGCCTTGCCTCAACAGGTGAGATGACATTTTATTTTTTATAAGCTTCTGCAAAAAAAAGGCACACGATAATGAGTCTAGGTGTCACATTTTAATTCTTATGTTTGTTTACGTTATAATAAATTAATTTAAATTGGATTGGATTCACATTTTAATATTTTTATGTCGAGGAAACTGATGCAGAAAAATGATAATCCTATACTTAATCAGAAATGTGATTTTAGCACAGATGCATTAACGGCAACATCAACAGTTTCTACATGCTGGAGTCTCCAGCATTCAGATTTATCTACAGTGTGACTGTCTCACTACATTATATAAATTACTTCCACCAATGCAGCGGAGTAAATCACTCTCGTGTCTGTATTTGCCCCTTGTTTTATTTTGTTTTCCAGTAATAGGATTTTTGTGATGGGGAGGATATTGTGTCCTTGTAGACAGAACATCCTGTGTACTTCTGATTACACGTCCTTCTTGTTCAGGTTGTTTTTGTTGTTCTGTTTCTGAGTTTGATTTGCAGTCCCGTGTTATAGGTTTTCACCAGCTCTGGATAGTGTGTGTTTCTGTGACTGTGTGGGGTTTTTCATCGGGTTCTGCAGATTCTTCTCGCTCCAGACATGAAGGCGAGATTACCTGGTGATTATTACTCACCTGTTGGTATGTGTGTAAAATGGTGATCTATCACTAGCAACCTGAAATTCCTCACCATGGTTATTCAGTTACATGACAACCAGTAAGGCCAAATTAGATATAACAAGGACTTGTCAGCAAAATTCCCAATAATAAAATGGAGGTGTCCTAGCCCCTACCCTATTCACCATCTACTCTAGCATGATGCTCCAAGAGGCCACAAAAGATCTCGATGACGACGGCATCTACAGCAGATGCTGCACTGACGGCAGTTTATTCAACCTACGACTTCAGGCCCACACAAAGACACAGGAAAAACTGATCTGAGAGTACAACTATTTGCCGATGATGCGGCCCTAGTTTCCCATACCGCAACAGCCCTGCACTGAATAACATCCTGCTTCGCATAAGCCGCAAATCTCTTTGGATTTAGAAGTCAGTCTAAAGAAGACAGAACTCTTGCATCAGCCCTCACCCAAGGAGGTCTCCTGCCACTACAAAAGAGTCTGGATTGATGGAATGAAGATCGGTGCATACGGAGCTGTGGTAGGGACCACACTCCTGTGTGGTGCAGAGTCACATCTTATGTCCTAACAAACCTGCAGGAAATGCGGAAGGACATGTAAATCCAGAATTGGCCTTCACAATTCTTCATCAAAGGGCATGCAGCCAGAGTGGACTACACCATTAATCTTGGTCAGCGAAGAATAGCCAAGAAGAAGAAGAAGAAGAACTACCTGTTCAGGGTGTTTCCTCCATCTATTTGTGTGGATAATGCAAAAAACTTTGCTTTTGAAATTAAAGAGAATGAAAGAATGAAAAATAGTGTCAGGGACAGCATTGGTTGCCTTGGAGTAAAGTGTGATTAGGTAAAGCACTGATGATTCAAAACTGATTGGCATCAGCCTCTCCATTAATGCCATTGCCTCACAATCAAAAGCTCATTAATGAACCTTGTAGTGACCAGTGGTTGCATCCAGTTATATTCATGAGATCAGTTTCACCAGTAGAACCTCATTACTGTCTTACTGGGTCCTTTAACCCTCGAGTTGCGAACGCACCGCGCGTGAAATATGAAGGCATAGTTCGTGAGGAGTTAATATTTTATGATATTAATGGCCACATATTTGAGAATTAAGATTTTGTTAACAAACTTAAATGGAAGTGAGCTGAACAGAGCGGAGAGCGGTGCATGTTTGTTGTTGGATCTGATCCCCAATTCTGCGGTTATTGGAAGAACATTAATTATTAACAGTGCATTAATATTAATTGTCTCTCAAATCAGGTGTTAATATATCTGTGGTGTATTTAAATATTAAATGGAAATTAACGAGCTAAGCCTTGCCATGAAATGTGAAAAACTATAAGGAGACAGTCACAGTGAGAAATTTTCTAATGTGTTTACATTAAATGTTTGGGCCAAAAATGACTGTGATGACAACCACAGTTTTGCCTGTGGATACACACAAAACAGGCTAACTCAGAAAGTGCACACTGAAGGGAGACATCTCCAGGGATCTGTACAGGGGACAGATGGAATAAACTTTCACACCAACTTGTAGAGATGCCAAGAACCAAATTCAGTGCGTTGTCGCTCTCCATTCGTTGGCTCGAAGCAGGTAAATGAGCACGGGTTTGACATCTGGCTCAAAAGCAAAATTCAACCCCCTTCCCCAAAAAAAACCAAACAGTGATTTTGAACTCTGGCAGGAGAAAAGAGAAAAAGCTCTGGGAAGAGAAAGGAGACCAAATTATTTCCCTCTCACAAAATCATTTCTTGTCTTCAACAGATTGAAGAAGCTATATCACATGCATTTCTGCTCTGGAATGGACTCATTCGTCCTCATTGGAATTACCCTCCATGTTGTTCAAATCGACCACAATTGCTCTTAAACTGAATATATCAAGTCCTTTTCAGCAGTAGCGGAGATGGAGAGATAAGACAGAGAAGTAAATAAAGACAGAAAATAGACACGCATGACGTATGAGAAAGGTGAAGGAAACGCCACAGATATTGTCACATCAGATTATTTCCAATGTGCTGTAACCAACACACATGTAATGTTCCCTTCAATCAAACGCCCGCACAATGTAACACAATGATTTTTCATTATTGCTTGAATGGCACCATTTCATCTAAGTATAATGTACCATCACGAGGCTGGGGAAGGTACCGACTGAGACAGAATTAGACTGTCAAAAGGATCACATTCACCTGGGTGTTTTCATTACTCTAGATGGAGCCAATAAAAAAAACAATGCATTTATTATAATGTCATTAGAGTAGCAGAGTCATTGTACTGGGTAGATTCAACTTCACATCATTTGCAGTAAGGTCCAGTACGGTGAGCAATAAAAAAACATTAAGCAGCTCAGCGCTCGAATTCTATTTCATCATCATCATCATCATCATCATCATTTGTTTCACTCTTTTAGTGCACGTTTGAGGGCCTTGCCATGCACAAAAACACCCCAAACTTGGTGTCCACATCGAGGCAAACCAATTAATGTTGCAGGAATTATAGTCTTCACCTTCCTTTGAACTGTATATGTGCTACTGCAGCAGCCATTTTTAATGGCACGCAGCAGACTTCCACCCAAATTCTATTCTCTATACTTTTTCATCCTTTTTGTTTGAGGGCCAATGGGGCCACAATGATAACCTGTTGCAACAGGAAGTAAGCCTTCAGTAACAAACTCATTTGTTTACATGAAGCTTTCAGGGTGTGGTCCACATTTGCTATACGCTGATATAAATGATTGGTGGCCTCTTATTGTTATTTTCAAATCTGTTTCAGTTCAAAAGGGCGGAAAGTTTTAGCCTAATAAAAGATATGTGGGAACACATGGAATTATCAATGTGTTATCATCGTTTTTGACATGACCTGCAGTCCTCTTATAATTGCTCAGTTATAATAATTGTATTAAATTAGTATACATTTAAGACTGCCTGAAGTGTGAGTTAAGCATGTCTAATTATTATTTTCAGTTCAATTATAAATGCCGTAAATTAAATGAATTAACAACATATTTACTATTTAGCCTCACAACTACATGTCGGTATGTGAATGGCAAAGATACACTCAACAAAAATATAAACGCACAAAAAAAAAACTTGTAGTTATTGTTATGTGGCAAAACAGAGTAACTATCCAAATATAACAGGACAACTTTATCAATAAAGTGGCTCTAATTTGTGAGCATTAGGATCAATTTCTGCTGGGCTGCTGTTCAAAATATGTAAATCAGTGATGAGGTATTCTTCCTAACTCGAGTGTTGTTTTCACTTAACTGAAGGTTCAGGAGTTAATTTCAGTGTGCTGCATACTTTAAGGGTTGACAAGCGTTCTCATTAGCAAAGTCAGCTCCTGAAAGTTGACATGATCTAATTTTATGTACCACTGCTTTATCAGTAACCCACGCAATTAAAAATATCAGTAACTGAATTCAGATTAATGAGCCGCTCAGAAGGAAAGGTAATCGCAAATCACTGTAGCGGTGGAATTATGTTGTCATATCGTTACATTTTATGTCATTGTCGTCTCTCAAGCAGTAAAGTAAAACTAATTATGAATCTACTGGTGGTAAAAGTTGCATTGGGATGTTGGGACTTAACTGCTGACGTATTGTGGTGGGGGGGGGGGGGGTCAGCGTAATCCAATCACTATCAGGCCAAGGTTATTGTTCTCTTCCAGAAAATGCAACGTGTTTGGGGAAGAAAATACAATAAAGAACATGATGATGAGTGAAGAAGAGAAAAGAGAGCAGTCCAACATTAGTAAAGAGGGAGAAGAGAAAATAAGGTTGATAAACATTAGAAAATCTTGAGGATTAGAAAAAAAAATTCTAAGAATAAATAGTAAAAAAGGAAAAAAAAAGAATGATAACAGATTAAAAGATGTACTAAAAGCCCTGAGAGGTGTAGTAGTAAAAGCATTGCTGGTGTCATTAGATTAGATTAGACTTTATTGCTCTCACACTGGGGAAATGAAATCATAACGCTGCAAAAGTGTCCTTCTACAAGGGCTGAGGTTCTACCTGGAACCATTTGCTTCTGAAAAACCCTTTCCAGAACAAAGAGATTTTCAAGGGTTCTTAGTAACACTAATAGTTCCAGTAAGAACCGTTTTGATCCAGAGAACCCTTTAAAACCCTTTTCCTGAATGAAGGGTTTTAAAAGGGTTCTTGGTAGAGACTTTATAAAGAGGTTCTCCCTAAACCCTAAACCCTCAACGGTGTTTAATATTTTTTTTTTTACTTATCAAACTTGTAACTACTGTTATACATTTTTTCACTGATGTATAAGCCGTAGAAATTTGCATGCAAGTAAGTATTAGATGTAAATCATGACCAAAATGAACAGGATATATTGAATGAATTGGTCATACAGCACATGAGTGTGAGTGTTTTTGGAATGTCAGAAATAAAGAAAATATCTACAAAGAAATAACAGTTCAACAGAACCCTGTATTAACGTTTTCATTCATTTAACATCTGCTTCTGGGAGATTTGGCAGGTGGAAAAGTTATTAGCAAAAAAAAAAAAAAAATGTACTTTCATAAAAAGTTGATGTAAAAGGAAATGTAAAAGGGCAGGGAAAAGCCAAAGAAGAACCAAATCAACGAACAAAACACACGGAATACAGAAGGGTGAGCAGATAAGGTTTAAAGTAAAATGAATCAAAAGAGAAAATAATAGCTCCCGACCAGAACTGGAGATGACAGGCAGTCCAAGCTGGAAGCAAAGAATAATAAAAAAATAAAAAAAGAAGAGGCAGACAAATGCAATAGACAGGAAAGAAGTGTTAAATGAGGGGGACAAAGAGAGTGGAGAAGCATCAACTGTGAAATGGAGGCTGGAATTGAGCACACATTCCTCGTCATCGACGTATGACAAGGAGAGTGCGACGACTGAACGCAATAAGAGCAAAATATTAGACGGTTTTAAAAGAACAGATTACAATAAATGTATTTGAAGGAAGGAAAGAACTAAATTTTGACTCCTGAAATAAGTTGTACAGACACTCAATGTGACTGAGGAGGTGAGTCACTGTGAGACATAAGTCATTGGACTGGCTATCATTTTTATGTGTTCATCCTTTTTTCCCAGCGCTTTCTCCTTTACCATAAATAACATAGACCTCATCCATGCATGAAATGTCTTGATGGCTACTTTATCTGCTTTGTTAAGTAATAGAACATTGAAGTTTTAAAGTCACGGTCGTCGGAATATACAATGACTCCTTTTAATGCAGTAGGATTTTCTGTGCAGTGTGCGGCTTATCATAGACCTGCAGTTACAATATTTCCCTATAAATATTATGCACCAAAGTTAATGGAGGGAATAAATCTGTGTTTATTGCCCATAACATGGTTGGAAAATATGACAGAACTAGTTTTATGGAAACGGAGGGAAGTAAAAGTCTCGGATTGACGCTCAAGATTGTGTTTCTGTTCTGTACAGTCACTGCGTTTTTCCCGATTCATCGAGAAGTGAAAACACTGCTCCGCTCACATTTTGCTTCCTCTCCTCCCCTGCTCTGCCGTGTTGTTGTTGTTGTTGTTGTTGTTGTTGTCACATGATTCACACAACACTACTGAGTCACAGCCATGATGGCAGAGAGGAAGAAGACAGTTGTATTAAGTTATTTGACAGATATATATGGGAAAAGATTCAAACTGGGATGTATGAAGCTACTGGCAACACAGTCATTTTTTAAAGCCTGGAAAGAAATGTAATGTAGGTGCATGTTATATTGTTTTTGAACCGCACCCTCTCGCTGAATATGTTTTGAAATGAACTGTATTTTAATAGTAATTGAAGTAGTAAACTTGTCACCTCTTAAATCCAGCAAAATAAAACTATGTAATAACAACAGTTAGAATTGCAAAAAATAATGAGTTCCGCAGCTGAGAAGCTATTTGGCTAAAGACTCTGGAAGCCATTGTGAGGAGAATGCGGGAGGAAGAGTGGACAATAATAGTGTATGTGTAGGGTGGTAAGTATTGAAGTAAGATTGGAGAGATATGGAGGTGCAAGGTTATGGAAAGACTTCTAAAGTAAAGGCAAAATTTTACCTGGAGCCTGTGCAGATGTTTGAGGACTGTGGTGTTATGAGTCATGGAATGGGGTTCTACTGATAATTTGAGCAGCTACATTCTGGATCAATTTATGGAGTAGAGTGAGGGGTAGACCAATGAGGAGAGGGTTACAATAATCTATATGGTAGGACATTAACTCTTGCCTTTGCAGCAAGAAAACCCCGGATAGCGACCCGGTCACAATAAGAGCCTTTCTGCATGGAGTTTACATGTTTTCCCCGTGTGTGCGTGTGGGTTCTCACCGGATTCTCCCGTTTCCTCGCGCAGTCCAAAAACATGCAGATTTGGGGATTGGGTAAATTGGACACTAACTTTACTGTAGGTGTGAGAGTGAGAGTGAATGTTAAGGCCACATTATACTTCTCCAACTTTGTAATGCGTTATCCGACTGCGTAACCACATATACCCCTCGAGCCTTCATACTTCTGGGTCGTGGTGACGGATACGCGCTGCAATTTCCCGCCCGACCAGTAGGGGTCGCTGCGCAAGGTTGTTGTGCTTTTGGCTACAGTGAGCAATGGCGTCCGAGAGAGAAAGACAGAGAAAGACTGTTGTTGTTGAAACATTGGCCGTTTCTCACTTTTCTGTGTCACGGAACGCAGGTTTAAGATAATTAGAGGTGAGAAATTGGCCATTTAGAGTCTAAACATGTGCCGTGTGTGTCAAGATATGACGTATTTATAGTTTGGCAGCGACGTTGTCGGTGGTGATCAGCTCCGCCTCTGTGGACACTTGGTGGCCACTGTGACACCGGCACAGAGCAGCTTCGCTCGGCCTGTCCTGAGGACCAATCGCAACTCTTGCCATCTCGGACGGAGTGACGGACACTTTAAATATATTTTGTGCAGTCGGAGACGACGCAGAGGCTCTCTGACAGGCTTTACGTCGACGCAGAGGGCTCTGCGTAACCTACGCAGAGCACTTTACTCACTTACTTATGTCTTTTGTTAGCTGAGAATAGCACAGCACCCCCGTGACCCTCATGCGGAGAGGAGGATAAAGCAGTAGAAGATGGATGGATGTATTGGCGGAAGTATACAAGCAAGTAATTGATGCGTGCAAGTAAAAAAGCAATATTAGTATTATATTTTAGAATACTTCACATGCCTCAAGTGGCCGCTGGACTGGTTATACTGGTACAATATCGTGTAACCCAACCATCCACAAGCCAGCTAAGCACTGTTGGGAGTTTGACCATGAGCTCTCAAATCCTCCTTTTTTAGAAGCTCAAGCTGCCATTATCGAGGTATAGCTGTTGACTTTGCGTATCGGTGTGAACAGTGAGCCTGTCAGTCTGTCTCTGAGCACAATCACAATGAAATCCTAGGTTATGAATCAAAGTGTCTGTGCAAGATTCTGCGTCATAAACGTCAGCGACATTTGAAATAGCGAGGTGAAGATACAGGGCCAGCAGTTTCATCAACAAGGAGACGGGTGAGAAGGTTTTAGATGATCTTCTTATTTCTGCCTCTATCTGCTGCTGTGTGTAATGTAATGTTCATTACACGCGAGAAGATAAAAACATCGTTCTTCATAGGTGCCCCGCCCCTGCTTGGTTGCAGTAACGTTCGTCCTCTGACCCTCCGCAAAGAAGGATTATTTCCCCTGCAAGGATTAACACACCATTATAGCATTTGTTTGTGTTTAAAGCACGGTGGTCCATCGCTCTCAGGGGATCATATGCATCTATCGCAATTTTTATAAAGCACATACATTTCACAGCCCTGTCAAGTAGGTTATTACCAGCCCTGTGCTCTCACACAGAATGTAACTGTGTTTTTGATCAATCAATGGGAGTGTGGCAGTAATGGATCCAGGTGCTACAGCTTCCATTTTTACAGGGGACATCCACACACTATAAATTCTATGCACCCGCGACTCTGCACGATGCGTCAGATAAAAGCTTCCACCAAATGGAATTAGAGCTCGGCTTTTTTACAATGTCGCTTTTTCCCATGCGTTTGATCTGGCTTTACTGTAAATATGTGTACTGTTTATTCCCCCGCTGTGTGTCTGTGTGGAGCCTTGTCAACCCATGAGTGCAAGCACGGTGTTCGTAATTGATTTTGTAGCACTGCATTTGATGCATTTAAGTATGGGAATAAGAATGTGGCTCAATTGTCAATGACAATATTAGAAAATTGTGTAAATATTTTTGCGCACCCCCTTCAGTACAACATTGTTTTATTCAGAATCAGTCGGCACAGTGAAGTGCAAAACTCTTTGGCTGCACACTCCTGTACTGTCATTGTTTAGAATGTTGACAGATGTTAAATTATTAGAATCCACAGAAAATGTAACTGTGTGTGATCTACCAGGCTCAGATGCAGTTGTTTCACCACACTGACTGAGCAGGAACACGCTGTACACTGTTCCCAAAATTGTATCAATCCATATCACGACACAATCATTCAGATTAATTCAACGTTAAACATAAAATCATTAAATCACATTTAAAGGTGCCATATGTAAGAATGTGGCCAAAAAAACGGTTACTACATTCAAATTCAAAATACCGAGGTCTTTTAGGTTTCGTTTTTTTCTGACGTAACTGGCAACCCGTGGTTGCTCGGCAGCTGAGACTCTGCTGACTGCAACGATTGGTAGATGGTGGTAGGTTGCGCCACATGATTTCAAAACATAAACATGATTTGCAGTCTGCAAAAGATTTTTTTTAATGCAAATATTTTAATTGTACTGTTGTTGTTGGTGAGTTCAGTTTGTTATATGAACATTATTCCTGAGTCTCTGTGACATATTAGGAGGATTTTATGGCCAGTTGCTTTAGATTTATTGCACAGTGCACCTTTAAACAACAATATAAACATCCGAGGTAATGCTGTCTCGTGAATGAATTTCTTGTTTATTTTAAAGCCACAGAGTCAGCTGTTTGTATTCTGTTGCAAACCTCATCAGTAAACATACACCTACAATTAATAATATCTTGTTTTTGTGGCATTGCCTGCTGTATGTTAAAAGGATTGTTTTCCTCCAGTAATCAAACCAAACAACTGATTTTCATTCGAGTAAAGATTATCCTTTCTGGAAGACTTGGATGCTTTTTCAGATTGTGATTTTGGCTGGAAAAACATTGGTAAATAACCAATTACTGGACGGGAAATGTTTCGTCACGGCTGTTCATCAAACTTCACTCTGTGACCGTCTCTCCTCCAGCAAGAATCGTTAGTTTTTCATGATTTAAACCAGTCCACCTGCTTCACTAATAATTAAATGAGTCCCATTTTTCATTCATGGTCTTCAACTTGTCAATACATAAATCTCCATAGGTCCAAAGACATTTATCTTGCTCTCTCCTGCTTTAGCTGCTAACTGTGTTATAGTTAGACCCAGTCTCCCTGACGTCCCTGTCACTGTTCATTAATTCTTTCATACTTTCTCTACTTTGTACTTTTGTCAACATGTTGCAGCGATAGATGCGGGTTCTTTTTCTTTTTTCTTTCTCTCCATGCCTGTCCTCTGTTATTAGGATCATTGCTTAATCTGCATGTGATTTGCATTTTAATAAATGCAATAATATTCAGATATCGTTCACTCTGGTCCTTGTAATGTAATAAGTAGAGTTTATCCCAGTTTAATTGCATAATTATAACACATAATTTGTGTGCATGGCCGTCTGTTATATTATAAAATGGACATGTCCTTTCTGTGCATCAAGAAATTAATCTTAGATAGAGTTTGTCTGCAGTGGGGAAAAAAAAAATGTTGTTGTTGTTGTTAATACTATAGCTAATAAGCCTAAATCAGTTGGGTTAACTCATCAGAGCTCAAACTGAGATCCCTTTCATACAATAATGAAAACTTTTTTTTTTATTCCCAGTGCATGCTGGATAAATTTTTTTTAAAAAAGATGAAAAAGCTTTGATATGAAATCGATTTGATTCAAGTATCAGTCTTTCAGTTTTAAAGTTCAGGTAAAACATCTTGGTGCTTCTGGGGCTTTTGCTCTTCCAACTTACTCAGTTCTTTTCTTCTCTTCTGCTTTTCAAATACATCTAGGTGTTGAGTGCATTGTGGTTTTACCTGAACCGAGGAGTCACTGGGATCCTGTATTTGGTACGTGCGTCTTCCTCTTCTCCTTCCTCATCCCTGTGGCTATAATCAGCATCTGCTACAGTTTGATGGTCAAGCGCCTGCGCAGCGTTCGCATCCTGTCTGGCTCCAAGGAGAAGGACCGCAACCTGCGACGCATCACCAGGATGGTCCTCGTGGTGGTGGCGGCATTCGTCGTCTGTTGGACACCCATCCAGATCATGGTCCTGGCTCAGTCGTTGGGCTTCAACCTGAGCAGCTTGTTCACGCTGGTCCTGATGCACTTCTGCATCGCCCTGGGTTACGTCAACAGCAGCTTGAATCCTGTGCTCTACGCGTTCCTGGATGAAAACTTCAAGCGCTGCTTCCGTGAATTCTGCCACCCATCACCATTCCATCTTGACACCCAGCAGTCAGGCAGGATGAGGAGCATTGCCAGGGAGGTGGCAGCAGCCTATAGTTGCAAGGCTGGAGATGGCGGGGGGCCTGGTGGCGGGACGCCTAATCCCGCATGACTAGGCGTGGAGCTCCCCTTGGTTGGGGTAGACCCCTCGCAGAGGAGAGAAAACCAGGGGACAGGAAACTCTAACACAGAATTAACTCAAATTACAGCTCTCTAGCGGCACGAGCCCCCCCGTCCCCCAACCAGAAGACTTGCCTGGGGCGGGGGGGAGGGAGATGATGAGGATGGGATCGAAAGGAAAAGAATTTAGGAGTAAGTTCCCTGGGGTGCTAACATATGGAGGAAACTTACTGTAGAAGGGAAGGTTTGGGTAGGATTGGATGGTGGACATCGTGGTGCAATATAGTTCCACGTATAAAATCAGCTAAAGCTACTGTGGAGCCGTGATCTTGGAATAAGTATGGTCCTAAATTCACTGAAGTGGAGGCTTATGGATCAAGTTGTCCGTTGGTAGATCGTTAACACAAAAGAAAACGTTTCTGAAATGTTCAGCAGTCCTAAAAACAAGAGCCACTTGAACAGACTCTGGATCTGCTGACTGGGCCTGCTAACCAACTTCTCCTGACTCTGTTCAGGTATGACAAGGCAGGGGTCGGAGTGGGACATATAGAAATACATGGGGATCATTGAAGGAACCACTGATACCAAATTTCCAAGACCATCATCTGTCATGAAGGCACTTGTATAAAGACTAAAAACAAAGTTGGAAGTATGGATTGTTGCTATTGGGTGGTATTGAATACAGACTACAGACCTGCCAAGAGCTAAGCTTTCCTGAAGTGTATGATGAACAGTGTCACTACTGCGTATTGTATATTTAACAGTCAATGTTTTGGTCTGAAGAAGTTTCCATCAACAGTGGTTGGAGGCAGTGGACAAATACTGTGTGGTCTTTATCGTGATGGGCTCTTTAAAATGTGTCTTTCAAATGGTACTTTGCTGCTGAGCCTCTTTAATGACTAAAATAGGTGCACAAAATGTAATGTGATATTTAAACAAAAAAAAAAAAAAAGGTAAACGAAAAATGTGCAACAACTTACTCCTCAAATAGTATTTGTTAAACTTTTGTCTATTGACCCAAAACAGGTCATATGAATGTTATTTTTTATGGGAGCAACATTTCTCAATGTGTCCCCGAGCAGAATAATCCTAAGAAATCCTGTACTAAAAACACAGTTCATAGAGTTTTTGGATTTTGGTTTTGAAACTTAGAGTTTGGTGTGGAGGGCAGGGGACTGGATAGATTATCACCTGGAAAAAAGCAAACGAAAAGATCTCAGTTTGAGGGCAAAGCACTGTAGGTTACCCTGCTCCTCTTCTTGCTGTGACACTGCCTATTTCTGGTGGGTCCAAAATTTGCTGGTATTTATAGGTAAGTATCAAAATTACACCCAGAATTTTACTGTGAAAAAATATTAAACCTGGTTCAAATATTTGCTCCAAGCACTTACATACACATTACCCAACATTTTGGGGGTAATGTGTAGGTATATGTGCATGCTTTTCAGAGATCCAACTGGCCTGAGCCAACACTGCAGTTACTTAAAAAAAGAGACTGACATGAAAATAACTCATTCGTGTAAACAGGTTACTACAGACCCACTGTTTTGTATCATCAATCTCATAAATTATCATCAATGTGTGTGTGGTTCTCATTTCAATCTAGTTCCTGATTGGCAACACCGACCAGGGACTCTACTAACAATCTATGAAATACATTTTAGTTTCAGATTTTAGACACATGTTAAAATAAGTGTTGTTCCTAAAAATATCTAGAATGAAAAGTTCTGTTCTTAGCGATACATACCATTTGTAAATGCATCATGAATCACAAATGTTATGCGGAAATTACACGTCTACTTTTGCAGTTTTCTCAGATGTGTAGCAGTTGATCAGTTGTTGGGGAATCTAAGGTGACACTGATTGGGTTTTGGGTCAAGATCAACGTCGGGGGTTTTGTTAGTTGTGGGTTTGAGATATTTTTACGTGGGAACTTGGGTTTGGGTGTTAACAGTGGAGTTATTTTTTATCAATAACACCACAGACTCAAAGCAGGAGGAAGGGGTCAAAACAATGGTCTGACCCCACTCCAGGGGACAAAGGGGCTCTATCTCTATCTCTGTTTATCTGTCTCTGTCTCTCTCTGTTTTGAAGTGGAAATCAGCCCTGGAACAGAAATCATTCATATATAGTATTCTCACTGGCCTGGGCAGTTTTGGGAACTATGGTTGCGTCACTAGACGTGATGCAGTGTGTCAGTGTCCACAGTGACAGACACCTATTTGGCACTTTAACTGACAAAAAATATAACAAATATTAAAAAATGATTACGATTCACATCTGTTCTTGATTGCAAAGTTGTGTTATACAGTTTTAAATCAGGTGTGTACTGAGCTCCTGATTTATTTGTAGTAGCTTTTGTATGGCTGATGATACTGTGATGACCAAAACTGTGACAGGTACCAAAAAAGCCTAGCGTTTGTTTACATGTTCACTGGCAGACAATACTGTATAATAAGGAAAATACTTCATAAAGTGACTCAATAACTCAGTTGTATGAAGGCAAATTTAATTTAATTGTACAATTCATTAGCTAAATTGTATTTTTAAATCCCTTTCAGCTGTTTCTGGGTCTAACTTTAACACAAATATTGCAAAATTTTAGTTTTCCTGTGGGTTTTTTATATCATTCATGTAATAACACACTGTCACACTTGAGATATTTTCCATTGCCAAACTGTCCAGGATTAAAGAAATATCACATGGTTTCTGTTTGATGGTTGGTATCCCCTTTATTCTCAGTAGTTTTGTCCCTTGCTGTTAATTCCATGTTTCACATGTTAAAGCTCTCTGTAACTTTAAAGTTTAAATCTACATCCTTTATTTTCCTCCTTCTTTTTTTCCTCCATCAACAGTTTCAGGAGAGCAAGTTGATTCCATATGTTTATGGCTTGTTGCTGTCTTGCAAAAAAAAAAAACGAATGTTAAGCTGTAGCTCCTCTTTGCAGCACAAAGACATCTTTATTTGTGTGTTGTCTTTTGTTTGAGAGGAACAATTCTATGAAATGAAATAACATTGCCTTAAATATGAAATGAAGTCTGTTACTGAAACTCGCTCTTCAGGGGTGGAAAACAAAAAAAAGAGATGTTTTTACTTGTGCTTTACTGAGCTGTGTTCATAAAAGCCTCTGAGAAGAGAACTCATCAGGCCAGATTATTTTTTTTAACTAGCTTTCTTTTGGTTAATGTTATTACTGGTTAACAATTGCTAGCATGTCGGCGAAATCTGGCGTAATTAAATATGTTGGTGTTTTAGGGAAGTGGAGAAAAAAAAAAAACAATCTTTTTGCCTGTGATAATTGGTTGTCGTTAAGCCTTACAACACTCTGTGGTGTACTCAGTAAATTATCGCTTACTTAATGTTGTGCTTTTGGGAAAACCCAGCATTTGTATTATTATGGAATTGCTCCGATAACATTTTTCAACAATTTTAAAGTGATCCTCCGTAAGCAGCAAACCATCACACGGGTGTGATTTTTCGAAATTTCAAATCCCAAACAGTGAATCTGCTAATAAGAAATAGTCACTACATCACTACTCTCAGCTTTTAATGTATTACGTTAACAATGTGACTGGATTCCATATATATCAAGTTCCAAAGTTAGGGTTACTAACTAAACCAAACACGTTTCCCAAAGAAGCCCAGTATTAGCTTTGTTTATTTGGGGTTATTTAAAATCACAACAGCTAAAATTATGGTGCAACATTATTGCACAAATGCTGCATAGTATCCAAGCGTGAAGGCATTCATTTTCGATAAATATCGATATGACCGGTTTCTGCAGCTGACTGGTGACAGTTTGCAATGTTTGCAATGAATCTGCTACCAAGGATCATTCTCTGGTAAAACTATTCTAATCATTATGTTATAACATTGAACAAAAACAAAAAAACAATGCACTTGAATTCAGTTTCAAATCTTTAAATTATTTTCTGGAATATTCCTGAATATTCCCCCCCCCCCCGCAACCATCCGGTGGAGGATATAGCCGTAGATAATGGATGGATGGACGGGTTCCTGAAAATCCCCAGTATATGAAGAAGCAGGGACTCGATGATTACGGGCATCTATATTTTTTTACAGTTCAGCTCTGGTTTTCCTGAACGATGAAGTCTGTCTCTTCTGTTCTGAGATAGAGTTATGAATACCGGTCAGCTTTTGTTCAAACTGGCCTTGGAATGATTCTGTTGGGAAAAATGGCCAGAACATCGACGAGTCATAGACACTGGCTTTGATTCATGATTCATCTTTATATGAAAACATTCTACACATTCTATAACGCAGCTGTGAGGCTCTTTGTGCTTAAGTGTCACTGTGTTTTAACTGTTCGGTGTTTTTGTAGCACAGGACTGTGTAAAGAGGACTCAGAAAAATAGAGCAAAAACCCCTCGGTTGAACAATGCAGAGTTTGTATAACCATATTGTCCATCAGCTCTGTACAGATATCATGTTTGAATATTACACATGTGAAAGTATACAGTATGGTTCTGATCATGATTTAATGTTTTACCTCTTTCTCGTGTTATTCTTGATGTATTAAAAAAAAAAAGACACTTTCTTGCCAACTGTAATGGTACAACTTATTATCTCCCTGCATCCAAGTGAGGGGAGATAACCTTTCATTTGTTTACATTTTACAGACCACATGAATGTCAGTTAAAAATCTGTTGGAAATCCAAATTTAGGAATTAAAGAAAAAAAGAAGCATACAGTGTTGATGTTGTTATTATTACTGTTATTGCAATCAAATGTGAGAAAAAAAAAAAGCAATTTTCTTTCTTTTCTTTGCAGGAGACTGTGTGTTAAATATCTTTGTATAACTTGTGGACTGCATTTTTGCTTACTGTCTGAGTCATGACATGAAACAGTTCTTAAGGCTGGAGAATTTAACTTTTTTTATTTTTTTTTACCCAAACTGTTCAACCTCGACTCACATTTCTGTCACAAACACAATTCAATTCACAAATGATTGCAGTGATTGCAAGACCCCGAAAGACAAGTTTCAGCTAGGTGCCTAAAAATGTTATGTGTGATAATTTATAATAATGACCTGATGCTACCGAGACATCAGCTGTGATATTGGTTGTAGATTTGGTCAGGTGACAGAACTGTTTGTATCACATGACTCCAGCTGTAGCGACATAAACTTACCGTTATTGTAGCTGCTCTGCAGATTTGCAGACTGAAGCTACCATGCTAGCTGGCTTGTTGTCGAAGCATAGAGACGTTTTGCTGGAGCTTGATTTTTAAATTGTATATTTTTTTGCTGCATATTAAATAAATAAATGATGGCCATGCAAAACTCACTGTGTTATTCTCTTGACTGTCAGAATTCTCCACAACAGTGGAAACCGCTTGCTAATGTCCTTGAAACGGGTCGTACCTATGTTCCCCGGGTCCTATGTTCCCCGATTGGGGAGCATCTGACTTTTTTTTTTAAAAAAGGGTCCTATGTTCCCCACTTTGTGGAAGCCTGGGTGTGGAGCTCCAGGGTAAAGTGTTAGGGTTAGGGTTAGGGTAAGGGTAAGAGTAAGGGTTAGGGTTAGGGTTAGAGTAAGGGTTAGGGTGAGGGTAAGGGTTAGGGTTAGGGTTAGAGTAAGGGTTAGGGTGAGGGTAAGGGTTAGGGTAAAGGTAAGAGTAAGGGTTAGGGTTAGGGTAAGGGTTAGGGTTAGGGTTAGGGTAAGGGGTAGGGTCCTATGTTCCCCGGGTCCTTTTGGGTGAACAGCATGGAACATAGAACCCTTTTTTTAGAGAAAGGGTCCTATGTTCCCCGGTCTCATACATACAAAGCGGGGAACATAGGACCCGGGGAACATAGTTACGGTCCCTGTCCTTGAAACTTGGTCCATGGCTAAAACTTACCATGATATCATTATGTCAAAATGGTACAAATTATCAATGTAAAATAACATTTGTCTATTTTTATGAACAATTTAAAGACCTTGATGGAATATTTGAAAAAAAAAAATGAGTTAGTTTCTAGCAAGCTTGATTAACACATTTTAACACACTATTTTGCTTGCTAACCTAGCTTGCTAATTTGCTAAAGATTTAGCTAACAGAGTAAGTCATTCATTTTGAATACATTATTACACATTCTGACATTGAAAGTGAAATAATATGTCTTATTTTTTGTTGTTTGTTGTTGATGTTTTCCTACTGTACAAAATAGACAAGGGCCCTAGTCTAGAATTAGTTATATGCTGATTTATGCTGATTTATGTTGATGTAACCGAAAGAAAGAAATTGCCCTACAGGTTGTGACAAAACTAACGTTAGGAGAACGTTAGTTGCAACCAAAGGAGAACATTCTACGAAAAGGTTAAATGAAGGTTGTGAAACAAGTAACTTTAGGGGAACCAAAATTGTAACCAAAAGCTAATGTTAGAAGAAGAAACACTTTCCATGACAACTACAGAACTAGGGCAAATCGTCAGGGAAACTTCCTGCAACTAAAAGGTTACATACCCAGAATGTTCTGGGAAACCAGAAATTGTTAGCTGGGTATTTAGCCTCTGAAGGCTGGAAACCAGAGAGTCGTTAAGTCCCTGGTGAACACAATGTGTAGAATAGTATAGAATAGAGTATATACATTTCACCATGTGACCTTTACAAAGGGTTTTTCACTGAGTTACTGACTCTTGGGTTTTTAAGTAGTCGTGAGAGAAAAAAGGTTAAAGCAATTTCCACATACTATCCTCCAATCTGTGAAGGTCACCCGGGTTTGCGCTTTATTTGCAGCACAGAGGATATTATAGATGGCTGCTTCCAGGGTGATTAGTCTCTCTTGTACTGGACATTATTTTGAACTCCAATAAAACAGCCTAGTTCCTTTTGTTTATTTTCCCAAAACTGAATTTCTAATTCTAACCCATCCCATGACAGATTGCGTTTATGCAGCTCGATGACCTTCGATCTTCTCACCCAAGGCTACTCAAACAATTAAGGATTGTGCTGCGTCATCATTCATCATAGGTTCTCTTAAATGAAGAAACTGGCAAATGGACCAAATTATTTTTGCTAATTAAAAACTAATTAAATACATCAAACTAAGCTGACTCCCTTTGAAATGTTACATTTTAAAATAGATTCATAGGTAAACCTCTTGTGAGCGACTGAATTCAGCAAATTCCTCCTCAGATGTCTCAGGGATTTAGGTGGATAGTATGGGATGGTGTGTTTCAGTATCTTTGTCAGATAATCAAATGTAGCTCACTCTCCAAAATAGAAAAAAAAAATGTAATTGGATTATCAGAAAACAGAGCGACTTCTTTAAACATTAAAGTTGGAAATGCTTCTTGACAGAATGACAAGAGACCGACCAGCTGATGGAAGTTTGACCAGAGTGCATAGGAAATTAAACAAATAACCGAACAAAAATGAATAATAATATTTACAGTCGCCTTTCCTTGTTCTATATGAATCTAATATATCTATGTGTGTGAAGTAGAGGACGATGATGAGAGAGCAAATTATCTTATTGGGAATAAATCCTGTGTAAAGTCCATATAGCTGACTTTGCGCTGCCTATTTACAACCACTGTATTTTAACGTTGCCGATTATGCTGCTACTTCGAGAGCTCAATATTATCCCCAAGTGGTACTTGGTATAAAAAGCTTGAGAACCACTGTGTCTCAAGAACTGCAAAGAAATAAACAAATGTTTTCAATGCCAAATTCTCACAAATCAATTGATGTAACAGCTCAGTCCTCAGTAGCAACGGAGAGATCCAAGGGTGAAGATTTGCAGGAAATCATGCCGGAGAAATAATCTGTCCTGATAGCTCGAAAAGTAATTCAGTTCAAATTGTGTTCTTGCATTCCTGCGGTCTGACTCACCTGCAGTTATATTCAGTAATTGATGTGTGTTCCCCCGTGGGTTTGGTGGTTTCAGTTGTCTATGCAAAATGGCTGTCTACACAGAGAATTGCATTGTGAGCAGCACAATAACAGGCAGCGGGAAGCTGCAAGCAAAGATAACAACTGTATGACCAGACAGGTCTCATCACAGGCAGCAGCAGCAGCAGCAGCAGCAGCAGCAGCAGCAGCAGCAGCAGCAGCAGCAGCAGCATCTCTCCGTCCTGTGAGATTTATCATGTTGAGAATTTCCTCATAATTCCCTTATCCTATAACAGGAGGCCAGCATGTGTGCAAAAAAAAAATTGGATTTTATAGCCGGAGAGTGACAGCACTATTGTCGAAGAAAACATTGCCCACTGTGACTGAGAAGATGGATAATAATCTGTTTTCCACAAAGAGATCCTCTACATTTACAGTCTAAATAGTGGTCATTTACTGCTATAATACAGTATTTTTTGCAGTGGCAGATTTTATTCAGATGACACAATATTTGTAGGGACCTGGCAACTTGTTTTTTTACCCTTGGGGTAAAATACCTCTCTTCATTGATGGCAAGACTCTGACATACAGTCAGAAGAGTCTACTAAGATTCCAGATGCAGTATGGCAGACAGTTATCAGGAGGATCCACACATCATCTGTTTGTCAACGACATTGTGTTATACAATTTAAGATCGTACACCGACTTCACTGGTCGAAAGGTTAGGCTGTCTAAAATCAGACCAGAGCTTGACCCTATCTGTGATCGATGTAAGCAAGGCCCTGCGACCCTATTACACATGTTTTGGACTTACAAAATTACACCACTTTTGGCAGTCCATTTTCGACACTCTCTCTAAAATATTAATGCAGCCAATAGATCCATCCCCTCTTACTGCTTTATTTGGTGTCACTCCACAGGTTGTGAATTTAGGTAGCAAATCCAATATAGTGGCGTTTTGTACCCTGCTGGCCAGACGACTGATTCTGTTCAGATGGAAAGACCCTCTTCCTCCTTTGTACTCCCACTGGATTAAAGAGACTATGCAATATCTGAAGCTGGAAAAAATAAGATACTCTCTGCAAGGGTCTGTGTCGCAATTTTTATGCAATATGGCAGCCTTTCCTGACATTTGTGGAGCAAATGGAAACAGAAACTTTGACTCTATAATACAGATTCTCCTATTTGTGTTGGTACATGTGTTTTTTTGTTTTTTTTCTGATTCATTTTATTTATTTATTTATTTGTTTATTATTTTTGCCTTGTCAACAAATATGCAAAATGACTGTGTTTTGATTTCGCGGTACAGGTCTGGTGGGTGGGTGGGTGGTGATTAGTTATTGTTTGTATTGTAAGTGTGTTTTATGTGTTGTGAAAGTCTTAAATAAAAAGACCTTGTTCAAAAAGAAGAGTCTACTAAGTACTATTTGATATTCATTAATTATTATAATACCGCTACATGTGAAATATATGCAGACGAATGAACCTATACACATAAATGGAAAAAAATGCACAAAGAAAAAAACATGTGAGGTGTTGTGTACATATGAGGAAACATGAAGGTTGCTCGATTTTCTTGCCTAAAAGATCACATGACCTTGTCTCTGTTTCAGAACATTAATGGGGAGCTATGAGGCAATTACAGAAACACAATTAGAGACTGAAATCATTTCCAGGCAATAGAGGTAGGGATCACTAATTCATTCAAGCCTGCACACACACACACACACACACACACACACACACACACACACACACACACACACACACACACACACACACACGCACACACACACGTTTTGCATTTGCATCGAAATCGTAAACAGTCTCCATGTCTGCAAACCCATGTCGGTTTGCGCATATGTGCTGCTATTAGCCACTAATTAGTTGCCATTAGCCCGACTAGAAATAGAAGCAGCTTCGACTAATGAACAACAATTAGAGGTAGAAAGAGAAGTGATTAAAGATGAAATGGAAGGAGACAAAGACAGACAGAGGACGACAGGCAGACAGAATCATACGATTCATTCTTTCACTGGCTTCACTCAATATGGCAACATGGTGATGTGTTTGTGTTATTGTAATTAAACTGTTATTTTATTCAACGTTATTTTTCCCGGGGAATTTTTAAGCGTCAGTCGCAAGCGTGACAGCAATTAACCTAAAAAGATAGATAGATAGATAGATAGATAGATAGATAGATAGATAGATAGATAGATAGATAGATAGATAGATAGATAGATAGATAGATAGATAGATAGATAGATAGATAGATAGATAGATAGATAGATACTTTATTCATCTCACAGAGAAATGCACACATATGTTCCTGCAGAGGACTGAAATCATGCTTGCATTATCATTTCTATATGTTTTTTTTACAACTTCTCTTTTGACTTTATTCATCTACAGAATAAAGTCAAAAGAGAAAAACAAATGACTGGCTGAGACACCATACCTCTGAAATGGAGGGAAGGAGATCGACAGACAAACATGTCAGATAGTTTTGATGCCAGATGAACTGTCACGGTTGCGAAACCTTAAGCTTCAGGCTCTGACTCTCATTTTCTTTCCCAATCCTCGAAACAGCTCTCTCTACGTGCCTCCACCATTCATATGTGTACATTTGGTTCACTTGTACGATGAAGTATTCTAAATACTCTGTATTTTAGTATTAAAACGCTTGTCTACTTTTGTCATTTAGCCTTGCTGAAGCTTTCTCGTGGTTATATCAATACATTTTATTTGATATAAAAAGTTGAATAGCCCTCCTGGTTGCAGATGTCCATCTCTTTTTTACTGAGATTTATGCTAATGTACCATTGCAAACTTTCCGAACATGCTGATTCTTTCAATATATTCAAAACTTGTCCTCTGGGGACTCCTCATACTTGGGGGTGTCTGCATTCGCAGCAAAGTTCAGCCTCTGGGACAGGTTTAGAAAACTTTGTTTTAACATGCAATCCCCAACTCGGTATCTAATATCTGTATATTACAGGTATACAGATAATATTAAGGTATAGTATAGATAGTTGCATGTGGTGACAACAACACTTCAGAGATGGTATAGAAGCAATGAGTTATATTTTGGATTAATAGCACCAATGCTGCATGTTTATAAATACAAAATTAATGAAAGATTTGCTTTGTATTGGAGGAAAAAAACCAAAAAAAAACCAGATGTATCTGTATCTCCTCCACCACAACATCACTCTTTTCCATTATGCTGTTTTATACTCTACAATAACCATAATGGCCTCATTTTGAGGCAATGCTATTCTGAGCAAAGTTACATAGACAGCAATTGTGGCTTTTTCCCAAAATATATATCCTCCATTAGCCACAGTGTCTGTGGGGGAAATTAACAGGACATTATTGATAGAACCATGCATTTCTCTCTGCTTTGCATCTAGAAAATAGATTTACAGACAGTTTGTGTCCTGGAAAAATGTGTCCTGTTCTCATGCTGATGTTGACTCATGCAGGAGCTTTTTTGGAAGATGTTCTATTGTCCAGCTTGCTTTTCTTGGGTGACTTTAATTGTGAGGCTTGAGATTGCTGAAGACTGCTCGTAATGTTCAGAAAGGAAAGGTGACACATCGAAGGAAAAGACAACAGTTCTCCAGAGCGGATGCACAGAGTCAATAGAGTGATGATCAGCATCCTTCAAAAGTAAGCTTTTGTCTTCTGATACCAAAAAACTACTAAGCTACTAAGTAGAATAGAAAAGATATGTATTGCCATTGCATGACACCATTGTGCAGCGCGACAAGATGAGGTTTTGCAGCTTTTCTTAGAGGCTCAGAGCAGTTGGACAAAGTCATAATTGAGATAGGAAATAATGTAAAAAAAAAATTAAAAATTAAAAAAATGTTCATTGCATCTCATGTGCACCACATATTTCAAAAAAGTGCAGTGCAAATGTTGTGCAACTAGCAAATGACTATGTTGTATTAGATAGCGTCATAGTGCATTGTATGTGTACCAAGATAGTGATGTGTTAGACTGGATGGGTTTTTTTTGACCTGATTTAGAACAGTCACAGCTCTGGGGAAGGAGCTGTTTCTTGGTCTTGTAGTGTGGGAACAGAATGATCTGTAACGTCGGCCTGACGGCAGCGGTTCCAAAGAGGGGATAGCGTGGATGTGTGTCCTCACAGATGCTGCTTGCTCTCCCGAGGCACCGTGCGGCGTAGATGAGTCCCGATGATTGAGCGCTGGTGAGACGACGCACTGGAGGAGTGCCTTCTTGTCAGCTGTTGTGCAGCTGAGGTACCACGTTGAGATGCCGTGCGGTACAATGCTCTCAACAGAGCAGAAGTACAATGTAACGGGCATCTCTCGTGACAGACTGGCTTTCATCAGTGTCCTCGGGAAGAAACAAACACTGCTGCGCCTTCTTCGTTCGTGTTCCATGTGAGGGTTCTCTGAGATGTGTACACCCAGTACAGACTGGAGCATAATCCACAGCCTGGTTTCTGCAGAAGCTGTTAATGATGAGCTTCTTGGCAGCGTTCACAGACAGGTCCACCAGGTTCTCTTTCTCCACTTTGTATGCTGATTCATCATTATTGGTGCAATCATCGTCCACAAACGTCCCTACGTTGTTAGTGCTGAATGTGGGGAAGAGGGAGAACAGAGGGAGAACCTTGGCGGAGTTAATAATCATTTTGGGGGAACATGCTGTGAAAAAGTTGCCTACAAAATACATCCTGCCGGAGCGTCAGACAGCGAGTGTGGTAACCAGTGCTAGTGTCTATGGATGACTTGTTTCCTGGTCCGATTGCAGACATTTCCTGACAATTTCATCCAAATGCATCCGTGACTTTTTCAAGTTATGTTGCTAACTCCGGCGAAAACGTAAACCTCCTTGGCGGGAGGCATTAAAATCACCCTGAAGAGCAGGCTGCACAGGATCAACTAGGCAATGGTGAATGTGGAGAACGGATGAGTAGCACCGCCTTCTCCTTCAACAGCTCCTCTTCAGTGTCCTTTGATCAAAACAGCTCAACCGCGCGCGGCAACTGCTTGAGTGGAGCGTACTACCGTGGCCAACATCTTAGGACCGTGCTTGGAGCCGGGTGTGAAAGGAGTGTGTGTCCTCTGTTGGCACTCTGCTGACCAAAGGAGCATGCTCTACGACTCTATGTATTACACAGTGCAGCAGCAGAATGGTTCAATTGTTGAGTGTCACAGTAATTATGACATGCAATATTAATACCTGCTATGAGCAGTTAGGAAAGTAAAAGGAAATGGTGGTGTGTTACACCCTGGACCGGTGGTTAGTCCATCAGTCCATATAAAGACAAACAACCATTCACTCTCTCACACACACACACACACACACACACTGACGGGCAATTTGGAGCGTCCAATTTACTTAATCCCCACATCTGCATGTTTATGGACTGTGGGAGGAAACCAGAGAACCTGAATATGTAAATATGCAAAAAGGCCATTATTATGACCGGATGGACGGATGGATGGACAGACAGATAGAGTAACTGTGTAAAAAGGATCCAATCTTGAATATCCAGAAGGATGGAATCGAGTAGATGATCATTTAATGATCATCTACTCGAATCCAAAGTGCATAACTAATCATTTAATTGCCTTCGATTTTTAGGTTTTGTCATGCTCCATTTGTCAATGGCCTTTTATTGTGAAAATCCCTCTTATTTTGAAGTTTTCTTGTCCCTGTCTGTGTCTTCTTTACGTTTCCCCTCTGTGATTACCCAAACCTGGTTCTTGTTCATCACAGCTGTTTGTTGTCTCCTTGATTCCTCAGCGTATTTAAACCACACCCTTATCCTTTGTCTGGTTGTGAGTTTGTCTTCTTTTGAGCTCTACACTCCGTCTTGGATTATTCTCACCTAGCAGTGGATTTTTGTGCATGCACGTGTGTGTGCTCGGTGCAGTTTCAAGACTGTTTCTGGGTCCAGTCCTGTCCGTTACAGGTTTATTAGGCTTTCTAATACACCGAGACACATTAGATGAAATTGACAGCATATGTTGGTATGTTAACAGTTGGTTCAAATGATCCAGTGTCCTGTTGTTTCTGTATGGTACCTATGCATCACAGGTTCTATGTTTTCACACTTATCAACCAAAGTTATAGAGATAACAGGAACAAAGTGTAGCCGAGGAGAACAAAAGCAAAAGGAAGATTAGTAACGATCATAATATATGCATGCAAATCAGATATTCAAATTCGGGTGTTGGGTGTTGGATGAGCCAAAATTTGGCTCATCCAACACCCGAATTTGAATTCAGCTAACTAAAAATTCCATTAGTAGTTCTGGTAAAAGTGCAGCTCTAAAGTTAATGCAGCACTGTCCCTGACTGTATATAATGCTGACTGTGTCAGATCTGAGTTTGTCTCCAGACTCCCTTCATTGAATCTTAACAACCAGTTGCTGGTTTTGAATATAAGGCAGAGGGAGGACAAATCAGTAAATAAAGACTGGTGGTCCTCACCAAAGCCTTAGCATGGACACAAACAGAGACAGGAGAGTGCAGTGTTGGAGCAGCACCTGTGTCTCTGAATGAAATATTAGTCCCAGAGAGGCAAGAAGACAGGAATACACCAGCAGATGGCAAGGTGTCCCCAGGCCCATTTTAATTAAAATTTCATTCAGGTATAAGAAGAGACCAACAGGCGAGGAAAAAGGTGATGGAGAGTGATTGTTGTTTTTAACTGAAAGGATCATACAGTTATATATATATATATTATATATAAAGTGTAGTGCAGCAATTGGTTTTAGTATATTTTAGTGGGTTGTTGAGATGTGCAAAACAATGTAATAATGACATGTAGAATGACTGTGCAGCCAGCAGAAATGACAGCATCAGGTATTCCAGTGAAGTCCAACCAACATGACACACGTTTATGTTCAAGTTCCCATCAGAAATAAATTGGTAGTGCCATTTTTGAGATTCACATGTACAATTTGGTAATTCCTTATTTCTTACAGCTGCTGTTGGTGTCTGTTAATGTTGATTATGGTTGTTCCCTATAGCCTTGACCAAGGAGTTATTGTAGTTACCCTCATAAACATAGACCCTGTATGGTGGGGGTCGGCAAATCACATGACTTTCACACAGGAGACCACTGTTTGTTTCCTTTTTGAAACAGTTTGTGCAGCCTAACCAAGCACTGCTGAGTATACTAAATAGTGTGTTTTGCCATAACCAGCAACAGTGTAATATTTCCTCTTTCCAGTGTAATTCAGTCTCAATAGACCTCCTTTCAAGTTTATTCTAAGGCACAACATTGTTGGACCTATTCCTATGGGCACCATGAATACTGACAGCAAACTTGAGGTACATGCACTGATCGTTGGACCCACGGAATAACGATAACAGGAACACAAGATTTCTTTTAAATGACAGGTTACTAAGAACTAATAATTTTCTCTGTCAAGAGAAACAGAAGGAACAAAGCCTTTCATGGACGTTTGTTAGAGGGTGAAGGGATAATAAGAGATGAATGTTAAAGCACACTGAGCGGTATTAAAACACCAATCCTCACGATGCAAGTGCTGATAAGTGTGGGAGGAGGAGGAAGGGGAGCAAAAGAAGAGATTGACAGAAGATGAAAGGAAAGAAGACATTTTTTTTTTTTTCACCAAAAAGGTACCAGGAGCTGCTTTGATGGACCATAGTTGAATGTTTGGAAATGTGGGCAGGGGAAGTGTTTTAAATCAAAGTGAGTCATTTGTTGCAGCAGAAACCTTTCTATTCAGAGAACACATTTACTTGGTAAATTCTTGGAATCATTTCCATCTCAAATGAATATGTAGTGTTTTGAACAGGTGTGTGCAGAGGGAACTTCTCTGAACACACAATTAGTCATTTTTGCGGCCTTCACACTTCTTGTGCTGCTCCAAAAATCCGCCCCCATGTTATTGCACCCAACAATTAACACACACTCGGACAACTTGCATGTCGAGGAGAAAATCGTTTTATTGTTCGTGTACATCTAACTCTGCGCTGCATCTCTCTATAAGCTAAACTCATCTTTCAGTAGATGCCTTCAGACAAAGCTGTAGCATACATTGCCCCGACTTTTTTGCAAACTCATTGCACTGGAGTTGTGATGATACTGCAGCTCAGCAGGAAGCCACTTCATTGCACTCGTTTATTTCCACTTCGTGATATTATTGTATAAACTGCCTGCAGCAGTGGAGGAGATGTGCAGAATAATTTAAGTGTATGAAGTCCTGCCTGTAGTGTGGATTATTAGCAGTGTAGCACTGTGTCTCAAGTGCTAATTTAAACATATGGTGATGTAGTTGAACTGTCCAGAGTGTCAGCTGAGATTGGCAAAGCAAACCCCCACAAGGAGGATAAAGTGATATGGACGGATGGATGGATGGTGATGTAGTGGTGGTGTAGTTGTCTTTGTGGCTGTTGGTCTACAACGGTTGTAGGAAGTGTTGAGAAATGAGAATTGCTGGTAGTTTGGGCAGGATCCTGTTACTGTGGCTGTGGGTGTTATTTATCACCTTTGTGGACTATTGTTGAATTATTAAGCACTTGTCTGACGCAAAGCGGAGACATGTCAGAAAACCCACCATCATGTCTGGAAATATAAGTGGAACAGTTTATGCTTGGTACAAGAGAGTTTTGTTTTGTTTCATCAGTGTAACAACACGACAGGTTGACCAAAGTTAACGTTATGACGAACAGTCAGATTTCCGATTTGGAAAGTCGGGGCAACCTTACAAACCATGACGTCACTGTTATTTGAAGTTCTGTTTTTTTGTTTCACATTACAGGGACAATGTGTAGTATTTATGGGTTTATATAACCCAAAATCCACTTGTTTATACATATTATGTGCTCCTGCATTGTCTAGTCGCTGTATAATAGTTTTTGTTTCATTTTCGTAGTGTTTCAAAAAGTCATGTAAAATAACATGGTCGCGGGCCGCGGTTGCATAGCCACTGTTAGCAGCGACACGCCATGTTTCTACCGGAGCCTGTAAGGACAAACGCGAGAGAACAAATCAAGCGTCTCTTTACTTGTAGCGGAAGTCCCGCCTCCTCTCTCTCCGCTTCGTCTGCTATGGCCGCGGTAGCTCACCCTCTCCCTCACCTCACGAACCTCATCTGCTGACACGGAGAAAGACGACGAGGACGACATTTGACCGGCTGCGGATACCGTAGCGCTCAGGGAAGGGAGGGGGTGAGCAGAGGAGCAGTTCTTTGTTGTAAATTTCAGCCTCTCCTCTAGATGGCACTATAAACTACTTACTTCACCTTTAAGTCAGTCATGCACATCGTACTGTTCAATTTTTTTATCAGTGGACATCTTGCTATGTTTGTGTTTGCAAATGACCTTTGAACAGTTAGCAATAGCAGAACATTGATACTGGTATTGCTAACAGTGGCTACCTCGACATACTTTTTCATCCATGGCTGTTTCTAACTTCTCAAATGGAACATGATCAACTTAGAGGTGACATCACTCCCAGTTCCGACTCCTCACTTCTGACGTAAATGGAGCGCAAAAGAGTTTAAAAAGCATGAGAAAGTGATTGTGAGCCTCGAGCTGCGATTGAGAACTTTAGCCTGTGGAGTGCAGCATCACACCTCAAAGGATCAAAGACTTTGATCCTTTGAAGTAAAACTGTATATAAGACACTTTGCCAGTTACACTGCACACACACTGGCAACAGGAGCCCCAAGACGTTTGCACTTTTTGCATTTCCATAGGTTAAGGCTGTGGGCCAAATGCCTTCTATGTCCCGCACTGCAATCGTCATCTTCTTGCTCCTGCTGTTTTGGGAGGTGCGGAGCTACGAGGCTCCTGAAGGCAAGGACGTGTTTCCGAAGAGAGCCTGCCCTGCTTTTCTGACCTTCACCAATGCTGCCTACCTCGCTGAGGTCACTGTGGAGTTGCCCTGCCACTGCAAACCACAGCAGGTACATGTAACGTGATGAGATATTTGAATTATATTCGTTAGGGCCTCAGCACCAGTCAACGCTGCCCCAAAAAGAGAGCCCAGAGAGACAGTTAGTTACATTTGATTGTGGATGTTATAATGTGATGTAACACCCATTGCTTATTGCCTTTTAAATGTTAACAAGCGAATTGACACATCTTTTCGATCTTGACAGAAACCTTACAGAAATGCAAAGACTATGAGATTGATCTGTTAATGCTGCTTTGCATAACTTAACTGGGATAAATGGATCTGACAAGAAAATTAGAAAACGTCTTTGGCATTTAGTTCCTAGAAGAGAATGAGAGACAAACCTCCATCCCCTGCTGTCATTTCAGTCTCTGGTATTGATCCGCTGCACGACATCATCGATCACCAGCTGACGTGTGTTGGTCATTTTGTTCCCTGCTCAGGTCCAATCAGCGGTGTGGTTCTACAGGACACACGCGGGCAGCTCTGAGGAGACCAGAGCCCTGACTGATCACCATGGCAACAAGCTCCTGGACACCAGTCAAGTCCCTCACAGTAACGACCTGAGGAGTCGATTCGCCATCCGTCTCTTTAGTCTGTTGATCTTCAGAGCACGGCCCGATGACTCTGGTCTCTACATCTGTGGCTCTGCCGACAAAGATTTCTTCTACGGTTACGACGTGGACATCCAGAAGGCACACAGCATCAGCTTCCCTCTGATGTCAGTAGTTAACAGTGATTAAATTGCCACACTGATGTTGATGGATGAGTTGTTCCCTCTCCGCCAAAATGATGACAATTTTAGCTGCGATTAGATTGTGTCCAACTGTTTGTTTTGGAATGTGATGAATGAGCAGCCTTGGTCGTAGGCTTGTGCTCTTTAATTCTCTAGTTTTAATAACGTCGTCCCATCATGAGTGAAGACATATTCTGTCCACTGTTAAAACGATCAAATCTTACTTCCATCTCGTCCATGTTGCTGCTTGAGAGACAAAGATAACAGCGGAAAACATCAATTACCGTGAGCTTATCAGCTTTTCCTGAGAAATGACGCACATTTCAATAGATTATTAACAGCTGATAATTGTCCTTGCTCTCACAATGGCCTTTTTTTAACCTATTTTTTAATTATTATTATTTTATTGCCAATTGAATGACTGAAAAGCACATAAAAAAATTGGGGGGGGGGGGTAGAATTGATTTAATATGATGATAGATCTTCCTCTGAAACATCTACAGTTTATAAGCATTTGGAGAACCACTGGAAGGTTAGAAGGTTAACAATGGTTTTCTTGCATTTTCGCACATAGCACAACATTTGTAATTTTCAACTGAGAAAATGGTAGAAAACATTGTATGTATATACATGGGATATAGAAAAAAAAAGCTGAAAGTTTGATACCAGACAGTAGTGTATTGAAGTATGTAGTAAGTTTAGAACAAAAATCTTTTGGTCTGACCTTGGCCGTCTTTTATGACGACTGAGTTCTCTGAATCTGGATGCACAGCCTCTTAATCAGCCTATTCTAACCCGTAATTCCAGTTTGTTCTTATCCACTGATTTGAATTGTCCTAGGCTCACCCCGGGAAGAATAAGCCAGAAAGAGAAAGAGACAGAGGACCCCAAATCCGTTCAGCCGCTGTATCAGGTCTTCACCCATTACCAGCAGTGGTCAGTGTGTGATCGCTGTGGCGTTCCAGGGGAACAGGTACGCGTGGGACTCTGCTACATCCACTCCAAATATCTCCATATACGCTACAGACGAGCCAATGAGACGGTCACCTCGTGTGGATCCGGAGCAGTGCCCAAAGCTTTTGGCAACATCAAGCAAAACAGTTTGCGGGCCAAGTTGCAGGTCCAAAGCTGTCAGGTGAACTGCTCATCTCAACCTCCTCCCTCCTCCAAAGACGTTACTAAGATGTCATTCCTTGGGCCCAGGTACGAATAAAGCATGTACATAAAAGTTTGATGTAGAGGTACATGGGACAGAATGGCGGTATAGAGCGTTAAACACAAAAACATTCCTAGAGGGGTAAAGTTCTGGGTCAAATGGTCTTGCTAGTCAACATTTATTGTCTTCCCTGCACACAGTTCTGCCTCCATGCCAGCGGAGGTGCCAGTGTTCTTCCATAGCCACCCAGCAGACCGTGTCCTGACCCTGCGTTGCCCCGGAGCACGAACAAACACGGCCGTGGCCTGGGATCGAGGGTCAGAACCTATTTACCGATCGGATCAGTTGCCAGGAAGTGGAGCCCAACCGTCCAGGCTGCTCATAGACACTGGACATAACCTTGTGTTTCAACCTGCAAAAACAGATGACACAGGTAACACTTTTTGTTTACTAAACCAAATAATTTGTGTTCCACAATTGATCAGGATGAAATTTGACAGTGTTTGTTGTGGAGTCTACCCACTAATGGTCAGTGTAGGGTTTTTTTTTTTTTAACCCACTCTCCCAACATTCTGCTGAGCTGCTCAGGTGTCGCTGATCTCTACATGAGCTCAGTTTGTATCTAGTAGCTTCCTACGACTCACACTGCGATCACAAATTCAGCGATGACGTATGATCCGTCCTGAAATCCACTTCATGTTTTGACTGTGTCTTTGTCTCAACACATTTCTTAGCAGAATTTCTGAGCTCTTCCTTCCTCACAAAGACGGGGACAGGTGCTTACTGCTTTTCAGGGAATAGTGAACAATGGCACGATTATGCCAAAAAATAAATTCATTTGCACACCAAATAAAGTTCATCTTTTGCATGCAGTGCCACAATGAAAAGCCTTTCACTCTATCATTTTAAATTAGAGCAATTACTAATATAAGAAGTGAAAAGCAAACTTGCTTCTTTTAATCACATCATATTCATTTTATTTCTAAATATGTGGAGCTTTTATATATTTAACTTACCATTATAATCAGCAATTTAGACTCTTGTACACTCCTATTTTTTAAGAAAAAGCTCTTTTTTAAATGAATATAACATTAAATTAATAAGAAATAGTTGAATATGTACATAGGTGTATAGAGGCCCATTTCCAGCAACCATCTCTCCAGTGCTCTAATGGTACATTGTGTTTGCTAATCGTGTTAGAAGGCTATTGGATGATTAGAAAACCCTTGAAAACCCTTGTGCAATGATGTTAGCACAGCTGAAAACAGTTTTGCTGGTTCTTTGACGAAAGCAAAGTTTGAAGAAAATTATTATTTTGACTAAAAGTGTGAGTTTTAATGCAAAACACAAGAAATTGTATAGTTTACCCGCAAACTTTTGAACGTTAGTGTATGTTATGTTAATTTGACTGGAATATTCTTCATGTTCAGGGGTCTACTACTGCTGGCTAGAGGGCCGCCGGGCCGCTCAGATAAAGCTACTCGTCCACATCAGTTTGGGACAACACAAATTGATAACGTCACACCCTGACTTCCCAGCAGCTATAAAAACTGTATTAATATCATATGCTGTCATGACGGCTGTGTTTTGCCTGCTGTTGTTTGGCAGAACTGTATTCAGATGCATGAGAGACACTGATCGAAAAAACAAGACTTAAAACTTGTGGAAATGTGTGGGAGTTGAGTTGGTTCTCAAACCATTTAATAAAAACTTTATGGTAAAAACGTGGGAGTTGCTCTGGTTTGTTTTTGTGCCGGATGGATTTGAAATGAATGGGTCACAGGATATAGAATCTACTGAATTGGAACTGGCATGATAGTGGTGGATTTCCAGCAGGATAGAACGATGACTCTTGGTCTTGATATCGAAATGCAAAGTAAATCATTTCTATAAAATATAATAAACTGTTAAACCTGTGCATCTCAGTGGAACCGTGTACTTATGTGTTTATTATTTTAAAGGTGAAGTAAGTAGTTTGTAGTGCCATCTAGAGGAGAGGCTGAAATTTACAACAAAGAACTGCTCCTCTGCTCACCCCCTCCCTTCCCTGAGCGCTACGGTATCCTCAGCTGGTCAAATGTCGTCCTCATTAAAATTATTTTATATTATATGTTATTGTTTTATTATGTTATTTAGTCTATAATGTTTTATTATCACTTTAGTCTTTTGTTTTCTTAGCGTAACATAATGTTGGGTACTGCGTCCCCTTGTTGTGGGGAACCAGGTAAAGGAACGGACCGGTAATATAGAGAGAGTCCGACTCCGCGTGAGTTGGTTGTTTTGTTACCTGTGATTTAGAAAAATAAAGTCTCGCTGTCCTGCAGAAACGGGTGTCTCTTCCTTTGAAGAATTACATTTCCCTTTGTAACCCGCAAAAACCCACGCTCCTGGCGCTACCTGTCGGGATTACATAAGCAAGAAATAGGATTAGTCATTGTATTATCATATAATAACAATAGTAATATGTATACAAATGGCACTTAACTAAAATGTGTTATAATTGGCTGTGGTTTATAGGCTTAAAATATAAGCACTATGCTCTAATCCAAAGAGGTGTGTCCTGCCTATCTGTTAGCTTTTTGTGCTTTGGTTATGTACAGCATGTTTAACTTTGTGTTTTATTTCAATTCAATTCAATTCAATTTAGGGGGGGCATTCAGTCGCCTCACTGTCTTGTCGATAGCGGATGTGGGCCAGTCTGGTGGTTCTAGCTCAGATGGACCTTTATCTTCTCCCAGGGCAGCAGGTCGAACAAGTGATGTGCAGGGTGACGATTGATCACGCAGGATGTTAAACAGCGGGTGGTGAAGATTCTGCTTATCTCCGGGAGACTGGTCCCGATGTTTTCACCGCCCTCTGGAATACCTGCTGCTCAGCCTTAGTGCAGCTGGAGAACCATCCAGAAAATTAATTAGGATTAATGACGATGGCAACGGTGCTTTTCATCTGCCAAACTTTATTTTTGCCCCAATATAGTGGTATGGCATCCATCCACTAGGTTTAGGTGTTCTGATGTGTTCAGATAGTGGATTTCTTATATTATTTGAATCTAGCATAATAGAAGTGTATAGTGTGTGTCTCCTAAAGGGGTTTAAATGTGTCTTTTTTTTGTGAGTTGGGAGAATCATCACAGTATGTTATTTTCACCTGGGACTATTGTCTACAATGGTGTGAAGTGTTCTTCTCATGTGCTTACTTACAGTAATCTGCTTTTGCACACGACAATAAAGCCTTTGAATCCTTTGAATCCGTCTTCTAGTAAGAGCCAATTGTCTGGAAATAGACATACAGATACAACAAAAGCCATTGAGGGATACAAAACAGATTGTGACACTGAGGAGGAAAAAGGAAAGAGTCAACAACAAAATGCTTGTGTGACACTGAGGAGGAAAAAGGAAAGAGTCAACAACAAAATGCTTGAGATTGGCCAGTGAATGTGGGAAAAATATGGGTGAGCTTTGCTGTCCAGCTGTTTCTGCGCAAGGTCAAAAGATACAAAGCTGTAATTAAATTGAAATTGACCTCTATTTTTATATCTGTATAGTACAACGCACAGAAAAAATACCCAGCAGTCCTGCAGTCTGATTGGTTTGTTTGTAATGACTTGTCACACCTGGATTTTGAAGCACCTGCAGGAGTTGAAGGGTCACTTGAAAACCTCAGTGCCACTGATGAAGAGCGACAGACGTATGACCAGGACCCGGTGAGGAACATCTGGGCCCTCGATGTTGGTTTTGAAGGAACATCAGATGCCTCCTCATTAAGCTGCCTCTCCAAACCTGAGAGCCAAAGGCATGAACATCCTGATATCTCCCCAGCTGTGGCCGCCTCTTCATTCCCTCTCATGCCTCTTTTCCCCCCTTACTCTCACCTTCCATTTGCTGTAGCCAGCCTGGAAAAAGACTTTAGTGAGGTCTGTCACTGAGATTTAGTGACAGACCTGAATTCAAAATAAAGCCTGTAGGTATTTAAAGGTACAATGTGTAGTATTTATGGGTTTATATTACCCAAAATCCACTTTTTTATACATATGTGCTCCTGCATTGTCTAGTCGCTGTATAATAGTTTTTGTTTCATTTTCGTAGTGTTTCAAAAAGTCATGTAAAATAACATGACCGCGGGCCGCGGTTGCATAGCCACTGTTAGCAGCGAGACGCCATGTTTCTACCGGAGCCTGTAAGGACAAACGCGAGAGAACAAAACAAGCGTCTCTTTACTTGTAGCGGAAGTCCCGCCTCCACTCTCTCCGCTTCGTCTGCTACGGCCGCGGTAGCTCGCCCTCTCCCTCGCCTCACGAACCTCATCTGCTGACACGGAGAAAGACGACGAGGACGACATTTGACCAGCTGAGGATACCGTAGCGCTCAGGGAAGGGAGGGGGTGAGCAGAGCAGCAGGTCTTTGTTGTAAATTTCAGCCTCTCCTCTAGATGGCACTATAAACTACTTATTTCCCCTTTAAAGTGATAGTTTCGGAATTTTGGACATAAGACCTATTTTCCAACTCAGCCGGTGTGATGGAGACATCTGGAGACATTTTCAACAAAATTTCATTCAGTTCTTCTAGTTGCCGAGTTGGCTGATGCTATGGCTAGCGCAAGTCAATGATACAAGTTTGACTGATTCCACTGCCGGAAGTATAGTGCTGAGAAAGTAGTCCCTTTAAAAATTCATGCGATGCGACGTTAGTTTTGTTTCAAATATTATTCTATCAACACAGATATGCACATCGATAGTCTGCCGTTACAATCGATTTGCCTCGGGTGCACTGTGGAGTCGGTATGAGTGTTTTTAATGCCATGCTAACTAGGCATCATTGACTTGCGCTAGCCATAGCATCAGCGAACTCAGGAACTAGAAGAACTGAATGAAATTTCTTGAAAACGTCTCCAGACGTCTCCATCACACCGGCTGAGTTGGAAAATAGGTCTTATGTTCAAAATTCCGAACTATCCCTTTAAGTCGTCATCACCACCAGTTTCTCACATACCATTTTAATTGATTCAAGGAGAACATCAGTCGCTTCTGCGGGAAAGCCTGGCAATGGGTTTTTAATTAGGAAGATGAAATCTGATTGCAATTTTTACAATCAATTTACGTACACCTTTAGGGACCCAGGATTAATACTTTGCCTGTTCTTTCTTCCTCTTTTAGCACTTATTTCTACTATTCATATTTATGTAATCTGTCTTTTCTTCAGAACCGTGCCAAAAGAAAAAAAAAAATCAGGCTGATTTTTACCTAGGGCGTTACAATCAATCAGGGACTGATTTTCATCTGGGTTTAAAAAGAGCGGCACAAGCTGTGAGGAGAGAAATCCGGCAGGACTCCAGGCCTCAAGGATGTAAGAAACACATGCTTTAGGGGTCGTGATAATGTGAAGTCAAAAGTATAGTGCTTTCTGAGTGTGGAGGTGGCATCACAAAGTGAGCCCCAGGCCTGTAGGGTAAGCGTGAAGCTTAAGAAAACCCCCACATGAATCAAAAGGGTTAATTGTCTGAGGAGCACGAATGTGTTCTGTACATTTAAGCCGCTTGTTAGATGAACACAGACAGTGTGATAGTTTTGTCCCGTGGGATACGGCAAGAGGAGTAAGTTCAAAAACTTTGACTGGTTCTTAACCCTCAGGGCGCACGTGGCACTAATCAGTGCCGCAGGTGCACCCTTATTGCACCGTAACTCCTTATATGGTTCTCATCTTCAGGCTTTTATAAAAATGCGTATTTTTGTTGCTGAGTCAAAGTGATGATACATTTCATATTGCAGAGCAGCGTTGATTGTGCAGAAGTCACAAAACAGATCGGGTTTTTTTTCATTTTTGTTCATAAAACGAGCCAAGCTAACTCTTACGTATTTCCAAAAAGTCACAAATTCAATCCGATTTTTTTTATAAAAATGTAGTGCTTTTTGCTCAGGTGTGTTTATATAGTTGGTGAACATAAACCTTTTTCATCAGACTGCCTATAGGTTGTGCTGGGGGAAAAAAAGGATATATGACACTCTATACTCCACATTCGTATAGTCTCTGTGTATGCATTTAAGCACAGTTATGGGGGGAAAGCAGCTTAAATGCTCTGTGTTCCAAGGGTTAAGATATAGTCATAAATGTTCCTCTGCATACTCTATATTTATGTCCTGGAATCAAGTAAAGCTATCGTCCACTTTTAGAGCATTCAACTGAAAAAAAAAAACAAATGAAGTGTTCAAATGTAAATCATTGATTTCCTCCCTTTGTTGAAGTTGCTGTTGAGAAAGTGTCTGGATCTTATTTCCTCTTGAGAATCAAACTGAGGAGATGAACAGGCAGCGATCAATGCAGCATCAACAGTGATGACATGGTAAAAAAAGAAGCGAAACCAGTGGCATTAGAGCATTTAATATCCTATCCTGACAGCAGCAAAGTAACCGATGCGTTCTATCGCAGCGTGTCCAAACTCAGAGTCTGCCATGCTCTGTTGCAGTCATAGGAGCAATTGTATTGTCATCATGAGGTATTAAGTATGTCTGTAGTTGTTCTTGGTGTACGTCTACAGGTGTGTGGTCAGGTTTGCTCTATGGCCTCTGTGTTTTTGTCACGAGGCGTCAGATGTTGTTAGCTTTTGGTGTTGGGTTTGATTTCGCTTCCCCTTTTATTTTGGTAACATTCAGTCTTCCTGTCGACACACCTCCTCTAATTCCCTCATGCACTTCACCTGGTGATCCTCAGTAAACACTCACACCTGCCATTGATTCCCTCTCCCCTATATAGTGTCCCCAGTCCCTCAGTCATGTGCCAGTGCTTTGTTTATGTTTATGCTTTATGAAAAAAAGTTTGTTCTTGTTAGCTCAGTGATAGTTTTTGTTTTGTTTCTTTTCTATTATTGAAGACCTAGAGCTCCTGTGGCACTGTTTGTTTCCTTTTAGATAGAGGAACAAATAAAAGCTCTCATTCATTTGTCATGTCTCGTGCATTTGGATCCAAGCAGTGTATACACCTCCCTAACAATTTTGTTTTATTGTTTTTTTCAACAACATTCTGTACATGGCCAAGGCAAACTTCCTTTGGGACGACAAAGGGCCAATTCCAATTCCTGTCTTAACCCTCAATCTTAACCCTCAATCTTAACCTTTAAGATCAACCCTTAATCTTAACTTGCCCTCAAACCCAAGTGTTGAGGGTTATTTTGTCACTTAGAAATGGGACAACCCTTAAATGCAGATACGTCTTCAGACTGTAGGGGGCAGAATAACGTGAAAGCTGCGTCCAGTCTGTCAACTCCAAAAAAAGAAGAAGAAGAAGAACACATTTACGTCAGGATTATCTATTACGATCCGTTTGTCAGTCAAGTTATTAGGTTGTCAGTTAGTTATAAGATGATACTCATACAAATACCACAACCATGGACATATTCAGTTGACAGTTACCACACACCACGGCTTATTGAAAAGTAAACCATAGCAAACGATCGCTTGTCCGCACCGGCCGACTATTGACAAAAGATCGTAAAATACAAATAAATGTTACGCAAACAATGACGTCAGTAATCCATAATATGGGCCTAAACTAAGATAAAACAATGGTTTTCATAATTTTTATATCTCTATTAACAAAGAAAATACTTAATTTGTATCGTACTCGTTTCGCTGATTTCAGCGCCATCTTTGTTCTGTCAAAACACGCAATGCATTCTGGGTAGCCCTTGCTCCCAAGGGTGGTCTTGGAAAATCTCAATATTGAGGGCGATACAGCCCTTAAACTCGCCCCTCAAATTAATTTTTCTGAGAATCGGGACAGCACTTGCACTAGAGGGAGCGCACATTTTTGAGACTGAGGGTTAAGCAAGGAATTGGAATTAACCCCAAGTCTAACTTGTGTTGAGTGGCCGCGTCCCAACTTACTTTCTACCGTTCATGACCATGGTGGTGAAAAGTCCTCAAAAACAGAGAGTTTTATTGTGACACTTCCTGTTTTACGACGATCCTAACCATGACTCGTCGCTGCAGTCTCTATCTACTCTTCGGCTGCTTCCCCACTTATGTGATTACCTGCTCTGCCTTAATGTGATTCCCTTGTGCCAAATTGTCCGTTTATACACTCACTCTTCCTTTTTTTTTCGACCAGGTAGTCTAAACCTTGTGTCGCATTCCAGCCTTGTTTCTAGTTCGCTTGTTACTTCCCTGTAGCTTGGCTTTTACCTCTGCTCGCCTGTTTTGTTTTTTTGCTCGACAAATTCTTGTAACTTGAGCATTTTGCTTCCTCATCTTTGTGCCATTTTGTGATTGAGGAAGACGAGTGCAACGAGACAGAGCAGAGGCAAACCTACACGTTACTACTACAGTACTGTAACAATGTCCTTACAGGTCTCCCCAAGAAGTCGATCAGACAGTTGCAGTTAATTCAGAATGCTGCTGCTAGAGTCCTCACTAAGACCAAAAAAAGTAGATCATATCACTCCAGTTCTGAAGTCTTTACACTGGCTTCCAGTTTATCAAAGAATACTATTGTTGGTCTACAAAGCCCCAACAAACATCTGCGATCTTCTGCTTAGCTACGAACTATCCGGAACTCTCAGGTCGTCTGCTCTGTGGACCCAGAGTCAGAACTAAACAACACTAAACAACAGCGTTGTTCAGTTTCTATGTACCAAAAATCTGGAACAAACACCAAGAAAACTGCTGCAACTCTCACCTCTTTTAAATCAAGACTGAAGACTTTTCTTTTTTCTTTTTTATGAAAAGCACAGTTTGTTGTGGGCTTCCAGGGCTTGAAACACCTCAGCATCAGAAATAGCAACTCTTCAATCAGCAAATTGTACCAGTGTACAAACATCCTGAGTATTTACTGGGCGCTAATTACTACAGTGGCCGTGTGTTTTGTCAGCAGAGGACATTTTCGAGGGCTGTTTTTAGGCAACACGACGCGGCGGAATAAGACGACATCCACACAACCTTGCATTCACCATCGTCTACACTTCAGACTCGGACATTTCAATCCCTCACACTCCCGCACGCAAAGGTCACACCGGTTGTTTGCGTGCACGCGGAAACACAAAATGTTGTTACTTTCACGCTCTTTGTGTGCTTGAGCAAACAGGAGTACAAGAATCTATCCTCTCCTGCAGCCTTATCTACACTTTGCTTCAGAGTGAGCTGCTGGCAGACAGTGCAAGGAGAAGAATTGTGGACAACGCACCACAGTCATTAATCACCTTGTTAGCACATCCAGGTCGGCCGTGTAGCCAGACCAGCTGTCGGCAAGAAGATAAACGAGCACAGCGGTTTCTTAACCTTGTTTTACCTCACAAATACACACCGAATATTCACTCTGCTGCAACAAGTCGCCCTCAGTGTGTGGCTGCACCAGATCACTGAGAATTACTGTGATTGGCCTCTTAAAAGCTGTCATCATTCTTCACTGATGTAACTGGCAAAAGTGCACAATAACTTTCATTTGACAGAGTCCAGAATTCTCTTTGAAAATAAACGTTTTGGGGGGGTTTTCGGATATGCAAGTACTATGCAAACACTAAAATATATATAAGATAACCAAGGAAGTACCACAAGGAAATGGCAGACAAAATGCAAACAAAATGTACAGAACAAATAAATAAAATGTGCATATTCCTTACAACTTAATAGCTCACAGCCTTTCTCCATAAAATTATTGCATAACTGAAATAGTAATTGAGAGGAAGCAGACTATGGGTGAATTCCAATTCCTTGCTTAACCCTCAGTCACCAAAAAGTTTATGGGCAAGTTTAAGATCTGTATCGCCCTCAATATTGAGATTTTCCGAGACCACCCTTGGGAGCAAGGGCTACCCAGAATGCATTGCGTGTTTTGACAGAACATAGATGGCGCCGAAAGCAGCGAAACGAGTAGATTACAAATTAAGTATTTTCTTTGTTAATAGAGATATAAAAATGATGAAAACCAGTGTATTATCTTAGTTTAGGCCCATATTATAGATTACTGACGTCATTGTTGCGTAACATTTATTTTTATTTTACGATCTTTTGTCAATAGCCGGCCGGTGCGGACAAGCGATGGTTTACTATCGTTTACTTTACAATAAGTCGTGGTGTGTGGTAACTGTCAGCTGAATATGTCCGTGGTTGTGGTATTTGTATGAGTATCATCTTATAACTAACTGACAACCTAATAACTTGACTGACAAACGGATCGTAATAAATAATCGTGACGTAAATGTGTTCTTCTTCTTCTTTTTTGGAGTTGACAGACTGGACGCAGCTTTTCGCGTTATTCTGCCCCCCACAGTCTGAAGACGTATCTGCATTTAAGGGGTGTCCCATTTCTAAGTGACAAAATAACCCTCAACACTTGGTTTTGAGGGCCAGTTAAGATTAAGGGTTGAGCTTGAGGGTTAAGACAGGAATTGGAATTGGCCTTTTGTCTATTTGTCAAGTACATGTGTAAAATATTATATAAATGTATACGTTTTCTTCAAGTGCAGCAAATCAGTAACAGCCCCTATACTTCCTGGTAACTTAATTTCTATATCTCCTCCTAAATGAAATCTTTATATTTCCCTTTCAAACAGCTTCTTCATCAAAGGTTTGGGTGGAACTGTCCTTTGGTAAAACACAAAAGGGATCATGAAATAAAATATCACATTTCACACTTACTGTACGGACGGAGACGCATCGATCGTCGCTTTCCTGCGTGTTCCTGGTGTGAAGGAATAGTGAGATGGTGCAAATGCAGCCCTGTCTTTCAGATAACGCAGTGACATTCTCTGGAGACTCAGAAAACGAGAGGAGATTTCCCTCGAGAGTGAAGAGGAAACAAGTGAAGAGATAACGCTGAATGTTTTTTGTGTTTTTTTGAAGTTTGTGGAACACCATTTTTGCACCGTTGCACATACCTTATTAAATGATACAATACATGTGACAAACTGCTCCGTGTTTTATCTTAGTGGTGTCTATTCATCCAGATAATTTGGTGGTTTTTCCTTCCTCCTCTCTAATGCTACGTGGGGAAATCTAATGGAGTTCCTGGTGCTCACACTATTTAAGTAATAATAATAATAATACTACTTGTTCCGCAACAATGAGCTCTAAGGGACGCACAATCCACCGAAAAATGTAAACAGTTTCCACGGGTGTGCACAAGTGTGTGTGTGTGGTCTGATAAATAGCTCAAATTAAAAGCCGAACAATGACGTCCGGTGAACGTTCAAGGTAACTGGAGAATGTTTTGGAAAGTCATGAGTGCTTCTGATAAGCGTGGAGGGAAAAAAGGATGAAAATAACTTGTGATGTATGAGTCTTCAGCTCCCACAGGAGCCAGAGAGAGAGAGAGAGAAAATACTGCAGTCCATTTGAGATGATGCTCCTTAATCTGCTCTGTATGTAATTTATATGAATGACCACAGCATCTCTGGCTCCACATTGATCAGGTTTCCTCCGGGGGATCACTATAATAATAAAGTATCAGACTTTCTGGCTGAGCTGCTGCAAAGTACTTTCTCGTATGCCATGCACTACATCATGTGTTATCATGAAAGTCTTCATTGTGTTGCTTTTGTTCAGGAAAACATACATTGTGATTATTATTTGGTGAGTTTGGGGGTTAGGGTTTCAAGGTGAAGTAAGTAGTTTATAGTGCCATCTAGAGGAGAGGCTGAAATTTTACAACAACGAACTGCTCCCTCTGCTCACCCCCTCCCTTCCCTGAGCGATACGGTATCCTCCGCCGGTCAAATGTCGTCCTCGTCGTCTTTCTCCGTGTCAGCAGATGAGGTTCTAGTATTTTATCCAGATGTATAAGTGTAGTCTTTTGTATATCGTATCAGCTCCGTCAGTGGAGGCGGAGACTTCCGCTACAAGTAAAGCGACTCTTGATTTGTTCTCTCGCGTTTGTCCTTACAGGCTCCGGTAGAAACATGGCGTCTCGCTGCTAACAGTGGCTATGCAACCGCGGCCCGCGACCATGTTATTTTACATGACTTTTTGAAACACTACGAAAATGAAACAAAAACTATTATACAGCAACTAGACAATGCAGGAGCACATAATAATATGTATAAAAAAGTGGATTTGGGGTTATATAAACCCATAAATACTACACAGTGTCCCTTTAAAGGGGAAATAAGTAGTTTATAGTGCCATCTAGAGGAGAGGCTGAAATTTACAACAAAGACCTGCTGCTCTGCTCACCCCCTCCCTTCCCTGAGCGCTCCGGTATCCTCAGCTGGTCAAATGTCGTCCTCGTCGTCTTTCTCCGTGTCAGCAGATGAGGTTCGAGTATTTTATTCAGATGTATAAGTGTAGTCTTTTGTATATCGTATCAGCTCCGTCAGTGGAGGCGGGACTTCCGCTACAAGTAAAGCGCGACGATTGATTTGTTCTCTCGCGTTTGTCCTTACAGGCTCCGGTAGAAACACGGCGTCTCGCTGCTAACAGTGGCAACGCAAACGCGGCCCTTTTTGAAACATTACGAAAATGAAACAAAAACTATTATACAGCGACTAGACAATGCAGGAGCACATAATATGTATAAAAAAGTGGATTTTGGGGTCATATAAACCCATAAATACTACGCAGTGTCCCTTTAACTGTCAAACCAGTTGTACTGTTTGTGTTCATAAAAGTACAAACGTGTCTGAGAGCTGTCGTGAACTTTGTGAAAAGAAAGAAAGCGCATATGAAGGGACGCTGACGTGATAAAAACCCCTCTGCGACCAGCACAGGATGAGGAGCTAAGCTCTTCTGCCTCCCACTGGCGTGTGATAAACCCTGTGAGACCTGTCGAGACGCTGAGGGTTCAGGTCAGGAATGAAATCGTTCATCCTTTAACGACCTTCAAAGCTTATCTGAAGGAGCTTTTCATTAAAATCTCGCCTCCTGTCTCTTTCATTCATCGCAGCACGATTGTCAACACCTTTGATTTCCTGTCACACATATCATTTCCATTTCCGCCACCCCCCTGTTCTCGTCGGTCCTTTTATCGTGCGTTCATCTTGATGATATTTCCTCTCCGCGTTGTCGTGCCCGTGTGGTTATATTTTGGATCCAGTCGGAAGCTTAAGAACACGGCCCCTCGCTCCCTCTCTCCGTAAGTCATTGTGCCGACTCCCTGCGGAAAACACTGCTGGAGTGGAACAATAACAAACACGAGGAGGAGCGAAGCGCAGCGCTGCAGCACAAATGAGATAAATGACTGGAGCTGAGATAACACTTTGTCCTCTTTGCTCTTGTTAGCCCAGTCAAAAACGCAACATTGGTATAATTAAAAAAAACGAAGCGCACATTCACGCGTTGAACTCTCGAAACATTCTTTTTTCTGCTGCTTTCTTTTCAAACCCTGAGTAAAAATGAATTTAAAAATGTCATTCCATCAATACAAAACGTTTCTGTCACACGTTTCCATCTCTGCCCAGAGTTTGTCCCAGATGTTTTCTCTCTGTGTCTTTCTGTCATCTGTTATCTGTCAGTTTTGTTCCATCACTATGTATTGCTTTACCTTCCCCCCCCCCCTCCTCCTCCCTCCTCCCTCTGCCTGCAGACACTCACTTCATTCATTCTTCTTACTTTACTCAAAGTCTAGTTTATGAAAAACAATCCATCAAATGCGTCTCTCCTCCTCTTGCCGCAGCTGCATCGTGTACCTTATTGTTGTTCCAGTCACCTCGTGGGTGTCATTTCACCCACAGGTTAGTGATCCCCGTGGCATTTATTTTCCTTCCTCACAATTTGCATCGAAATGGAAACGTCCCAATACAGAAACACCGGAGCAGTCATTGATTATGCCTCTGCTATTTCATGATATTATTGAGTGGGCAGAGCGGAGGCTGAGAGGGAAAACAGCACTGAGCTCATTATCACATATTATTCTGTGTAAATGTTTTCTTCACGTTTTAATTTGCTGGTTTATTTTAATACACAAGTATTTCTACTGTTGTTTTACAATAAATAAAGGCAGGGGAGGGGAAAAAAAACACTTTTCTGTATATATGTGTGTTTATCACCTGGGAAATACATGTTTATCGTTAATTGTGGGTTTTATTGATCCTTAGATGATGCCCTGTTATTATTCTGGTCTGTCCTCATAACCTAAGCTAACAACAAGTCAGGGGTATTTTTTTTTTTTTTTTACATTGACTGATATTACATAGTAACAACTGCCTTAATACAGACACCTCTTGTTTTTTTTATCCTTGTGAAAAACATAGATTCCGTGCAGTTAATTCAGACTTAGTTGATTTCTGCTGCATTTTTTGCTATTTACTGATAATGAAAGTGGATAAACTGACAGCTCATACCAGATTTATCAGTCTAACAGCTGTCATATCCTTTATTTCAAGATATCTAATCCTCTTGCTGTGAGTTAACTATCACTTAGCCTCCCAATAGCAAACATACATATGGATCATGTCATCACCCAGTTTTTATGTCTTCCGATACACAAAAACAGTGTTCACTCCTTTTTATTCCACCCTGTGTTGTGTTTTATTTGTATTTGCAGTTGATTTGACCCTTTTTTTTCCTATTGTCCTATTTGTTCCTATATTTTATTCCACCCTGTGTTGTATTTTACTGTTTTATTTGCACCTCTTCTCCTTTTGATGCAATCCTTGTATGAAAAGGCGGCATACAAATAAAGTTTATTATTAGCGAGATCCGATGATGCTTTAACGCCTCTATCACTGTATCGACTCATATTGTTTCACGTATTCACGTTGAAATGTGTCATGTTATGAGCAGAACGTTTGCATGATAGATACCTGTGACTATCATGGAGGAGAAATGACCAATTTACCCGTTTCGATTATTAATGTGTTATTAAATCATAATATCGGAGATCCTAAGATGTCCAAATATGTGACCAAGGTTTCATACTTAGTGTCCATGTCCATGTTCTAAAACATGAACTCTGCAAACACAACAGAGTTGCTATAACATGCTATACTCAATTTGTAAAAAAAATTCAAATTTTGGACGTTTTTGTCAAATGTTGGACCAACATTTTTTTGTCAAACATTTTTTTCAAATTTTTTGTCAAACATTTTTTTTCAAATTCTTTGTCAAACATTTTTTTCCAAATTTTTTGTCAAACATGTTTTTCATATTTTTTGTCAAACATTTTTTTCAAATTTTGGACCAAATTTTTTTTTTTAATTTTTTGTCAAACATTTTTTTCAAATTTTGGACCAAAAATTTTGGCTACATTTTTTTTTTTTTCTAATTTTGTACGACAGTATCGTACGACGTTTTTGTCAAATTTTGGGTACATTTTTTTCTTTTCAAATTTTGGATGACATAGTATAGTATGCAGTTTTTGTCAAATTTTGGACCAATAATAATAATAATAAAAGATTTCCAGCCCTCTTTGCTCTTGGGCTCCACCTGCAGACATGTTATGGTACTGCAACCAGTAGTTCTTTGTAGATGTCATTCATGAAGTAGATATTTGTAAATGTGTTGATTTACAAAGTGGAAATGATGGTCCTCACTTTGTCAGCACTTTTACCTGGTCCTCAGTATGCAGCAAGTACAAGAATGTGTGTGTGTGTGTGTGTGTGTGTGTGTGTGTGTGTGTGTGTGTGTGTGTACTTGTGGACCCGTAGAACAGGGGACCATGGTGTCGTTACGCACCCACAAACAGGGGACTCCACGGTGACAGGGGACATTTTTCAGGTCTCATGTTTGTCATGCTTTAAATCATCAAGCATAAATCGTGTCTAAGATGCTCTGCTGATTTTTTTTTATTTTTTTTCATATTAAGCAAAGTGGCGTCTTGCAAGTGTGTGAGTGTTAAAGCCCATACTCAGCATACTCAGTGTGTGTGTGTGTGTGTGTGTGTGTGTGTGTGTGTGTGTGTGTGTGTGTGTGTGTGTGTGTGTGTGTGTGTGTGTGTGTGTGCAACATTTTTTAACGATGTTTTAGTCAATATCTCAAATCAATACTTGCTTAAATTGGCCCATCTATTTCCCCCAGACAGGAAGAAGAAGAAGACACATGAGTTCTTGTACTACTATCTTCACGGGGTCGCTCACTCGCATTTCCTGTATCTCTGTTAACCATCACAACTAAATACCCAGACCACATTCTGGCCCAAAAACTAAGCGTTCATCCTCAAACAGACCTTTGTTTTGTATGGACAAAATGTCCCCGCTCCCTGACTGAAGTATGCAGTTCATCCACAGATTTAATGACTCTGTCAAAGAACAGTGACAGACTGAGAAAGACGTGCGCATATTACATCCAATAACAACGATCTCCGTGTATGTGACATGAAATAGATTTTTCTTTTGTCACTTGTCATGACTGCTCTTTTCAGAGTAATTCTCAGTGTCATTTTTGGGACCACGGCAACCATCCGACACTTCAAAACCGATGCATTAAAGACACGCGTAGCTCAAAGTAATTGTATGTTTTTAATATTTTTGTAATCCACGAAATTCGATTATTTTACAGCGTCGCTACAGGGCTGAAATCAGACGCTTCCTTGACTCTCATCCTGTAAACATGCAAGCACTGGAAAAATATGTTCTTTCTTTCAGGATTGTTATTATTATTATAATTTTCTCTTCAAACAGAAGATTGCACGTTTCTATTTTCTGTCCAATCGCAAACGCAAAGAGGCACGCGGTCGCATGACAACAAGCTCCGTACGTTTCTGCAGTGTTGCTAACACAGAGCAAAATTCTAACAAGTGGACAAATGACCTCCGACAACCAAATAAAGCATTTAAGTGTCCATTTGTGGCTGTGCAGGGATTCTGCTTCACACTCAGTATCAAACAGCTTGTCGTCCTCTCCTCCTGTTTAACATTCTCTACCTCTCTTGACCCTCACATTTTGCTCTCTCGCCACATCCCCCATTCATTCCGTGCAGTCCTCCATCTGCTTTTCTTTGTCTTTCTGTGTAACATAAGTCTGTGACATGGTCTCTTCCTTCGCTTTTAGTTTCCTCCTCAGTCACATATGCTCATTTTCAAACATGCTTAAGGAGTGAACACACACACACACATGCTTCAACCTTAATGTGCAGGAGGACACGTGTTACAAATGTGTCGTCCCAATGTCACGGTCACATTATTATTAATGAGAAGTGTTTTGCCGTCGCACCACGGCTGCATCAGATTCATTTATGCCAAGGACTGCCAGATGTTGTCTCAATTTAAAATCACATGTGATGTGACCTTCAACGATTTTTAGCATAGATCACTTAAAAACGCTGTTTAATGTATTTAATGTACGTATCACTCTCACAGTGCAGCCACCAACACATCTGCTGCTGATACACCATCTATCATTTGATTGAAATTTAAAGTCCAACACAGTAGTAGGGTCACCTATGCAATTGACCTGCAGGTGGCACTGTTCTCTGTCTTACATTTGGCAGTGCAGTACTGGAAATTTTTTTTTTTTTTTCTGGAGCTACCAGAGGTGGGGGACTCGAGTCACGTGACTTGACTCTTTTCGAAATGACTTGACTTGAAATATTGAGGAGTTTACGTTGAAAATTTGTTTTTTAAACACGGAAAACATTGGGTGTCTGCTTTTGCGGGCGTGCGTACAAACCTGGCAACCGAGCGTCACCAACGCGACTAGGTGAAATGTCATTCAACACTTCAAATCTCACAAACGAAGTCAGTTGGTTGCTATTTTAATCTAACACTAGTTTGTGAGGGTTAGGGTAACCCTAACCTGATTAGTTTGCGAACCATACCGTTTTATAGCCTAATATTTGAAATACATTAAAGGTGCATTATGTAATAAATCTAAAGCATTTGGCCATAAAATCCTCCTAATATGTCACAGAGACTCAGGAATAATGTTCATATAACAAACTGAACTCACCAACAACAACAGTACAGACAAAATATTTGCATTAAAAAAAAAACATTTTGCAGACTGCAAATCATGTTTAAGTTTTGAAATCATGTTTTGGCATGTGGCGCCACCTACCGCCGTCTACCAATCATTGCAGTCAGTAGAGTCTCAGCTGCCGAGCAACCACGGGTTGCCAGTTACGTCAGAAAACGAAACCTAAAAGACCTCGGTATTTTGAATTTGAATGTAGTGACCGTTTTTGGCCACATTCTTACATATGGCACCTTTAATGTAGGCCTATAATGTCAATATCCTTTACATTTTAGTCCGTGTAGTTTGATTTATGTTATATGGGACCATGAAGCAGTCCTTAGATAGAGGATTTCACGGGAAGATTCCGTTAAGCTTAGTAACTTTAAGAAATTAGTAACAACGCATCTCCACTTCAGGGATGTGTTGCCATCTTGAGTTGGTGATCAAATTTAAAGCCAGAATCTATACAGAAGTGATGATGAAATCAAGTCGGTCTCTCGTGGTCCCGAATTACACCCACCTGAACAATTGATGTCAAACTCACCTGTGCAATCCATCCATCCATCTCTCTACCGCTTTATCCTCCACATGAGGATCACGCACGGCTGCTGCTGCTGCCAACCCCAGCTGACACAGGGTGAAAGGCGGGGGTACACACCTGAACACGTCGTTTGTACATCAGTCCACATATAGAGACAAACAACCAACCGCTCTCACGCTCACACCTACGGTCAGTTTAGAGGGTCCAAATTTGCCTAATCCCCAAATCTGCATGTTGTGGGGCTGTGAGAGGAAACTGGATAACCTGTAGAAAACCTGCGAACACACGGGGGGAGAACATGCAAAGTCCATGCAGAAAGACCCTTGTTCTTGCTGCAAAGGCAAGAGTGTCAATCCAATTAAAATGACACATATCAAAAAAACAAACACTTAAAGAGCGACAGACGTATGACCAGGACCTGGTGAGGAATATCTGGGCCCTCGATGTTGGTTTTGAAGGAACATCAGATTCCTCCTCATTAAGCTGCCACTCCAAACCTGAGAGCCAAAGGCATGAACATCCTGATATCTCCCCAGCTGTGGCCTCCTCTTCATTCCCTCTCATGCCTCTTTTCCCCCTTACTCTCACCTTCCATTTGCTGTAGCCAGCCTGGAAAATGACTTTAGTGAGGTCTGTCACTGAGATTTAGTGACAGACCTGAATTCAAAATAAAGCCTGTCGGTATTTAAAGGGGAAGTAAGTAGTTTATAGTGCCATCTAGAGGAGAGGCTGAAATTTACAACAAAGACCTGCTGCTCTGCTCACCCCCTCCCTTCCCTGAGCGCTACGGTATCCACAGCTGGTCAAATGTCGTCCTCGTCGTCTTTCTCCGTGTCAGCAGATGAGGTTCGTGAGGTGAGGGAGAGGGCGAGCTACCGCGGCCGTAGCAGACGGAGCGGAGAGAGAGGAGGCGGGACTTCCGCTACAAGTAAAGAGACGCTTGTTTTGTTCTCTCGCGTTTGTCCTTACAGGCTCCGGTAGAAACATGGCGTCTCGCTGCTAACAGTGGCTATGCAACCGTGGCCCGCGGTCATGTTATTGTACATGACTTTTTGAAACACTACGAAAATGAAACAAAAACTATTATACAGCGACTAGACAATGCAGGAGCACATAATATGTATAAAAAAGTGGATTTTGGGTCATATAAACCCATAAATACTACATATTGTACCTTTAAATCTACAGTACCATGAGAACTACCTTAAATGATGAAATAAAATCTTCTTTGTCGAGATCCAGATGTTTTGAGATCAAATTTGAGAGCTCCACCTTATAGTCACTGATCAAAGCTAAATGCAGTGTGTGGTGCTTTTTCCATAATGGCAGAAATCCCCTGCTCTTAAATAGTTAAGACTTTAAAAAAAAAAAATTGATTGGTAAAACATAACCTTTCGCCATCCGTCTGCAGTTAATGAGCCGGCGTTGAAAAATGACGACCACTTTGTGCCTGTTGGTTTGCTGCTTCAGACTGAGCCCTCAATCACATTTTAGAGGGTTTTCTGTTCCATAAAGATATGGCATTAATGTTTTATGTAGCTTAACATAATGCCACAAAGCATTAGGGAGCAACAGGAGATGAGATGAGAGGGTTAGGGAGGTGAGAGAGGCGGGGAAACGAGAGGGGATGATTATAATGGATTTGTATATGAGGATAAATGGACGGAAGAGGAAAATGTGAGCAGGAAAAGGACAGTGTATGTCTTGATTGGGACAATCTGTCTGCCTGATTAGCCAAATCCAATGTCTATCCAATGTTAAAGGTGCATTATGTAATAAATCTAAAGCAACTGGCCATAAAATCCTCCTAATATGTCACAGAGACTCAGAAATAATGTTCATAAAACATACTGAACTCACCAACAACAACAGTTCAGACAAAATATTTGGATTAAAAAAAATATTTTGCAGACTGCAAATCATGTTTATGTTTTGAAATCATGTTTCAGCATGTGGCGCCACCTACCACCGTCTACCAATCATTGCAGTCAGTAGAGTCTCAGCTGCCGAGCAACCACGGGTTGCCAGTTATGCAAAAAACGAAACAGAAAAGACCTCGGTATTTTGAATTTGAATGTAGTAACCGTTTTTGGCCACATTCTTACACATGGCACCTTTAAAGCTAATTAAGTAAGTTGTGTGTGTTCTCTTACAACAACACTTCTTGTATACAGTTTCTTAAACATAATATAAACTGGTCCATTTGTGCGGCGTATGTGTTGTTCTGGTATTAGGGCAAAAGTGAAGAATCAGTATCTCCTTGTGTCCCCATTGGCAGCCATGTTTTCTTTGAAAGCAAGCCTTCCTTCCTCCTTCTTACTCATGCACATGTTTATACTTATTTCATGCACATATATTATTTTAGTTTTTTGGTAATATTTATTTACAATTTTTTCTTATGTATATTATACTTTTAAAAACATTTCTTTCTACTTTATGCTGGTATTTTTGAGTGGACAGCAAAGTAAGAATTTCAATGTACAGGGAAACGTGTTTCTTTACTGTGCATATGACAATAAACACTTTGAATCTTGAATCTTCCTGTTTTTAATATGTTTGTAATCTCCTGTAAACACTCCTCCTCCAGCCCTTTCTGTTTTTAGCCATGTATTATAAACATGGCTTTAGGTGCCTCCATGAGGTTGAAATGTAAATTTTTCCAATTACCTGATTTTATTCCCTTATACCTGCGATGTTAATTACATTCCCAATCGGTCTCTCGGGGGGGGGGGTGAATGTCACCATGTTGTATGAGCCTGACAGGAAGTGAGTGACAACTCACTGTGGCTGCGATATAAAGGGGAAGCAAATATTTAGATTTCTTGTGAGACACAAACGAGTGAGCGTGTTAAGGAGAGGAGAGACATCAAGGACGGAGTGTGAGGAGGCGGAGAGAGATATCAGAGCGATGTGTGACCAAAGGCAATATCCATGCAATCAACACCATGTCAAAGGACCTGCTCTCTTTATCTCTCCGTTTTCTTCTCTTTACCACCTCTGACTTTCTCCTCTGCCCCTGAACAGATCGATACTAACATGTTTGACCGACAGAGAAAGAAGTAGAAAGCGGTGACTTCAATTCTGCCAATTTTAACTACTCTAGGTCATAAAGACAGAGTGCGTCCAGTTTTTTTTGTTTTTTTCTTTTAAGCCCTAACCTTTAGCCACACGTCAAATGTTAGACTTAATTTGGATCAGTTCCTCAGAAATGATGATATGTCTCGTTTGGACCAGGTTTTGGTCTCAATGAGGACGAATGGTCCCGACAAGATCACAAAAAAAGGGTCCTCGGTTGTCATGTCATATCATTATTTTCATCCCAAGATAGATTGTGAATAGGAGAGCGCCTCCTGCTGTGTGTAATTAGGAGACAGACTGACAGTGTGACAGTGTTTAAAATAGACTAATGAACACGTCTTCACGGCCCGGAACATGTGTGATCATGCCCACCGACCACCTAGATGTCCTTACATGAAATGTCACTCACTCATGCAGTGCACATAGCTTCAATATGTTTTATCCTAGAAATGTATTTAGCATTTCCTGCTTTCAGACTTCTCAACAACATTACATGTACAGGTTTGGAGATCACCTGTTTTTTGGATCAAGATATAAATCACTTATTCCAGCTTCCACTGAAGCATGTGACAGGTCCTCAATAAATAATCACGATCAAAAAAATAATCATAAGCACCTGCATTAACATGTATTGATTTACTGCTAGCAGTGGGACAATGTTGTTTACTTTTCTTATCACTGTTTGTTTTTACAGTTGAAGAATGGTGATGTACAGGCTGAATTATTGTTCCATAGAAATATGTCGTATAGGTAATAGTAAAAAAAAATATTTAACTGCTTATCCATGGAGCGCTGCAGGGGCTACATTTTATGTCTCACGTGAAGTATAAGTTGCACATAGAGCAAAGTTTCTATTCATAAAGCAATGCAAGAAAACGTTTTATTTGATATGTTATTCAGCTGCAATATTTATAACAACTGATATTGAGTTTTTCAAATATATATATATATATATATATATAACTATATATATATATATATATAGCACATATTGCTTTTGAAAAATGAAACCTTTTAAAAATGACTATGTAGTGCTTTCAAGAGCAATCAATCAAACTCCAACAATTATTTTAAATCTGTCACATCCAGTAGAATCGATTCGATCTTAGCCCGTGTAGCCATGTGGCATTGAGACTTTGTCTAGACGTCCATTAAGTGCTTTGACTTCTGGCAGCCAAGAGCATTTTTTGTCCATCTGTGCCCATGTTTGCACGGATAGTTCACTTTTTCTCTCTTTACTTCTCTCTCTCTCTCTCTCTCTCTCTCTCTCTCTCTCTCTCTCTCTCTCTCTCTCTCTCTCTCTCTCTCTCGAGTCTTGACTCACCCTCATATCCCTTCCCACACCTTGAATTATCCATGTTGCTGTGTGTGCTTTACACATGATATTGACTCTGCCTCCTTGATGATATAATAAAGAAGAAAAAAAGTTCTCTTCTCCTGTCTAGTACATGCACACACACACACACACATTCTTGTACTTGCTGCATACTGAGGACCAGCATTTCCACTTTATAAATCAACACAATTACAAAAATCTACTTCATGAACGACATCTACAAAGAACTACTGGTTGCAGTACCATAAAATGTCTGCAGGTGGAGCCCCAGAGCAAAAACAGCTGTAAAACTTTTTTTTTTTTTTTTTTTGTCCAAAATTTGACAAAAACGTCATACTATACTATGGCATCCAAAAGTTGGGAAAAAAAACAAAAAAAAACATTTTTGGTCCAAAATTTGACAAAAAAAAGTCATTCTATACTATGTCGTTCAAAACTTGAAAAAAAAATGACAAAAATGTAATAGTATACTATGTACAACTATACTGTATAGATATTTTTTTTTTACAAATTGAGTATAGCATGTTATAGCAACCTAAGGAAGTGATTTCAATGAAAACAAAGTGAGGACCGGCCAAAATGTCCTCATTTCGTAAAAATGACCTCACTTTGTTGGTTAAAAACCCTCATTGGTCCTCAGTATGCCGCAAGTACAAGAACACACACACACACACACACACACACACACACACACACACACACACACACACACACTGGTTTGATCTGAGTGAGTCACACTGATAGTACTTCAAGTTGGGGCTGTTGTGAGTAATGCGTGGTTGAATGTAACATAAGACAATACGAGGGTGGTCAGACATTGACCTTTATTCTACGCAAATGTAATGAAGGAACCAAATATTAGAACCACTCACACATAAATTAGTCCTTAAGATTTCTGTCTGCAAATGAGACCTTTTAGAAATCTTAGATAAATACACAGTAAACGGTTTGGGCCTCAGTTAGGGACTCCTTTGGGTCAAGTTAATTTTTAAACCTAGTGGCTCAAGATCAAGCGGTTAAATCAATAATTAATGGTCTTCAGTCTGAATGTGTGGTTGGTTCGAGCTTCACCAGACACAGGAAGTCAAAGAAACTCTCAACAGCATATCTTCATTCAGATGAAACTTTACCCTTTGCTCCTCAGATGTAGATAAAAGTGTTGGGATTTCTTAAATCCACCATTTTTTACCAAATGTCAGCTTCTATATCTAGTATTTATTTATTTATTTATTCAGCTTTATCATCACTGTTTAAGTAGTAATGGAACATTAGATGAAGGGCTACAATATGTATATATGGTGTTAAATGCAATATGTGTCTCTTCGCCGGCTGTTTTCATCATAAAGGTGCAGATTGTGGATCGCTGTTGTCTCCAAAACAGTTGGAGACGTCTTCTCTAACAGGAGAACATTTTATTAGATTACCACAGACCCAGATATACGGCAGAGGTTAATCACAGCGAGCAGAAGAAATATTTGGGAACCAACTACCAAAGGGTTTAGTGGTTAGCTCATGGTAAATTGGAGAGTCAGACTAGATTTACCAAGTGCTAGTCTGCACAGCGATTACACTGTCCGTTGCTAATGCTGCTATTGTGCTATGCTACGCTAATGAGTTCCAGTGACAATACAACGACATCTTTAGCCAGGGTTGAATGTTTGTCACGCAGCCAGATTGCGTTTCATTTGTTTCCCCTCCACACTCTTGTAAATGTTTTTCAAGAAGTTGAAGATGTTGGGATGCTGCAGTTCTGGAATAATGTCCAAAACTTGTAAAAAGCATTAAAAAAAATCACAAAGATAAATCCAGCCTGGCCGCCAGCAAGTATGTGGCATCATCTGGAGAATCTCCCCTAGAGGTGGAAAAAGAACTCAAATATTGTACTCAAGTAAAAGTACCAATACTTTGATGAAGCAGTACTCAAGTAGAAGTAAAAAGTGGTTCATTTGAAATGTACTTTAAGTAAAAGTTACTTCGTTACTTTGCGTGGGGTGTGAGGGTTGTAGAAATATGACAAGGGGTCAGAAATCCAAAACTATTTTGGAGCTCACGCAGCCGGCGCGACACAGGATATTAGGTCACTTTTGTCTAGTCTCAAAAAAATGATTCAATACAGTAACTTGAGTAAATGTATTTAGTTACTTTCCACCTCTGAGAATCTCAACGCTGGAGCTCTGTATCTAAATCGATATTACTATCCTTTGAGGGTCATAGATGAGTTGAGCTCATTCCAGTGGATATTGGGCAATAGGCTGTGTAAACTCAGAAAGGATCACCAGTTCATCACAGGGCTAGATATGTCAACAGCTGCTGGACTGTGGGAGTATACTCACACAAAACTCACAGAAACTCCACACAGTCAGGCCACAGATGAGCAGGAATTCTAAAGTTTAACAAGATGACTGAGATTACCACTGCACAATTACGTTGCCCCCCCCCCCCCCCCCCCCAATTCCATCCTGCGTTAGCAAATCTTTAGCGTCGTCATGTGATTTTTCTGGTGCTTTCAGGCACAGCAAAGCCGTGGGGCAGCAATTTCAACTATGGATTTGTTCACATCCAGAGCAACACAATACATACAGTGTGTGTGTCTGAGTGTGACCTGAAAAAGCTGCAGTGAAGTCAACAATGTAATGTGTCATTTTTCAGCAAGATCCATGTCTTTATGAGGGGAGGTCAAGTCATTTCTTCAGTGAGGATATGGAGTCTGTGCAGACTGACCTCAATCTGTGTTTTTTTTTTACCTTTAAATCCTCAAAACACCACAACACAAAGCTCCAGTTTAATCTTGTCTTGATTAAATGACACGCAGTTGGCTGGACACCAATGATACCTGTAAATGATTGTTTTATAAGCAGCTTTTGGGGAAGTAACAAACATGTATCATGCTTCTTTACTTATTCTATTCATCTTCATCTATTTCCAAAGATGAGTGTTGTCTCATACAGACAGAACTTAAAGGTGCATTATGTAATAAATCATAAAATCCTCCTAATATGTCACAGAGACTCAGGAATAATGTTGATATAACAAACTGAACTCACCAACAACAACAGTACAGACAAAATATTTGCATTAAAAATATATATTTTGCAGACTGCAAATCATGTTTATGTTTAGAAATCATGTTTTGGCATGTGGCGCCACCTACCGCCGTCTACCAATCATTGCAGTCAGTAGAGTCTCAGCTGCCGAGCAACCTCGGGTTGCCAGTTACGTCAGAAAAGACCGGCTGAAAAAGACCTCTGTATTTTGAATTTGAATGTAGTAACAGTTTTTGGCCACATTCTTACATATGGCACCTTTAAACATTTTAAACCATTTTGGCTATCTTTAAGACTAGCATCTTTTCAGCAAAATCCATTTAATTTTCTCCCTCTATTTCAAAAATATAATGTATATATAGATTGACAACACATCCTCTCTTTCTCCAGCTGTTAAAGAGTAAGGCTTGTTATTGCTGTTTGAAGAACAAACAAACAGTACACAGGTAGGATGTGGACTGATAAGGAACAATTACTATAATTATATTAAATGTTTGAACATGCTGAGGGCACAACACTGAAAGAGCATTTTCTATAGGTATGCACTTACAATTCTCTATCCAGGGGTATACTTTCCTCTGAAAATTAAAGTTTCTTCAGCATTTTTTTAGAAACCATTATTTCATTTGTGCAATCAGAATAACATTGTCGGACACTGTGTGTGTTGTTTATACATACACACTGTAGGGCTGTTTGCACAGTATACTATGGCATTGCTGTGCCTTAAGTACAATATGTTCATGAGCATGACGGTACATACTGTATGAGTATCTTTTGTAAACATCTGCGGAGGTTTTCAAATGCTTCCCTGGACTCATACACTTAACAAATACATGATGACATTTCAATGACATGTTTGTTCCTCATTTCTGAACAACTGAGGTTAAGTGTTGAGATAAGAATTGGGGTTAGGTTTAGCATCACACTTTGTTTAAGGCCAGAGAAAATTGTTCAGGAACTCTCCTCTCAAGAGTTCTGCGCTTGAGTTTTGCGTGAAGTTTGAAATGTCCTGGCCTGAACATACTTTTTTTTTGTTCTTACCACCTTGAGAAAAAAGAGTATATACAGGCCTTAAGGCTGTTTGTGTGTGTGTGTGTGTGTGTGTGTGTGTGTGTGTGTGTGTGTGTGTGTGTGTGTGTGTGTGTGTGTGTGTGTGTGTGTGTGTGTGTGTGTGTGTGTGTGTACTTGCAGCATACTGAGGACCAGTGAGGGTTTTTAACCAACAAAGTGAGGTAATTTTTACAGAGTGAGGACATTTTGGCCGGTCCTCACTTTGTTTTCATTGAAATCACTTCCTTAGGTTGCTATAACATGCTATACTCAATTTGTCAAAAGTTTTAATTTTGGACGATTTTTTCTCAAATTTTGGACCATAATTTTTTTTTCAAATTTTGAACCAAATTGTTTTTTTTCAAATTGTGTCCAAATTTTGTCAAAACATTTTTTTTCAAATTTTGTCCCAATTTTTTTTTTCAAATTTTGGACCAAAAATTTTGGGTAAATTTTTTTTTTTTTAATTTTGGACATAGTATAGAATGACGTTTTTGTCAAATTTTGGACCAAAAATTTTGTTTCAATTTTTTTTTTCAAATTTTGGGTCAAATATTTTTTTCAAAATTTGGGTCAAATTTTTTTCTAAATTTGGGTCAATTTTTTTTTTTAATTTTGGGTCAAAATTTTTTTCAAATTTTGGAAGACATAGTGTAGTATGACGTTTTTGTAAAATGTTGGACCAAAAATTAAAAAAATTAAATAAAATCGAAAAAGTTTTCCAGCCCTTTTTGCTCTGGGGCTCCACCTGCAGACATTTTATGGTACTGCAACCAGTAGTTCTTTGTAGATGTCATTCATGAAGTAGATATTTGTAATTGTGTTGATTTATAAAGTGGAAATGCTGGTCCTCAGTACGCAGCAAGTACAAGAATGTGTGTGTGTGTGTGTGTGTGTGTGTGTGTGTGTGTGTGTGTGTGTGTGTGTGTGTGTGTGTGTGTGCTCCTCACTTGGCCTAATTAGTCTCCACACCTGAGTCTAATTATGTCCAATCACCTGGCAGTATAAGAACTTCAGCTCCTCCTCCTCCTCCACTCAGAGCCCCCATTGTTAAGCCAGTTTAGTGGTCGTCGTTGCTCTAGTCTTTCTAGTGTGTGATCTGCTGATAGTTTTTTCTGCTGCGCCTAGAGCTCTGTTTATATTTCTTCATCTGCTCAGTCCACACCATCACGGATATCCAGCCACCCGGTCATCTTCCACTGCTGTCGCAATCACGTACCTGCCTGCCCTTTGCCTCTTCTACCCCTTTTACCTTTTACCGTAGCTGCACGAAAGCTGAGTGGTTTTAAAAAGAAAACATGCAAATACATCCTCTAAGAGTAAAACTCAGAGGCAGAAAAGAGTGGGGCAGGTTGTGAAACTTTGAAATATCACTTTGTACAACTGACGGGAATAACAATCGAGCGGACCTCAAACACAGAGGAATTAGCATTTCCTTGGAGTGTTTGTGTTAGAACAAATCTAATATGACATTGTTGATAGTTTGGTTTCCACCTCTCTCCTTTGGTGCTTGACACACCCTAGGGTTTACTAATATTTCTCAGGCTGAGAACAAGAATGCCACTCACCGAAGTTGCCTGCTGCTGTCAGAACAAAGCTGATAACGAACTATGAATTAAATGTGCCTTCAAACCAGAGTATGAGCTTAAAGGCACTGGTATTCTTCCGTTCGCAAAATTGCGAATTGCAAAATTGATCATCGATACGCAGCCCAGATTTTGGAACGGCGTGACGGGTGCGAATCGTCAGAGCATGCGCAAACTGAATTTCCACCTCGAACCAGACGGTTCCAATGGAGCTGTAGCGTTGATATCGTCTTTGGTAGAAATGTGTCCTAATTCCCTGCGTTCAGACTAGTACTGCCACCTGATGGTGAAGTGAGATACTACAGGACCCTGACGCACCACGGTCCGTACACGGCATGTGTGCGGCAGAGCTTGTCTGCAGGTCTGTCACCACAATCTGGCAACACATTCAAATGTGTGTGTGATTCGCTTCAGAGCAAAACTTGAGGTCTGATTGGCTGCACCGCAATTCAACATATTCCAATTTAGAGAACTGGGTTTTGGTCTGTCTGTATATAAGTAGGAGTGCGAGGCTACTTCAAGTGACAATAATTCCAAAGCAATATGCTCTGCATTTTACCCAATGATGTGCTGCTTGCTTTTTTTTTACCACATTAACGTGATAGAATTTCCTTAGAAATTGGCATCATTTGTCGAATTCCTCATTTGTTTCTAGGGCAAAAATCTGCTGCATCACATCTCTTTGTTGATTAGTCAGATCCCTGTAGCTTTTTATCCTCCGTGACATCCCTTTGAGACGTATGTGTGGTGAAGAGGTAAATTAACTTGACAGGAAATTCAATGAGAATCACTGTTCCCACTGAAAAAAATGACTAGTCCTATCCTCAGGCAAAGCAATTAAGCACTGATTCCTCCAGCGGAACTAATCAGTATAAGATTATAGTCGTATAGCCGGCACTCATTGAGAGGTGGAGTGTTGGTGAGACAATATAGCACATGCTCGGTGGACCGAGCTTCTGTTATAAGAGCAATAAAGCTGTAGTTAGCTCAGGTTCTCTGGGGACAGTTGAGATGTTTGGAGCAGAGGGGGGAACCACTGCATCCTGGATCAAACTGTTGGTCAATATCTGTCTGCATCTGCATAACCTCCAAACGCTGCGTCTCAGCGGTTTAATATGCCGCTTCAGTGCCCCCCTGTGGTGCCAGAAAACATTGCATCACAGCAAAACGCTAATGTATGTGTACCTTCTCATATCAATAACTGAATTGTTACTTACACGTGTGCTGTTTTTTTGCCCTGCAGTGTTACATGTGTGACATTTATATACAACCGAGGCCTTTCTGAGTCACTAAAACACAAAGCAGCAGATAGGCCGTTCAATAAAGCCTTGCACTGATATCATTGGAGAGTCGAGCTGCGAGATATGATTCAGAATCACACCACCGATCAAAGGTTAACCTCTGATAACAAACAGCGGTGGAGACGGAAGACCAAAGTATTTGTATTGCTTTCCAACAGGGGGCGCTGGACCACAAAAAACAGATATGATGATTCAGTTTCAGTCCTCTGATCACTAGCGTTACAGGTGGCTGCTTTAAATGGAGGGGGGGATATCAAAGTTGCAGAATGAATGATCATTTATGACAGATAGGCCATAGGAGGACTAAATATTAGTGTATTGTACTGTGTTGGTAAAGGTTTCAGTGAACTCCCTTGAAGACTTGAAGCAAATATAGTTTACAAGCCACACTTTCCTTAATCCAAAGCCCCATGTGTAAGTGGCAATCAGTATAGTTTCCATAAGGTTTGACATGTGGAAGAATAAAACCAGAGAGTTTGTTTATGTTGAGGGCTAATTTGTATAGATCTTCTGTATTAGAAGATGTTAATGAATTGTTTAAAATGTCTGCAAACGTTTTAACCATGTGCTCTCTCTCTCTCCCTCCCTCTCCCTTGGTGTATGGCGCCCCCTCCTGTTAAACAAAATAATTTCGAGTTGCAAATGTTCCCAAGTAACTTTATGAATTAAAAAAAAGTGTATTGTAGGTTGGCTGTTATTTAAATTGCCATAACACAACAGCACAAAAGAAGAACATTTAAAACACATACATTTTGTGCTGCCACACTTCATAGTTTCTTATGTAAGATTTTTGTTTGGAGTTACATTTTTTGTCCTCTAACTGCCCCCAAAGTTGCAGTAGGGTCAAGAAGAGGCAACGTGTAAAATATCAAGACCTCTAAATTGACCAATGACACTGAGCTGCCCTTCAAATCACTCACATCTCATGCTGAATTTGTGTCAAACCACAGTCCGCTCAGGCTGTTGGGCTGTTTTGTTTTAACGCAAGTTGCACATGGATTATTCTACATTCAATAGATGTTAAGCGTTTTGTACGCATGCACAAACAAAGATACTTGTACAAGTGAGAGTAAATAATACATAAAAGAGTAAATAAAGTTCACAAAAAATAGTTGTATCAATAACATGACTCTATGTGATGTTTTATTTAGTGCAATAACGTATATATATTTAAATAAAAATATATATACATATAAAGTTTTATTACAGCTCTCTTCTCCCGCTTGGATGGACGTGTGAATCCGCGCATGCGCACAGTCGCCTCTGGCAGCCAGGGCGGTGATCTCGCTCTCTCTCTCTCTCTCTCTCTCTCTCTCACGCACACTCTTTCTGCCAGTCTCTCTATCACTCTCTCTCTCTCTCTGGGAAAAACCCGAGCAGGAGGAAAGCAGCAGAAGGGGGAGGAGGAGGAGGACTCCTTCTTCTTCTTCTTCCGATACAGCAGCGGCAGGATATTTAGAAAAAAAATTTTTTTTTAATTTTTAAAAAATTTAAAAAAAACCTCGCACCTCACCCCCCCGGTGCGGAGCAGCTGAGGAAGGGAGAAAAAAAAACCACACGGATGTGTCTCCGAAAGCGCAGCGGATACCGCCCTCCGGACCTTATTAATGCCAAGATTGTGAGTATCTGATCGGCTGCACAAGCGAGCTTGAGGACGGGGTGGGGAGGTGAGGGAGGTGGAGGGGAGGAGGAGGAGTGGAGGAGTGCTGCTTTCAGTTTAATTTCCCCTTCCCAGGTCTCCAGTCTGCGGCGGGGCTTTTCCTCGCTGCGCGGTGTTTGAGGAAAAGGTCGGTCTCCGTGAGTCCTCCCCTCCTCCTCCTCCCCTGTCCGTCTTCACCTCCTCCTCCTCCTCCTCCTCCCCTTTCCCTCTCTCACCTCCTTGTTTCCTTCTCAAGTTGACTCGCAGTAGGGGAGAGAGGAGGAGGAGGAGACGTCCTCTCTCCTTTGCGTCTTCTGTCGTTGATGACACACCGCCCACCGTAATACTTTCAGACCGTAATACTTCAAACTCGATGTATTTAAAGTAAACTAAAGAATGAGAACATTGTAACTTTAGTTTTAATTTTTTTTAATTTAATTCTCTTTTCTTGCCCTCTAACGTCTTGCTCATGTCAGCGAGTTTGGCAAAGAAAAATGGCAGTAAACTTGTTAGCTTAAAGCCGCGGTGCGTAACTTTCAAACGTCAACGAGTTGCTAGGTTTCCATTGAAACGTATCCCAAAATGTAACCAAACTTTTAAATATTCCGTCAAAGACTATTGTTTCGCTGAGATAAGCAGTCGGTATAACGTGACGTGAATAAAGAGCGGCAATAGCTGTTCAAAAATCCCGTTTTGTATCGTACGTTGAAGCAAGTTGTTGTTGTTGTTTCGTCCACAAATTCCTCCTCTCACATGCCGTTTCTACTATTACTATCCAGTACGGCAAATAATGAAAGTATAGGAGACATGTTTCAGTCAAGTGACTTTTAAACGTCCTCATTTATTTGTTTCCATTGCACTCATTAGCATCTGCCTTTTATAGCTATGCTAACTATCCACATACATGCACAATTTTCAAGACCAACATTTCTCTGTATCCATTCAGGTGTTTTTACGCTGAAATCACAAATGTGCATAAAAACAGATCCTTGCACCTGTATTTGTAAGTTTTGATCTTTGTTTACGAGCCAGCTCGCGAGGGAAAGGAAAGCAACATAGTAAGAATATGGTCATTTGGTAGATTGAGGGCCAATTCCAATTCCTATCTTAACCCTCAAGCGCAACCCTTAATCTTAACTGGCCTCAAAACCAAGTGTTGAGTGTTATTGTGTCACTTAGAAATGGGACACCCTTTAAATGCAGATACGTCTTCAGACTGTGGGGGGCAGAATAACGCGAAAGTAAACAATAGCAAACGATCGCTTGTCCGCACCGGCCGGCTATTGACAAAAGATTGTAAAATATAAACAAATGTTAAGCAACAATGACGTACGTAATCTATAATATGGGCCTAAACTAAGATAATACAATGGTTTTCATATTTTTTATATCTCTATTAACAAAGAAAATACTTCATTTGTAGCGTACTCGTTTCGCTGCTTTCGACGCCATCTTTGTTAACTGAAAACACGCAATGCATTCTGGGTAGCCCTTGCTCCCAAGGGTGGTCTCGGAAAATCTCAATATTGAGGCCGATACAGCCCTTAAACTCGCCCCTCAACTCACCTGGCGTCATGAAGCGAGACGTCTGCCAACGTATGGCTGAAAATGTCATGAAGTACCCACCAAAAAGTTTCAGAAGTGGATAGCACGGCTAAAAAAGGTGTGCTGGCACTGACAGTGTATTCGTAATCGTCAGCGGCGCGACAGAAGTTACATAAGGCGCTTTTCCTTTTCCATTACACAGTTCTGGCACTACTCTGCATTTTTTTTAACTTTTCCATTAGAGATAGTACCTGGTACCTTGTGCTTTTTTTAGTAGCTGCTCTGGTGAGGTTCCATGCGAGCTGAGCCGATACTAAGACGTGACGTCAACAGACTTGCCGGGCCACCGATTGGCTTAGTGGACATGTGACATTTCTGCTTTTAATAACAAATCTATTCTGTGTTACTCTACAATGTGTCCTGTAGTGTTCTGCTTACCTTTCTGGAAGGCCACTTTGGCAAAGTAATTTTCTTTTCAATTGCGTGTTAGCATGCAATGATAGTAGCTTTTGGTGGTAGCTTTTGGTTAGTGAGTGCTAACGGAGTTCATGAGTTTAAGAATCTAACCCTAACTCAGTTATTTGACATATAACCCAGCCTTCTTTACAGTCTTAAGGCCACATTATACTTCTCCGACTGCGTAATGCGTTATCCGTCTGCGTCACCACGTAGACCACTCGAGCCTTTATACTTCTGCGTCGTGGTGACGGATAGGCGCTGCAATTTCCCGCCCGATCAGTAGGGGTCGCTGCGCAAGGTTGTTGTGCTTTTGGCTACAGTGAGCAATGGCGTCCGAGGGAGAAAGACTGTTGTTGTTGAAACAACGGCCGTTTGTCACTTTTCTGTGTCCCGGAACGCAGTTTTAAGATAATTTGAGGCGAGAAATTGGCCATTTAGAGTCTAAACATGTGCTGTGTGTGTTAAGATATGACGTATTTATAGTTTGGCAGCGACGAAGTCGGCGGTGTTCAGCTCCGCCCTCTGTGGACGCTCGCTGCTCACTGTGAGCCGGCACAGAGCAGCTTCGCTCGGCCTGTCCTGAGGACCAATCGCAGCTCTTGCCGTCTCCGTTGTCCCTTGACGGAGTGACGGACACTTAAAAAATATTCCTTGCACCCGGAGACGACGCAGAGGCTCTTCGACAGGTTCTGCGTCGACGCAGAGGACGCTGCGTAGCCTACGCAGAGCACTTTACGCAGGAGTATAAATTGGGCTTTATTGTTAACCCTACATTCTGACCAAAGGGGTCACCAAGACAGCTGCAGATCAGCTCATAAAGATGTTGGTTCTAACCTCAACAAGGTTCAGTTGAATCATGTTCTTCCAGTTTCAAGGAATGGCATGACTCATAACTCCTTTTTTATTATTATTATATATATTTATTTATTTATTTATTTTTTTTAACCAATTTGTCCAATAAACTGATTACAATTTGACTGATAATCAGTTACCACTTCCAGTGAATCTTACTCACTGGTCTTGTCACAGAACATGGCCAAACATTAGTGAAAGAGGCAACTGACACCATTCCTGGTCCCGAGTGGTTCCTTTTTGGTCACTGTAATACGACGCCAATAGGACACACGTACTTTTCCTTAAAGCCAGTGTTTAGTCATGATAAATGAGCGCTCCTGCTCGAAAAGTAGAGTAGATATCAGGTGAACTCCCATTTGTCCCAACCTTGCAGAGGGGCTGAGTCTTGACATGGATGGTGTTGTTTGTTGTACTCTGCATTCAGTTTTAACATCACATGGTGATTTGATCTGAAACATTTTCATCCACCCTTCCTCAAAACAAAAAAATGTGTTTGTGAGCAGGTTTTTAGCAAGTATTTCACATGTTTTTTCTTAGAAGATCATGCTGACTCTTGTGCATTTCAGGCCAATATAATTATGATATGATATGATACCATTGGTCTCTTTCTCCATTATCTGCACCTAATTGGATTAATTATCATGACACGGTAACTATAAGTATGACTGTGGCTCATAATCTTGACTGACAGTGATCGGGATGCTCTTTCAATACCTGTCCATTATCAGTGTTCCAGTTGTCTGCAGTATAGTCTTGTGTGAAGCTTTGACACTGTTATGATGTGTTTCCTTCCTGACTTAAATGTCTTTAGAATCCATCCATTGACACATCAAACCATCCCATCTGCCCTGAGGCTTAACTTTGTGTCCTACAGAGTTTCAGTCGTTTGTGCGTTCATGGTGACCTTGCCGTACTTATTGCGTGTTTATGTATAAACTGACACTATGAAGTTCATACTTACAGTAGTAGTCTTCTTGTGTGTGCATCACATGATCCCAGTATATTACAACCAGAGCCTTATCTCTACCTATAAGATTGTCGTTGTGTGGAAATTCTTTGATTGTGGTCTAATTTCTTTTCTTTCACCATATAAGGTGAAGGCTTCCGGTTCCAGACCCTTTGAAGAGGAAGGAGCCACAACAAAAGCAGAAATGAATGTGTGGTTGCGTTTAAGTATCCTTAGCTTGAGCAGAGGTGGTAGTATTTAGCTGACCCCTCCTTGTTTTTCTGGAAGTCTCCCCATTACTTGGTGTTGGTATTGCCCAGGAAGGTGCTTCTGAAATGAAGGTGGGAAGATGTTTTGAAAGCATAGGCCCAGCGTAGTGCAGCGTCAACATAAATCCTCGTGTTTAGGCGTCCTTTGCCGTACTTTGGTTTGGATTACACACAAAAAAATAGAGATTAGATTTTTAGCGTCTTCATGTGCAGTTCCTTGGTGGTTCTTAAGTTTGTTTCTCACCTGACTGGAATGAAGGAAGCTCAAGTTGGATTGGATCCACATTTTCTCCTCTACACGATCTGTCATTTATTCGGGGATTTCCGCTGAAAGCAGCAGATTGAATGTTGCTTCAACATGGAAAAACCAGGATCAACAGTATCAGCTCTCAGAACTTGGTGAAGTCTGCGGCTAATTCTGGAGGTAGCAACCATGAGATTAAAACAACAGCTCTCACACTGCCCGTGTAAGGAGTCACCGACTTTTCTCTTTCCTTTTTCTTGTTGCCAGTTGGTGCACACTTCTTCTTCTTCTTCTTACTGCGTCTTTCTTCATCGCGTCTGTTCCTCTTTTTTTTTTTCAAATTGGTCATCACCTTTCTTTCCTGAGTCTCTCTCTATTTCTGTCTCCCATTTATGTCGCCTATACGTCGCCTCCATCCATCAGTCTTGAATGATTTGTGTGGAGCGTGCTTTCTTTTTTCATCTTGCCTTGATAATGTCTAGTAGTTTTTTGGAATTAATGTCGGAATCCACTCCACAAACAACATCCATAATAACATCGCCGACGTCGGGTTAAAATAAGAAATGTTTGTGTTAAAAAAAAAAAAAAAACCGGACCTATTTTTGGTTTGACCAGTTCAAGTTTTCCAGTGGGATTTTACAAGGGTTCCGTGACTCCTTGTAAGGGTGCAGTGTTTTCTCAGCTCACAGAGGACCATGTCATCCAGGTCAGATGTTATGGCCTGATCACAAAGTCCCTAAAAGTTGAGTTTTTGTGATAAATCTAGTTTCACGATCCGCTCGATTGTTTTTTTGTTTTTTTTTCTCAGTCGATCGTTTGTCCAAGAACGTAATCAAAGATGTGATCAAATTCTCCAGCCAACACCTCGGAACCTAAAAACTGACAGAAGTCCTTTTTCTCTCGGTCGATCATCGAATAATTCCACAAATGATTCCAGATGAAGTTAAATCATATAATTAGCGGGCAAGAGAGAAGATTATCCTTCCTTCCACTAAATCAAAATCTTATGATTCACTTATTTTGACAAGAAAACATGAGCCTCTGACAAATTCACCACGATCTAAGTACATTGGGTTGAAGAACACCATAAAATGCTTAAAGCACTCAGTGTTACAGACACATTCTGAAAGATGTTAAAGCACATGATAAAGCCTGTCCATTTTTTTTTTTTTTTTTAAATCGCTGATAAAAGTTGAGCTTTTCACACAGTACCAGAATGTATGTTTGCTGATGTGGACATTTTCATTCAATTAATTGAAGATATCCTTGGTTGCATTTCCCCGTTTTTTTGCGTTCGCCCTCGTACTTGTCGGGTCTGTGCCCGAATTAGTCCCTCTGTTTTCCCAAAATATCGTATTTTGTCATTAGCTTTCCTGATTGAAACTAATTGGCTTGATGAGCAACAACCTGACCACTAATCAGTGTCTCGTGGTTTCAATGTGGAATTCAAGTTACTGATAGTTGAAGGGGGGGTTTCAAAGGAAAATTGAGCCAAGAGTTACATTTCCTCGAAGTAGCAGCTGCAGTTCAAAACCTTACAACTCCAGGAACCATCCTTGAATATATTCCGAGAAATGCCTCTTTACAGTGACCTGAAATTGTTCTGTTATTTTGGTGTGATGTTTAGTTGTAATTCGGTTCCAGTATTCTGTAGGGTTCTATCTTTAGTCTGGTCCAGGATCTTGCTCATTTAGCTTCAGTTTGACGTTTTATTCACTGGTGTTTTGGCTTAGTTTTGCTCCCGTGTTCCCTGGTGTTTTATCCACAGTTTGGTCCCATAATAAGTGTATTCACACCCTGGTTGTCTTACCCAGCTTGGAACCAATCCAAATGTTGATCTTTCAGCGCGATACCACAGCTTAGTTTATCAGCCAGTACTGAATGCTGATCTCTTTTTAACCACAGATTAATCACACTGTACTGAACTCACTGAGACTGTAACAACAACAAGTCAGTGACATTAAACTAACAGCCAAAACTGAATCTTATAATCACAACAGCAAGGATCGTGTATGTCATGTGGGATGGTCGTGCAATGGCTGGTGCCCAGTTTGCTTAGTAAAGTGAATACTGTTGTGAATTCAGTGAATGTTATCTGGAAGCAGCTTTATGTCAACCATTTGTCTAAGTTTTTACTTTCAAAGCTGCTTTTATGACATTTATGACGGCGCAGTGCAAATAAATGGCAGGAATTATGTTCAGGTGAGTTTTGATGCACTCACTTTTTTTACATCTTAATTAAACGGGAGGAAAAGTATCACATAAAGAAACAGTTAAGGCCACATTATACTTCTCCGACTGCGTAATGCGTTATCCCTCTGCGTCACCACGTAGACCACTCGAGCCTTTATACTTCTGCGTCGTGGTGACGGATAGGCGCTGCAATTTCCCGCCCGATCAGTAGGGGTCGCTGCGCAAGGTTGTTGTGCTTTTGGCTACAGTGAGCAATGGCGTCCGAGGGAGAAAGACTGTTGTTGTTGAAACAGTGGCCGTTTGTGACTTTTCTGTGTCCCGGAACGCAGTTTTAAGATAATTTGAGGCGAGAGAATTGGCCATTGAGAGTCTAAATATGTGCTGTGTGTGTTAAGATATGACGTATTTATAGTTCGGCAGCGACGAAGTCGGCGGTGTTAAGCTCCGCCCTCTGTGGACGCTCGGTGCTCACTGTGAGCCGGCACAGAGCAGCTTAGCCCGGCCTGTCCTGAGGACCAATCGCAGCTCTTGCCGTCTCCGGTGTCCCTTGACGGAGTGACGGACACTTAAAAAATATTCCGTGCAGCCGGAGACGACTCAGAGACTCTACAACAGGTTCTGCGTCGCCTACGCAGAGCACTTTACGCAGGAGTATAAATTGGGCTACAGTCATGATGAGCTGGTGCTCAGTCAATTTCCTTAATAAAAAGGGAAAAGAAAGGAATTACCTGGGGACAGTCAGGGTAGGAGAGCTTCTTTCAGGAGCTTACAGTTTACCACACCACTGCTTCAGGATGTGTACCTCACTTTACGATGTCCGTCACACAGTTTGAAGAATTTCTGAGGGTCCTCTTTGTTTGGACAAATATTATACATATGCAAATAAAGTGTACAGAAAGGGCCTTTAGAGTCGTGGGACTGCTGTACTGCATTCCACACTAAACAATGCGCTGCCTTCTAACTGCGGGTCTTTCTATTGTCGTCGTAGTTCGCGCTACATGAGGGAGAGTGACTGGTTTTGTGAGAGACACAGACAACACCCTCTTTCATGTGGCTGATCGTTTTTTTTTTGTCATCAAAACACACATGAGAAGACAACAGGGACCGATGAAGGGGACGAGGTTTCACTTTAGTGGTTTCATGTCTCCAGGTCGAACCGCTGAACATTTAGTGTAGTGGCGTTTGTCTGTGATCTATGCCATGTTCTTGGATTTTCTTTTCCTTTCTTTCTTCTTCTTCTTCTCTGATGATCCGCGGTCGGAACGGTGACGCTGCTTCGTCCTCTCCCCAGCGTCAATCCCCAGCGGGCGCGTTACGCCAGCGGCGCGGAGCCTTGGGAGCCGGCGGTATTCACGGAAGATCGCGCAATAATCTCGAACGGACGTGAGTTCGCGAGATCCAGCGATAGACTGTTTGTATAAAGTAAACAACAACAACAACAACAGCTTCTTTCATTCTCCGACGTGGAAGAACTGTTGATCTGGTGTCATAAATGATTTTATGTTTCTCCACTTCAACAATCAGTCTCTCGTCGTACATTATGACTCTCAGAGACAGGCGATATGACCTGCGTATTGTGTTTTATTTTGAAAGGGGGGCGGAAATGTTTTACTTTGATTCTGTGTCGCTTTTCCTGTCTGGTGCGATCTGCTTCGTTGAAATTTACGAGGTTCAGCAGCGGCAACGGAAAAAAATAGAACTGATTCCTATCGATAGCGCTGAGACGCTATCTGGTGGGAATGCTCTCATTGATTAGAATGGAAGCGATTTGCGACGGCTGCCGAGCCGCGGCCATTCCACGTGCAGTGGAAATCCAGGGTAAGAGTGTATGCTGGGCCATAATTTGACCCCATTTGACAGATGACCTGCACCTACAGAGGAACTCAAAGTGCCAGTACTCAAGATAGTACTCTCATACGTAGCGACTGCTGCTCATGCGCCAATAAGAAGTTGTCCTAACTTGACCAATGACCAGATTATCAGGCTGGGTTGAGAGAAATTCACGGATGCACACTCTGATACATGTAATTGTAATTTGATGAGTATTTCATGATTATTTGATGTTTGTTTTATATGTATGCCAATTCCAGTGTATGGTGGACCTGCCTTACCTGTACAACACACTCACTTTTGTTCTTTTTCTCTTCTTCTTCCTTCTCTCTCTCTCTCTCTCTCTCTGTGGTATGTGTGTGTGTGTGTCTGTGTGTGTATGTGTGTTACCTGGCTGCAACCATGTTTTTGTGGATAAATGCTTGGACTTTTGTCATTTGTTTTGGCTGCTGTTGTTACGCTGTGTTTGCCCTGTGTGTTCATGTGTGGGTCCATGGCTGCATGGGACTTCACACGTTACCATGTATGACCATGTGTGGTCATGTATGTTCATTTTTTGGATTGCATTTGTTTTGCTCTTGTGTGCTTCTGTGTTGTGTTACTTTTTTGCACGACTGCTTGTTTCCCCAATGTGTCTGTGTGTGTGGGTGTGTGGGTGGGTGTGTATGCATATATGTGTGTATGTGTGTGCAATTATAAAGGAGAGGTCTGAGGCAGAAAGGGGGATGACATGCATGTGTCCGGCCTGCTAACATCGTTGAAGACTCGTGCACTAACCGACTGCCCGGCCTCACGACATGACGGATGTTCTGGTAAAAAAAAAAACAACTGTACTTTTTATGCTTTTCCTCTATTGTTTATTTCTCCTCTTCATTTCCTCTCCCTGATTTTGTTTTTCCACTTATATTGGAAACAAAGATGGTTCTTCTTTAGTCTCCCACGAAGCAAACAGTCCAACTGAATGACAGAAATAACAAGTAACAAAATGTGTTGACGTGACTGTAACAGATCAAAACAATGACAGGTGTGTTCCTCCCATTGTGAAACGATTACTGAGCCAGTTTGCTTTGAACCCAAAACTGATCTCATTCATGTTCACTGGAATACAATTTTAGTATATAGTGACATAGGGAGCCTGTGGAGTTTAAAGGTCCCATATTATGCAAAATCAACTTTTGAATCATTTGAATCCTTATATTTGGGACTCTGGAGGTCTTACCAGTCGCCAAAATGTGAAAAAAGATGACTCACTCATGTTTTTGTCTAAGTACAGGAGATAAAACACTCCATGTTGACTTCCGCGCTCACTGGGACGTCACAAGACGCTAAATTCCTGGAATTGTTGTCTCGCGTAGCTCCGCTTTGTCCGTAAAACATGCGAGAGTGCTGGCGAGGGCAACGTCATCCGAAAACCGCAATTCCGCAAAGTCCGCGAAAAGTTCTATTCTTGGCTCCACAGTGCAGCACAGAGTTCTACACAAACTTCCAGCCTCAGAGGATTTATCTGTCCAGTGGATACATGTTATATATGACGCCAATGTGCCTGCTCGAGCCTGCAAATGATCACTTTTCCAAATGCTAACTGCTGTTAGCTCCCAGTTGCCTCTGTGGCTGATGTTTTTTAGGATAATTTCCTGTCCCTTAAGTTACATTTTACTTACATACATGGCCCCACGATACCGATAATTTGAAAATGCTGTGGTAATCAGTATATTGCAAGACAATCATATAGCGATACATCACGATATCTGTCTAACTGGAGAAAACAAAACGTCCGTGAAAAAGTGAATGAGGCATCTCTTAACGAAGCTTTCTCCGTCATTATACCACCGTAAACTCCCTCTTCTTCGGCCAGCTAACTTCTGCCCAAATTACCACTCATTCATTTGAGCAGCGCCACCACAAGGAGACATGAAGTAGGGACGCCCGGCGAGTGAAACTGGCATGGACTGTTTATTGTAGAGCACCTTAATTTGATAAAATATTAATATTTGCCCTGGTCATTCAATTATCATATTGCAAAATGCTATAATATATCACCAATTAGATCATTTCAACCCACTTCTATTTAAAACATATATAGTTGAGGCTAAAATCCACCCAAGACTCAAAAAGTGTTAAAAATGTGGCTTTAAATTTTAATGAATGAATGGATCAGTTACCAGGATTGAAACAGTAGGGATAGCACAAGATCATATATCAAACATATATATATATCTACTTAGGTTTAGATATTTAAAAATAAAAAATATATGTATATCTCTGCAAAGGTGTTATGAAGGAAGGAAATGCATGCAACACTTTGGAGGCAACACTTTTTCTTTTGACTCTGAGGCCTAAGTTTAACTTTCAAACGAAAATGTATCTTATCTCATAAACACTCCGGGGACATCAGAGACATTGTAAAGTCACACGAGTGCTTTGTGAGATAAGATTGTTGTTCTCACTGGGGGCCTATAGAATATGTACATTACTCAGTGGTTGTCTCAAGAAGACCCATTCTACTGACTTCTGACATGACCGAGCAGTCTTCCGTGATAAGTGTTTGCTCTCATCTCAGACAATCGTTCATTTCTTGTCAGGGACACCTATAAATAAAATCTATCTCACTCACTGAGATGTGAATAGCTTGAGCTGAGACACACACACACACACACACACAGTGGTATGTGTGTCTATCAAAGCATTCTGAATCAAATGGATAGTGCAATAACACTTGTAGTCTTTCAGATTGTTTTTCATTGAATGATGTGACTGAATAATCAAATAATGAACAATATAGAATCTACTTATCAATTATTTATTCAGCTTAATAATTACCGGCTAATTAAACATGCACGTGTCCTTATCGTAGTGTTTTAGGAGTGCCATCCTGTTCATTTTTCGAGGGCCTGAATATAAGACAAGTAGTTTAGACCCAAAGTTCAATCACAAAATTCAGTTTCATTACATAAGCCCAATTTATACTCCTGCGTAAAGTGCTCTGCGTAGGCTACGCAGAGTCCTCTGCGTCGACGCAGAACCTGTCGAAGAGCCTCTGCGTCGTCTCCGGGTGCACGGAATATTTTTTAAGTGTCCGTCACTCCGTCAAGGGACAACGGAGACGGCAAGAGCTGCGATTGGTCCTCAGGACAGGCCGAGATAGCGCTGCTCTGTGCCGGCTCACAGTGAGCAGCGAGCGTCCACAGAGGGCGGAGCTGAAGACCGCTGACTTCGTCGCTGCCGAACTATAAATACGTCATATCTTAACTCACACAGCACGTTTAGACTCTAAATGGCCAATTTCTCGCCTCAAATTATCTTAAAACTGCGTTCCGGGACACAGAAAAGTGAGAAACGGCCACTGTTTCAACAACAACAGTCTTTCTCCCTCGGACGCCATTGCTCACTGTAGCCAAAAGCACAACAACCTTGCGCAGCGACCCCTACTGATCGGGCGGGAAATTGCAGCGCCTATCCGTCACCACGACGCAGAAGTATAAAGGCTCGAGTGGTCTACGTGGTGACGCAGACGGATAACGCATTACGCAGTCGGAGAAGTATAATGTGGCCTTTACTAGAGGTATTAAATACACTACTTTAAAACTGAAAACACTGTAGCTTAAATAATTACACGTTGGTTCAAATTTGATCAAATTCAACTGTGGATTCATTTTGAATACAGCCTCTGACCGCTTCTTTCCTCAGGGCATCGCTGCCTAAGTGGTCATGGATGTTGTAGTACATACACAAGTCATGTTCAAACACGAAAGTGTCTTTCCTAAACTCTTGCTGAAAGTTCTTATATACATGTATGTTCCTGGAAAGTCTGGAACATGAATACCATTTGTCCTTTTTGGAAGGAAACGACCCACGTCACAAATACCCAAACCAAAAGCACACAGTCGTATACAGACTCGGGTCTTTAGCCACGTGATGTACATGTACTCAGTCAATCAGAATAATGTAAGCTACTCTCAGTACGTGGTGAATGCAGCTGGCCTCGACTGCTCCTATCAAAGAACAAGCAGAAACACATGTCACAGAGTTGTTCAGTATCTGATGCATGGATGCCCGGAGCATCTGCGGAGCTTGAGGGACTAACAGTGAGACTTTTTAAAGTTTTTTTTTTTTTTTATTTAAAAAGCGATTTGTGTGAAAGAGAAGAAATCTTTGACAAGTCTAGACTGGACTCCAAGTTGTGTCCAAGTTCAGAGGAAGTTGGAATGTAAGGTTTGTTGCAGCTTTTCCCTTTAAGCCATTTTGGTATGAATGGGTCCATGCAGTCATGACTAGTAGCACTGTATGTGTGTGTGTGAGTGTGTGTATGTGTGTGTGTGTGAGTGTGTGTGTTGGTGAGAGAGGACACCAGGTCTGATTCATCAAGTTTAGGAAATAACTGAGAAGCCCTGACACAATACCTCTGACTCTGTTTCCTGCCTCTCTCTCTCTCCCTCCCTCCCTCCCTCTCTCTCTCTCTCTCCATCTTTTCCTCTGACGTTGGTCTGCTTCTTGTGTCTGTTCCTCCTTCACTGGGGTGAAGGTGTGTCGATTGATGGAGCTACCGTAGGCTGTTTGTGAAAGAAGGACCTGTTTGTTCTTTTGTTCAGTCGTCCATCATTGATCCACCGTTGAATCGCCCTGTCTCTGGTGAGCTTTTTGCCGCTGTACAAAGTGTTATTGAACGGGGTTGGGTTTATTTTATACAAGCTCAGAAGTTGGAGATCAACAGGTAGAGCGAGTCAGTTAACGGTTTTATTATCTGGAAATGTAGAAAGACACGATAGGCTCGTCTGCCAAACTGTTAAATTGATAATTTTTTCTGTGGTTGTGCGGAGGAAATGTTCTCGCCTCTTTTCCGATGAAACTCTTTCAACATCTCGAATAGATGAACTTGAAATAGCACAGTCATCAAGCTTGAAACATGGCTGTTTTTCTCAGTTCCTAAAAAGTGGACTTGGCTTGTTGGATATGCAGTTTTGTATGTTTTGCCTGTGTGAAGATGAATAATCTATTATTTTAAGGTTTCACATAGAGTCCCTAGTCATCTAGCCAGGCACTGACTTTTATTGATTGTCAATTCATACCAAATTACATACCTTTGTGTATATACTTTGCAAAAGTCTCAGGGCAACACCAGCTTTGTTGTTTTGTGGTCATTGGTGTTTGGACTGGAATGACATGACCGACAGTTGGTCTTATGTATTAGTAATATGATTTAATTTGACTTTAACTCATTAACATACTCAAGCATGTCTTGAATAAACCTGGCGTATTTGACCCTTTTCACTTCATCAACTAGTAGGTCAAACTCAGGTGTTACCAATAACATTAGTTAGGGTTCAACTCCAGGTCTAACAGAGCCAGGGTCGTGCTTTTGTTCACATGTAAGGATAGGTCATTGTTTTCTTTCAACAATATACTGTACATGGTTTTCTATGCTTAACATGCCCTTTGACTATACACACTTAGAAATAAGGGTTCCAAAAAAATGGTCTTTCTACAAGGGCTGAGGTTCTACCTGGAACCATTTTGCTTCTGAAAAACTCTTTCCCGAAGAAAGGGTTTCAAGGGTTCTTGGTAGCACCATTTTGTTCCGGGGAACCATTTAAAACACCTTTCCAGAATAAATGGTTTTTAAAAGGGTTCTTGGTGGAACCCTCCAAAAGGTGGAACCTTTATATAAAAAAAAGCCGAAGAACCTTATATGGTTCTACTTAGCACTTTTATTTCTAAGAGTGTATAAACATAGTACAGTACTCATAAATCCAAGTTAAGGAGAATTTGCTTAAGTTTTTCCACATGTTGGCTTTTTATTCACATGGAATTAGCAGGGACTTGTTTTCAATAAATAGCACTCCAGGAGCACTGAAATGCTGTATTTGTCTTTCTTTGTCGTTTGGAAATGTTGTGGTATGGCCTTAATGCTAACTTTTATTTTTTTTCCCTTAATGCCCCTGTCTTAGTCCATCCTCTGTGTTTCTGTCATTGTATACATGTATTGTTCATGTATGTATACATGTGTGTATTGTATACGTAACATATACTAGCTTTGTTTGAAAAAAAAACAAGTTAACCTAGTTCCCTGGTGTCCTAATGAACATGTCTGTGACATGCTTTGGTCAAAATACGATAAGGATGAAGCACCACAGCAGTTCAATCATCCTGCCAAAACAGCCCTGTACAGAACGCTCAGTTAAGTAGTGTCTCATTAGGTCACAGAGGCTACTGGGAGCTAACAGCATAGTTAGCATTTGGAAAAGTGATAATTTGCAGGCTCTAGCAGGCACATTGCCGTCATATATAACATGTTTCCACTGGACAGATAAATCCTCTGAGGCTGGAAGTTTGTGTGTAGAACTCTGTGCTGCACTGTGGAGCCAAGAATAGAACTTTTCGCTGACTTTGCGGACTTCCGGTCTTCGGATGCTTTTGCCCTGTTCATAGAAAACAACCAAAACAAACGATTGTAGAGACGTAAAGCTCTGTTTGCTGAGAGAGAGAGTGACCCCACACTGCAGAGAACATCAGACCCTTTGTATGGATGTGCTGCTTTCAAATAGGACTGTTTACTGTGTTCATGAGTCAACCACATTTGAACACACCAATGACATAACTCACAACCAATTAACTCTAAAGTTTTCTGATAGCACTGAGTTCAGCATGCCCTGTATGCAGCGTGTATATCCTAATTATTCACATGTTCCACTAGAATGCAACAACAGACAGAGTGAGACAAGCTGCTCTGTATTGGGAGAAAGTGGGTCAACGCATCCAGCTGAAAACTACCCACTGGTTTTTACTTATACAAAAAGCATGTTCTTTGGCTAAAAAACATTCAGGCGAGGAGAGGGATAGGACCAAGGGTAATGTTGGTAGTGGGCTCCACATTGACTTGAAATATATCATACATAATTACACAATATTGAACATGTGTCCTCCCTAAAGAGCTGCCTGACTACGCCGCTGCTGTTTCCTTCTCCATGCAGCTCCAAATTATGTTTCCTGGACACAGTCTGGACAAGTAATGCAAAGTTAAGAGGCAGATAGATGTAAGACACAAAACTTGTCAAGGTACCATAGAAACATACATCAGAAGACGCCACATGTTGTGTCTTCTCTCTCTCACTCGCTCGTGTGTGTTTGTTATTAAGTAAGACAGCGTTTCGGTGTGAAAGCGAGAAACTGTGTGTGACTTTTTGAAAAATGAGATTAAATGAAGAGAGACAGATCAAGAGTGAGAGGAGAAGAGCATACTGTGTAAAGTGTGCATGTTTGTGTGTGTGTGTGTGTGTGAGAGTGCATTTGTGAAGCTTCAGCAATGTTCAACATGTCAGGGCAGGACTTTGGAAAAGCTTCTCTCTTCCATAAAACATTTCCTCTTTCTCCTTGCACTTCATCTGTGGTCTGACTCACTTGAAATGCACATGTCGTCTTTCTGAGCCTCAGTAGAAAAAAAAAAAAAGAGTTTAACTGTTGCTCTAACCTCAGTGACCTCATGAGGTTCTTACTGGTCAAAACAGTTGAAAAACAGAAACACGATGAATGATGTGCTTTTTATGTTGCATTTACAAAATGTTTGGTTCAGCAAAAGTGTCATTAACAAGCTTAAGGCATTGGCCTGTAAATTAATTTGGATAGATAGATAAAATACAGTACATTCAACACTCTCGAAGCAAAAACAATGAAATACAACACACTCTCAAGACCCTCGCAAAATAAAAGCAGTAAAATAAGAAACACGGTGAAAAGAAAAACAACGACGGCTAACATCATGTGCGGTGTGATGGCTGTTTGATTTTTCAGAGGAATAAAGGACTTTTTGTCAATGTTTTTAGAGGCCAGTGGGACTTTATAGCGTCTGCCTGGTGGCAGTTACTGAAAGGAGTGACGGCGGGGGTGAGGTGGGTCCTGATCACAGAGCGCTGATGTAGTTCAGAGAGTCGTGTTTGTGGTGAACCTATGATTTTGCTGGCCTGATTAACTATGCAGTAGAGTTTTGTTTTTATTTTTGAAGGAGAGGGAGCTATACCAGGGTGAAATGTTAAAGGTCCCATATTATGCAAAATCAACTTTTTAATCATTTTAATACTTATATTTGGGACTCTGGAGGCCCTACCAGTCGCCAAAGTGTGAAAAAAAGAGGACTCTCTCATGTTTTTGTGGTCCTCCTCAGTCTAAGTACAGGAGATCAAACACGCAATGTTGACTTCCGCACTCACTGGGACGTCACAAGACGCTAAATTCCTGGAATTGTCTCGCAGAGCGCTCCGCTTTGTCCGTAAAACACGCGAGAGTGCTGGCGAGGGCAACGGTATCTGAAAAACCTGAAGTGTGCGAAGTCCGTGAAAAGTTCTATTGTTGTCTCCACAGTGCAGCACAGAGTTCTACACAGCAAACAGAGCTTTATGTCTACAATCGTTTGTTTTGGTTGTTTTCTATAAACAGGGCAAAAGCATCCGAAGACCGGAAGTCCGCAAAGTCAGCAAAAAGTTCTATTCTTGGCTCCACAGTGCAGCACAGAGTTCTACACAACCTTCCAGCCTCAGAGGATTTATCTGTCCAGTGGATACATGTTATATATGACGGCAATGTGCCTGCTAGAGCCTGCAAATGATCACTTTTCCAAATACTAACTGCTGTTAGTTTTTGTTTTACTTTTTTTAAAGGTGGACCTAAAGAGATACTACTAAACCGAGCGTTCTGAACAGGGCTGTTTTGGCAGGGTGATTGAACTGCTGTGGTGCTTCATCCTTATGGTATTTTGACCAAAGCATGTCACAGACATGTTCATTAGGACACCAGGGAACTAGTTTGACCTGGAGAAATTGGATATAATATGGGACCTTTAATATTAGGATGGGTTCAATGAGTGAATTGTAAGCCAAGAGTTAAAATGTGTGTGCTGGGGGGGGGAAGACACTTGTGTTATTCAGTTCAGCTGGTGTGTCTGTGCTGTTTCCCTGTCTTTTGCCAGTGCATTCCCTCATTCCCTCCCCTTCCTTACTCCATATTCATGTGGGAGTGGTCCATCCATGGTTCACACTGGCGCACACATACACAGAGCAAAAGGTGGAGTGAATGTATCTCAAGTGCATTATGTGCATTATGTGCAATACATGCTTTTTTTGAACTAAAGAACAAACCCCCATGTGAAAACCAGGACAAAATATTTTTTACTGCTCAGCCTGCTCCGGCTGCCCAACCCGTTCCTGGTGTCAGAAAGGAGCCAGCCCTGCTCCCCCAGGCACCAGCAGCTCTCCTCCTTATATTTATAGATTAATTCTGTTTTAGTTTTCTTATTTTTTAATGTTACTGTCTTTCGGTCCATTAAAAAAACAAACACTTTTATTTTGAAAGTCCCCCTTCCACTGTTTCTTTGCCAAAGCCTCCTGTGTTCTCCATAACTCAGTGCAGAGTGAACTCTGTACTTTTTCCACAATGCAGCAAAAAATGTGCCACAGTTAACAAAACTCTTACATTTTAGACTTATGTATTGTCAAATATTAAACCTCAAAGACAGAGGCAACAGCTCTTTGTAAAAAAAGAATTGTTGTGGTTGTCTGCAGGTGGTACACACACGCATATTTATATCTACTCTTAAAGATATAAATATGCATTACACATTTGCTCTGGACATCTGCACATCTGCTGCATTACTATGTTCTTCTTTTCCTTTGTCCTCCTTAGCTACACTCTTAGAAATAAGGGTTCCAAAAGAGTCCTTCTACAAGGCCTGAGGTTCTTCCTGGAACCCTTTGATATGAAAAACCCTTTCTTCAGAAAAAGGGTTCTTCTTTTCAAAGGTTCTTGGTAACACTAGTGGTTCCAGTAAGAACCATTTTGATCAAGAGAACCCTTTAAAAACCCATTTCCTGAATAATGGGTTTTAAAAGGGGTCTTGGTGGAACCCTCCAAAAGGGTTCCTTGATAGAAAGGTTCTACCTGGAGCCAAAAAAGGGGTTCTCCTATGAGGACAAGCCGAAGAACCTTATATGTTTATACTTAGCACTTCTAAGAGTGTACGTGCCCTAACTTGTCGTAATTGATTTGTTTATTCCAAATGATGGCCTTATTCTGGGGAAGGTAATCAGAATGTGTTGTTTGCATGGCAGTGTTGTGTTAAGGTTTATAGTGGAAGTAATTATTAACTATTACAGTGTTTGCTTAATCCCTCTATCTCTTGATGTATCAGTCACACACACACACACACACGTGGGGTGTTGAAAGTAATCGACTTTGTCAGGGCAGACATGACAATCTTAGGATACTGTCGTTGACGTTCATTCACTTGGACAGCTTAAACAATGCGTTATCCCTTACCTTAACCTTAACCCAGCCACTTTTTTAAAATCTGAGCCCTTAACTTAACCGGTTCTTCAGAAATGTGGAAAGGAGGAGCGACGTATATGCAGTTATTTTGACGGGAAATCATACGGCGGCGGCTTTCTTCGGACAACACGCGAGCCATGCACGATCTTATTTGTATCCCGATGAACATGAACCACAGCGCGATAAATCCCACTGTGTGTTTTTTCTTTGACATAAAGGTCAACAGGAAACTGGTTCAATACGCACTACCTTATAGAGAGATAACTTCTGATGGCTGTCTTTATTCTACACAAAGTAAGGTCATTTGTGTGCAATGTTTACACATGTACATGTACCAACTCACTCATACAGTACACATGAATGCACACACAGCTGTGCTTACCAGTAGGGTTTCAGTAATGAGTATTACTATGTGTATTAATGTGTGACATCACTGCTCCATAACCACTGTCCAAAAGCCCATTTTGAACAGTGTGTGTGTTGTGTGTTGTGTGTTGTGTGTGTGAGTCCATCAAAGACCAGTTAATTACCAAACTGGAGAGAAAAGAATGCTGGTCTATATAATGTCCTCTCCCCAAAAAATGAAGTTGCTGCTGGGTTTGTGTGATTTGCAACATCTTTCGAGTTTAATCAGATAAACACTCCAACTGAAATCCTGTCAAGCGCACGCACGCACACACACACACACACACACACACCCTTAACACTGAGTAAAAGAGGAAGAAAGACATCTGCTCTGCAGGAACTGTACACACAAGTGTATTTTCTTTATTGTAAAGTGCTTTGCTTTTTCACTTTCTTTCTTTCTTACGCACAGTTTTTGCAGAGACGTGCCTTTTTTACAAACGCAAACACACACACACACACAGACAGACTCACTCTCTCTCTCTGTCTCTCTCCCATTCACTGACAAACACACAAAGGCAGAAATCTGATATGTCTGTGTTGTAAAAGATGTGTGCGGGTGAAGTGAACAGAAGGAGGGAGTGTTCCTCTGCTCTGACAGGGCAGGTAAACGCTTGCTTTCATGCTGTGTGTCTTTTATACTTTTTTTCTGAACACACACACACTGTACACCTGTCAGTGCTACAAAGACACATGAAAGTAGGCTTTCTTCATTAATTTCTTCAGATTTTTAGCTTACATTTGATGTTTTTCCTCAATTTTATTGAGGTCTCTGTCGTCAGTGAAATACCACAGACGTGTAAATATAAACTGACAAAGTCTTCCAGTGGCCGATGGAACTCCCATTTTGAAGCAATGTCTGTTTTTGGAACTGGGTAATCACTTGCATCCGGGCAGCTATTGGATGGTACAGCGTGTGTGTGTGTGTGTGTGTGTGTGTGTGTGTGTGTGTGTGTGTATAAATGCATGGAGGAAGCTCCAAATATAAGCAAACATCGACTGTATTTTAAAATGATTGTTTTTAAAAGAGGACAGATGTAATGTTGGGCCTGAACATTTGCGATCCAGTCATCGTGCTTTCTTATTTTAGAAGCTTGAGTAGAGGAACCTGTGTCTGTGTGCATATGTGATCATCTTTGTGTGAGTGTGCGTGTGTGTGTGTGTGTGTGTGTGTGTGTGTGTGTGTGTGTGTGTGTGTGTGTGTGTGTGTGTGTGTGTGTGCGTGTGTGTGTGTGTGATCACAGCTCAATCACATGATGCATCACATTGCTCGGTCTGTCTCCATACCCACTCTCTTTCACTTCCTCTATTCTACATGATGTATCTCCTTCTCGCCATACCCTCTTTAACCCTCTTTAAAGAGGGAGACATGGAATCTTTTTCCCCCTTTATCTCTGAATCCATAACATACATATGTATATAAATATAAAAAATATATATCTTTGTGTGTTTATGTAAGTCGTTTTTATTTATTTGACCTTTCACACAATATTTTAACCCTTTAACGCCTAAGCCCAACTGGCCCCTTTAGAATTTATATAGAATAACGTTGAATATCTGACAGTTATTAACAATTTACTGCATGTTAAAGTAGCGAATACGTATGACATTTTAACAACATATAACATATTTAAAGTCACATTTTTATTTGTTTCAATGTCCAAAAAACATGGCCATGTACACCCATTTTTCCAACTCTTTCCTCTCTGGTGACAAAGACGTTGATTCTCAGGCGGCTTCCTGCAACAGCGTGAGTGAAATAACCGTGATAACCACATTGGTTTTTAACGTGCAACTTCTCAGCTTTCAGAAACTGTCGGAATTTCTCCGATAGCACAAACCGTCGCCTCGTTACGGTGATGCAAATTGCGCTTGCGCAAACATGTCGTCTGTGACGCGCTCTGTGTTAAAGTGTTAACCTCCGTCATCCTCCTCACTTTGTGTTTTTATAGAGAAAAAGGGACTATAATGTGGTTAGAGACTGAATCTGTATGTTTTTTTGTTATTGCATACACTTCTTTTATCTTAAAGCGGAACTAGACCGGAAGTTCCTATTAACGCTGTTTTTTTTGGTGTGTATCTGCGTCATTACCTTGTTTAAGAAGCCCTGACGGTTCGAAACAAACAGTTCAGCCATTGCTGAGAACGTTGTGTTTTATTGTAATCTCGGGGCTCAACGAGATCACTGAAAATCCCGTAATAGTTACGTAAGCAGTGGTTTTCCTGAACAACCGATCGTCCTGCTCCGGGCGGTAGTCCGGGCACATCCGGTTACATACATTGAACCGCAGAAGAAGAATAACGTCCGTTGTGGAGGTGGAATTTTTAAACATCGTTTAAACAATGTTTTGATAATGAGGAGCAGTGCATCTGCCGTTCCAGAGGGGGGCGCTGCGCTTCTGAGAACGGATATGCTGGATAGTACTGGCCAATCACAAGACTCTGTCTTCTGGGGGTGAAAGTTCACTCTGAAATCTGGCAGCAGAAAAACACTGTCAGAAAAGAGGATTTCTATCAGCTAGTTTACAGCAACTAGGAGGTTTTTGACCATAAAAACAAGTTAATATATGTAAGTAGACCTCCATAACTAACATTTATGTGCAACAGGACCACTCTATGTGACCTTTAATTTAAATCTAGTAAGTCTAAGTTATACATCACTTCCTCAAAACAGGTTACACTGAAAATACATTTCAATGAAAAGTTGCTATAGCTCTCACTGACAAATCTTTTCATTTGTTCTCACTCATCCTTTCACTTCTACAGTTCATCAGATTATTAGCATTTCCGTAATCTGATGACACAGAGAGATGTAAAAAAGTGTACGGTATTTTAACGAATCATAACATAAAACTAGAAAATGTCACTCCACCACACTGACAACACTGACCCACTTGTGATTGTCACATTAACCGTGCTATCTCAGTATGATCAGTGTAAACAAAGGTAATCACGTGAAGACCATTTTTAGCCTCCGTCTAACGCTGCGATGTTGTTGCAGCTCAGGTTTCTCCGTATTCAGACACATGTTGGAATGTGCTGTTTTCAGGATCCTGTTAAAAAGCTTTCCATTTATGCTGTTAAGCCAAAAACTTTTTCTTTTCTTTTTTCATCCCTCTTGTCCATGTGACTGCATCTTATCCTGACTGAGCTAAAAAAAAATATATATATATACATATATATATCTAATGTCAGCAAATTGTAATGAACTTTCCCAGGCTTCTATCAGGAATGGCCTCCACTCTACAGATACAACAACACAACTTTCAGACTTTCAGGTTCTTTGCAGTCTGGCGGAGCAGTTTCCCAGTGATGGTTGTGTGGTCAGCCGTCATAGAGTGAAGTCATTCTGTGGGAAAACACTGTGGGCTTTTACGAGAACTGCACTGTTATTTGAGGACTAACTCATTAATAATAATAATAAGTGGGAAATGTGGCGTTTTTTTCAGTCATTTCGGTTAACTTCTGCTTTTACTTACCATAATGTTTTATAGCTGTAGTTCTGGTAATCTTCAGTGCAATATCATATGTAACATATGTAAAGGTCCTATATTACGCAAAATCAACTTTTTAATAATTTTAAAGGGACACTATGTAGTATTTATTGGTTTATATAACCCAAAATCCACTTTTTTATACATATTATGTGCTCCTGCATTGTCTAGTCGCTGTATAATATTTTTTGTTTCATTTTCGTAGTGTTTCAAAAAGTCATGTAAAATAACACGGTCGTGGGCCGTGGTTGCATAGCCACTGTTAGCAGCGAGACGCCATGTTTCTACCGGAGCCTGTAAGGACAAACGCGAGAGAACAAATCAAGCGTCTCTTTACTTGTAGCAGAAGTCCCGCCTCCTCTCTCTCCGCATCGTCTGCTACGGCCGCGGTAGCTCGCCCTCTCCCTCGCCTCACGAACCTTATCTGCTGACACGGAGAAAGACAACGAGGACGACATTTGACCACCGTAGCGCTCAGGGAAGGGAGGGGGTGAGCAGAGGAGCAGTTCTTTGTTGTAAATTTCAGCCTCTCCTCTAGATGGCACTATAAACTACTTACTTCACCTTTAATACTTATATTTGGAACGCGTTTTTGTGGTCCTCCTCAGTCTAAGTACAGGAGATAAAACACGGGATGTTGACTTCCGCACTCCTTGTGCACAATGCGCTAAATTCCTGGAATTGTTGTCTCGCAGAGCGCTCCGCTTTGTGCGTAAAACACGCGAGAGAGCTGGCGAAGGGCAACGGCATCCGAAAAACCCTGCAAAGTCTGCGAAAAGTTCTATTCTTGGCTCCACAGTGCAGCACAGAGTTCTACACAAACTCCCAGCCTCAGAGGATTTATCTGTCCAGTGGATACATGTGATATATGACGGCAATGTGACTGTTCGAGCCTGCAAATGATCACTTTTCCAAATGCTAACTGCTGTTAGCTCCCAGTAGCCTCTGTGGCTGATTTGTTTTGATTTTTTTTTTTTATTTTTTTTAAAGAGATGGGCTGACAGGGCTGTTTTTGGCAGGGTGATTGAACTGCTGTGGTGCTTCATCCTTATGGTATTTTGACCAAAGCATGTCACAGACATGTTCATTAGGACACCAGGGAACTAGTTTAACTCGGAGATATAGGGTATAATATGACTCCTTTAATATGATCATCTTATTTATTCAAGCTTAAACAAAGACATGCATCTAATCTCGATTTGACTTCTCTTTCATCTCCCCCACCCCCCTCTATTGAAAATGGTACACTCCATTTTTTGTCCCTACATTGTCGTACTGATAGTTTATCATCTGTGAAATCACAGAATGACCCTGTTGTTCACCCTCTCTCTCTGTGTGTCTCTCTGTCTGTGCACAGTATACAGGTCCAATCCCAGCCGAGCGAGGGGGCGAGCTGGCCATGGGCGGAGGTCGCAGCGAGACCTCGGCACTGAGTGGGACGGGAGGGGGGCGGGACATGACCACTACCCAGAATTCCCAGCGGCCTAACGCCTGCTGCTTCTGTTGGTGCTGCTGTTGCAGCTGCTCGTGGTAGGAGACTTAGACACAAACACACACACACACACACACACACTCAAGTCATGTGAACCGACAGACTGTGCGTTCACAGGCTGTATCGTTTTTGGAAATAAGGGTTTATGAAATGTATCTTCTTATCTACTTATAGTAATTACTACAACAGAAGGTAAAAATATTATGTTAGTTTCACGTACCGGTATCACGGTATCGATTATCGGCCCGAGCAAAAGTCCAATATCATTCATCCCTGATATATTGAGCCTTTGTTACATTAACATTGAAGAATATTATCAATATATATATTACTACATTTTAATATACATTATATTTGAACTTGCATTAATATCTGGGTACATCCTGCAACTTATAACCAAGTAATAGCACCCATTTACTTTATCTTCCAGTTTAATTTACATGATATTTTTTGATGAAACAGCTAAATGACTCTACTGAACATGTGCAGTTTTGAAATGACACGCCTAAGAGTTGCTGTTTCTGTCTTTTAATTTACATTAAAAATACACGGGGAAGAACTGCTGGCTGTCGCACACACACACTGAGTCTTAGTCAGCCTGAAGCTTAGTGATGAGGTCTCTCCAGTTCCTTCACAGGAACTAATTATTTATAGGGCTCCCTCACGCACACACACACACACACACACACACTCACACGTAAAAGGTGTGTAAAACACCTGTAGTTCCAACCACCCCTGACATGTCTGTTGATATTGGTGTCGTTAAATGTGTTACGAACATCAATGCCTTTCTTTGTATTCACTCACAAAAATGTGAAAAAAAAAAAAAAAAAAAGTTGGATGGTATGATGATAAAATGTCTCAAATGTGGTAAAATATAGAGTATATTATTTAAAAAAAAAATTAATTAATATATTATTTGTGGGTGGTTGTATGGGTTATTATATTATTATATTAACTAAGTTAAAATAGGAACCATATAGAAAATTTAAAAAAATATTAAGGTCTGAAATGTCACAGTAAATGTATCATTCTGAAAGCAATTACTCATCTGTCAGCTGTTAGTGTGTGTGTGTGTGTGTGTGGGGGGGGGGGGGGTGTGCGTGTGTGTGTTTCCTGTCTGAAAGCCGTCTTATCATGTCAGTCTCACCATCAGGAATGAAGAGGAGAGACGTAGGCGGCACAAGAGGAAGGGACTATCACAGGGCACCAAGATGGAAACCATACCAAACTGTGAACCTTGGTAAGTGAGCAGATAGCAATGACAAGAAACTCAGCACTGGATTCAAGAGTAAAATAAATAAAATTTGGCTATGCAACAAGGTCAGATGGGCCTTTCTCATTTGCTCTTCAAATGTTGAGTTGGACTCGTGGATTAACTGATAAAGATAACTCTGTTTAGGTCAACGCGTACATGTTATATCAATATGGAAATACAAAAAATGTGTCATATAGTTCGTACATTTCAAACTCTTTGGACTATGATATTTGTCCAACATATAGTACTGCACCAGCAGCTTTGTTGTTTTTTATGTCTGTCAAATGCTGTGCTGTCATTGGGGTTTGGACTGGAATAATGTGACTGGAAGTTTGGAGCAAACTGTCAATGAGTTGGACTTTATTTAGTCATTCAACATGTGTATGTAAGGCTCACGCATGCCTTGAATAAACCTTTTTAACAGCAGATATTTGTCAACATATAGTACGACAAGTGTAAGGTAAGGTGACACTAAATACTTGACACCTAAACCTGTAAAAGCAGTTTACAGCTGCATACATTTTAGTTTTCTGGTGTCCCGGTGTCTGTGCACTCAGAGAGGTGATCGAATCCATAAAAGCATGCTTTTTCCCCCCGCTCCACTTTCTGCAGCACCAAACCCTCAGCGGAAGAAATCCGGCTCTGGTCTCAGTCCTTCGACAAGCTGATGAGGAACCCGGCGGGCCGGAACGTCTTCCGAGAGTTCCTGCGGACAGAGTACAGCGAGGAGAACATGCTCTTCTGGTTGGCCTGTGAAGATCTCAAACAGGAAATGAACAAGAGCGCCGTCGAGGAGAAAGCCCGTTCCATATACGAAGACTATATTTCCATATTGTCGCCTAAAGAGGTACGCCGCTGTCGCGTCTCCGCGCTACGCAAACTTTGTGTTCGTCGTCTTTTTGGCTTTTGTCTTTCGTCTCTAGTTTATCGCTTTAAACTGTTCCACAAACATTGCTCAACGTCACTTCTCGTGTCTCAGAAATTCGATCGCTTGAACTCAGGGAACTACAAAGTTTTGAAAGTGTTTTCTTATGCAAGGTGTGAGACTTTTTTTTTTTTTTTTTTTTTGGTTTTACACTCTGGCTGTTGCTTCATTTAGGGTGTCAGGGTTTCACTTCACTGGTCATGAAATGAACACAAATTCACTCTCACATTCACGCCTATTAAACGGCATGGTTTTTGGGCTGTGCTGGAGAAAATCCACACATCCGCACATAATATGGAGAAGACGGCGGCTCTTTTTGCCGTAACCCTATCGACGATGTCAATCCACAGAAAATGAATGTGCAAGTAGTAATTTCTCAAGTGCGTGGCCAGAGGCATCATGTGTTCATGTTGTCAGTCTGTCATAACTCAGACATTCACATGCTCACGATGACAGGATTACAAAGTGATATCAGAGGAGTGGAACTGCAAGGCCCTTCGTTTAGAGCATTGGTTCTCAAAGTGCGGCCCGGGGGCCAATGGTGGCCCGCAGAAACATTTTTGGCGGACCCGTGATGAATTACAGTTGATAGTTTTAATCCAGGAGCTACTAAGCTGAAATGTTTATCGGACATTACTGGATACAGACCAATAAGTGTAAACAAAAATACTGGGTATTTACCTGGTTTCTATATGGTGAATTTTAGTGTATTATTGTGTTGCTGCTTATTACCATAAGCTGGTAATAAGCAGTTAGCTACAGCCCCCAATTAATAGCTATTTACCTAGTAAATATATGGTAACAGAAATGTGTTACTTGGTATTAACTTGTAATTAGAAGGTAAGAACAATGGCCAAAATACTGGGTAATTACCCAGTAAATTATAAAGAGTTATTATATTAACGCTTAAATTACTTTATATTAACGCTTATATTACTTAATGCTAAACTGTAGAACTGCAATCTGGTCATTAAAATTATTACAAATGGGATTTCTTTCTGTTTTCTTTCCTTTGGCGGCCCTCAGTCCAATGTTGGGTTCCTAAATTGGCCCTCAGGTATCAAAACTTTGAGAACCCCTGGGTTAGGGTTAAGTTGGTTTCTTTGCACATGTAAAGGGCTGTGGACTGTTTTTCCACTTGGTCAAATGAAAAAAAATGACAAACTCAAATCATTACGATGCTGCTGTGTTTGTTTAACTCACATTTAAGTACAGAGTTGGATTCAATTTGACCAATTTATTTGACTTTTTCAGGTCTTCCACTCCTAAAACTTCAATCCCAACTTCCTCCGCTGTTGTGGGAACGAGACGTGTAGCTCAGATCCACTGTCTGGTGATCAAATAGCACATTTATTATAACACAACAACTCTATATTTGTTTGGTTGAAGTGGCCCTTTAATCATTTTAATAGTCAGCTGTTTGACACATGCTTAGAGAAACTCCTGGAAAAGCCAGGTTTAGGTAATTGGCCCAGTAATTATCGGTTGTAAACTTAATGTAGTGTATTGTACACACACACACACACACACACCGTTATTGTATGTATAACTACTATTCATAACTCTGTGTGTGCACGTGTGTGTGTGTGTGTGTGTGTGTGTGTGTGTGTGTGTGTGTGTGTGTGTGTACACTCACACGAGCACATGCTTAGGTTGCTGTATTTATATGTACAGTTGTCTAAATGTGTCTTATCGGTGTGTGTGTGCGTGCGTGCGTGCGTGTGTGTGTGTGTGTGTGTGTGTGTGTGTGTGTGTGTGTGTATGTGTGTGTGTGTATGTGTGTGTGTTTTTACAGGAAGCTAAAAATTGCTGCTCTCATCACCTTCTCGCAGAAGAGGTTTTTTTATAGACTCGCATTAAAATACAGAGATATCCAGACGTGTGACTTTGGCGGAGACGATACATTCCTGACTGACTGTTTTTGTTTGCTTGTCTGACCTTGGTACAATGCCTCTCTATCTCTCTCTCTCTCTATCGTGTGTGTGTGTGTGTGTGTGTGTCCTTCCCTAATAAGAGCAAATGGAAAACATCAGAGAAGTCTTGTCGTTCTATAAATATCTGCTGGTGTTTGGTGTGTGTGTGTGTGTGTGTGCGTGTGTGTGTGTGTGTGTGAGATTGTGCATCTGTCTGAGTATGTGTGTTCCACTGCTGGCTGCAGATAGTCATGCTCATATTTAGAATTTATTTTTTATATATATATATATAGAGAGAGAGAGAGAGAGAGAGACCAAAATCTAAAAGTGTGAAGTGCAGCTTTAATCTTAACTACAATATGTGATGTGTGGGTGATTACATGGCAAAAAAACCAAAAAAAAAACAGTATAAGTGACTAGTAAATAATTGAACATGTGGGGCAGTAGCTGATGATTGTTTTCTTAATAGATTTTAATAAATCGTTTCATAATCAAAGGTTATTTGCCGCCACCAACCAGCCCAGACTCACGCGGCATACAGTGTGTAGACGAAACTTAAGACCTTTTAAAAAGTCTTTAAAGTGTAGTATATGTAAACGGTATAACTGCAGCAGAGAATGGGGTTTTATTTATTCTTTTTAACACCCACTCAGTTGAAAGACGACTGGATACAGGTTCGGAAAAAACCTTTTAACGTGTGAATAAATAGTGTCGTCACAGTAGAATTCTTCTACCACAAACTGCCCATGGTTTGATCTCGGTTTATTCAACAGAGACAGTGTCTACACACACACACACACAATACATTTACAGAATGCACAACAGCATTCTAACACAAATTGTGCTGCACACAGGGCAACTTAAAGGTCCCATATTATCCAAAATCAACTTTTTAATCATTTAAATCCTTATATTTGGGACTCTGGAAGTCAGCAAAGTGTGAAAAAAGATGACTCACTCATGTTTTTTTGGTCCTCGTCAGTCTAAGTACAGGAGATGAAATGCGCGATGTTGACTTCCGCGCTCATTAGGACGTCACAGTGTTCTAAATTCCTGGAATTGTTGTCTAAGTCAGCGTAAAGTTCTATTCTTGGCTCCACAGTGCAGCAGTTCTACACAAACTTCCAGCCTCAGAGGATTTATCTGTCCAGTGGATACATGTTATATATGACGGCAATGTGCCTGCTAGAGCCTGCAAATGATCACTTTTCCAAATGCTAACTATGCTGTTAGCTCCCAGTAGCCTCTGTGGCTGATGTCATTTCCTGTTCCTTAAGTTTCGTTTTACTTTTTTTTTTAAGGTGGACCTAAAGAGATACTACTAAACAGAGCGTTCTGAACAGGGCTGTTTTGGCAGAGTGATTGAACTGCTGTGGTGCTTCGTCCTTATGGTATTTTGACCAAAGCATGTCACAGACATGTTCATTAGGACACCAGGGAACTAGTTTAACTTGGAGAAATAGGGTATAATATGTCCCCTTTGAACTTAAACTTCACTGTTCCCTGCAGGTGAGCCTGGACGCCCGGGTTCGCGAGGTGATCAACCGGAAGATGCAAGACCCGACGCCTCACACGTTCGAAGACGCCCAGCTGCAGATCTACACTCTGATGCACAGGGACTCCTACCCACGTTTCCTCTCCTCCAACATCTACAAGTCGCTCGTTCACGGCGGCTCGCGCACCTCGTCTGAATCCTAGTCCCGCCTCCTCATCCTCCGTTTCCGATCCCATACACTTAAAGGACTGGTGCCAGATCAGTTCACCTCCCGGTCCAAAATATTTTCAAAAAAATAATCCTCCTTGGTTCACTTCGCCTTTTTTCTCTTTTCTCTAAATGAAGTACTGCCAAGACTTTCCCTTTTTCATCATTCTTTCACGTCTCATGTCCTATGTGTTAGTGCTGTTGCCAAGACACCACCTGTCTTCTCTTTTCTCCTCATCTCATTCCATTCTTTTTTTTCCCTTTGACATTAACTCTTACTTGTAGCCTGTGTTCTCTGCTTTTACCACCATAAGACGCAACTCATGACATCGAATTTTAAGGCCAAAACAAATATACATTTCAACCAGAAGTGTAGTTGTAAGTTAAATATGAATATAAATGCGTAACAAGCCAACTTTTTTGATCAGCTTGACATAAAAAATATGACTTAAAGTCCACTTATTAGCTTGTTTTTTCCCCCAATAATTTTAATTCTGTCTCACAGCAGATGCTTTTCACACTTCTGACATGATGCCACCTGCAGAGGGAAGACTCTCAGGTATATATGGTTTAAATATTTTTAGGGCAAATTAAATAAGTAAGTACCATTTTTAGGCACATCTTAAATCTCCTCTTGCTCAGTTTAAGGGGTTTAGATCTTCAGAATGTCACGGTCATGTCAAGTTCTTTTTCTTTTTTTTACCATTTCACGTGTGAAGAGTCGACCAATCCGTCTTCAGCTGTCATACCAAGTTCATGAAACTGTTTAAACGACTCACATTTTGAACGTCATGGCTTTGTTTGATCAATATTCTGGTCCTCCGGTCGCTCCTGCAGTGCTGTCACAGCCTGGCTGGATTAAAGCAAATGACCAAGTATAACTCAAGTAATATAAGTTTGATTGTTTATGTTGAGCGAGTGTTTCAAAGGAACGAAAACCATCACACACCCATCAGACTACATTAATACGTTATATTAAGTTTATATTACTAAAAGTTGAGCATGAACCTGATGCATAAACCTGACTCAATTTATAAATGGGATATTTTCTAGCTTTAATAATTCATTTTTCACCTCCTGTTATCTCTGTCTCTCAATCCCCACTGTCCACTCATTCTTCCCTCATCTTCCAGCGTTCCGTTTTTTCACCTCGACATTGACTCACGAATGGAGAAGGAAGTGATGACGGATGTGAAAAGTAGTATCTCATCTACTGTTACGTGAAGATGACCCGTTTCACTTTGGGAGCGTTTTCGTACATTTCAAACGGGGGAGAAATATTCTTCTGTGCCATGGATTCTTAAGAGGATGATTTTTAACCGATGATGCCACTCAGCTTTGAGAGCCAACACAAGGGTGGACGTCCCCTGACCTCCGGCCACCTCATCCGCCTTGTTTTCCATCCCTCAGCTGCCTCTGCTGACAGAGGGCAGCAAAAAAAAAAAAAAAAGAAGATGGTCGCTGTCTCACTTCCTTTCTTTTCTTCTCTTTCAACTGGAAAAAAACAGGGTGCTCCCGCTACAAACTTGGTTGTTTTCTTTTTCGTTGTTTATTTCTCCACCCTTGTTTGCTGGATTAATCGTTACACTCACTGTGGTAAACAAACGGATGAATGGATGGATGTCACTTCCTTCCGACTACTGATTTACAAACAAACAAGACATCTATTTTTGAAGAGAAAACTCTATACGGAACATTTTAATTATGTTGAGTTTTTGTTTTGTTTTTGTTTATTCATTTGTATGTTTCTCCCCATTTGCTCCTATTCCTGGATAAATATATATATATTTTTTTTTTTTTTTTTTTTGATTCCTCTGAGGCTGTACTGAATCCCACCCGACGCGACATCACAGACACTGCAATAAAACACTGGAGTTTATAAAAGAAAAGACAGAAACATGAACATTCACATGCACACAATTACAACAATGGTGTTACTATACTTCCTAGGACCTTTCAGTCACCGACCAACGCAGACAATACTTAACTTTGACTTTTGGGGCCAAAGCTAGTAATTAATATCAATTTAGCAGTTATTTCTAAATGAAGAGCTGATTATATTATAGTTTAAACATTGGTTTCTTAGCTTAACACAAATTCAAAAGTGTTTTTTGGGCTCTAAAATGAGCCAGTTATCAAAAATATAATACAGTCTAGTGTGGTTTAATTATTATTCTATTACTAAGATATTGAAAGTGTATGATTAGTTTATCAACATAAAGAGTATGTATACATATATTTATACATATAATATATGTATATATATATATATATATATATATACATATAATATATATAAGCATAAAAAGTACGCAAACATTAAATTATTGGTTCGGTGGATGAAGTGAATCTCATTATTTAATTATATTTTTTTGTGTTTTAGTCATTTTTAAACGTCACAAACCATGAATTTATTCTCTTTTTTTTTCCCAGCTACAAACACAGCAAGTGCAAATGTTTGTTGTTTTTTTTGTCAGTTCCTACATAAAAAGAAAGGGGTTGAAAATCTTCACTATGTGTTAATAATAATAATAAGTGTTTTGAAACGGGTCTAAGTTGACCTAACAAGTATAGTAATACAAACACATACATACACACACACACACACACACACTCTGACCCGGGGTTGGCCTACCTGGGCACTGCTGCTGCTGCTGACCTCTGCCTCTGTGACCTCTCACCTTTGACCTAACCACTGTCTGTCACCCTCTCCGGTGCCTGCTCCTGAGTGGCAGCAGGAGATGTGTGGTTGGTCAATTCAGGGATGGGGGGGGAAATCCAGGTGCAAAAAAAAAAAATAATAAAATAAAATACATATATGAAGAAGGTACTTCTATTATTTGAGAGAGGATGCCTCCTACACCCTGTGCTTCATGGGAAATGTAGGATAAGGAAAATGTTTGTAGTTCTATGCGGAGGCAGAGGCAACATTTAAAGAGAGAGAGAGAGAAAAAAAAAAAGGAGATGCCTACGTCTTACCCAGACTTGTCACTCAGAATGCATTTATCTTAGTATTGTTAATGTTATTTATTTTATATTTTGTTAAAACTGTGATTTTAATTGTACATATATAAACGGAAACTCTTGAAAATCCAACGAGAAGGTGGCTTCGTTTGTTTGGTGTTTGTGTGAACTTTTGTCTTATTCAACATGCACCCTGAAACCTGATGTAAGCTAAATGGAACTCAGCCATCATCATTCATTTGCACCTGTGCTTTTCCCTATAGTGCAGGCTGTTAAAATGACTCCACATGCAGAAACAGGTGCAGCATAGATGTATCATTATTAAAAACTAGTTATATTCACACACTGTACACGCTGATATTTGCCGAGCCGATGTACAATAAAGATGTCAACATAATCCAATAGGAAAAAGAGACATGAGCGAATGACGAAACAAACACAAACAGTTCAGATGTCACTCGAACGCTCCCTGTCACAGTTGACTGAGCCACTTCCTGCTTCGCCTGTGCTGTGTGTGCACACAATGCAGTTTTGCACAAATGAACAGGTGCACTCACTTTTATCTCCAAATAAATTGGTTTGGGTTACATTTGGCACAAACTGTTTTCTTTCTTCCCGTCCCTTGTGTCACGAGAGCTAATCGGCAAAGATTTATTTTAGCAAGCGGCTCAGTGAGCGCACTGTTACCGCACACGCGGGCTGAGTTAGTAAAAACCAGTTTTATTCCTTGCAGGAAGCAGCTGGTTGTTTGGAGTGGTAGAGGCAGTTTGTTTTTTTTTCCTTCTTACTGAGGTAAACCCTAACCTGCAGTAAGCCCCTGCAGCTCCTCCCACACTGTAACCACTATGTCAACATGAGAGACATCAACAGTGGGGAAGTAAACTCTCAGCAGGATCACACTTCCACACATGTTCAAGTTAAATATGCACGTCCCACTGAGACAAAGGTTGTCTCAGATGCAATTTAGCAGTGAAAGGAGAAAGTCCCTGATTTGTCACTTGCTGCTTCCCATCCATTACCACTGTGCTCCAGGGCTGTGGCCCTTTACTCGTCTGTTTATGGTGCACTAGATGCGTGGATCATTACTAAGGCCGCATCCCATTTCTCCCCCTTTCCACTTGGTTTAGAGTGCCCTCAACCGTAAAATTCCCCTCGCTGAGGGAAGTGGCTTCCCTAATGGAATTGGGACACCACTATATGCAAATTAGCGTAGTGAACGTCACGAACGTGCTAACCTTCTACGTCACACAGCGTGCTACTATTTTTGTTCAGGAAAATAGCCTCGGGAGATAGCCGCTAGCTAGCTAGTTAGCTAGCTGCATTCATAAATCGTCAGTTATTTTCTGACCTTAGTGTTCAAAGCTCAACGGTCCTATGGACGTATATCCGACCAACATATTCCAACACATTTCGACATTGTAATGTGCGAAAAAAATGTACTTCAAACTAAATTGTTCCTCTGCAGATGTGGCCGCTGAATTCGCAAAGCATCATGGGTATGTTCATCTTCCGCTTCGTTTTAAGCCCGCGTCAGAGCTCACTACATTTTGAGGGCAAAATCACACTCCACCTTGCTCCCCCACTACACGAGAACGCGCAAAAATTAGGGTTAGGGCAAATATTTAGGGTTGGGAAGGTATTGGGACGGGGCCTTTTATTATCATGTAAAGGCCCAGTGCGTGGATTAGATCACTTACTCCTCTGTTTCCTCAGTAAGTCAGGGAACTAAGTGGCACATACGGGGTCGTACCTATGTTCCCCGGGTCCTATGTTCCTAGTTTTTCCCAAAAAAGGTCCACTTTGTATGTGACAGGGGAACATAGGACCCTTTTTTTGAAAAAGGGTAGGGTTAGGATTAGGGTTAGAGAAAGGTTCCTATGTTCCCCGGTCACATACAAAGCGGGGGGAACATAGGACCCGGGGAACATAGGTACGGTCTCGCACATACACATAGCAACACTTTCACAAATCGCTCCTCGGCTTCAGTTTTCTTCCTTCTTTTTCGTTGGCTAAAGGTACAGTGGGAGTCATATTGAACGCCCCGAACAAATGAATTGGATCGCGATGCATCAATCAAGCTGCCATCTGCCCATCCCCCCCCCCCCCCCATGAGCGTGTTCGCGCACTAAACGCGCATGCTAGGAAAACAACGCCAGAGCTTATGCTAGCTTGCTAAATCCAACGAGACACTTGCAGCAAAGGCGCCAACAACAGGTGTTTGTCGTAAAGCGGGAGACAGATTTTGGGAACGTTACGGCCAAGAAAAAAGGGCTGATGCAGAGCGACCCAAGACCAAGGGAGTGAACGTCGGCGCTGCGTTTGAACGGTGGCGGCAACTGAAAGCGCAGAAAGGGCTGCGAAGTGACGCCATGGTGGCGCTGTATCTACTGGACGGGTAGACTTTATGTATTTGTGTACTTTTGAGAGTATTTGTTGTTTTTTTATCATCACGTTGTCATTTGAACAAGTGTCCAAAAACCTTCTCCGCGCCACCGAAAAGTACCGAAAAGTTAGCGATGCTAACTATTTGTTTGCGGCGGGAAGTCTGAAGAAATGGGCTTGGACTTTTGAATTTAAAATGTAGCCTGCTCTAACTGTCTTTAAGCTTAAAAAAAATGTTGTTGTTTTTTTTGTTATATTTTTTGCCCCCCAATATAAATAGCTTATTATTATTAAAATGAGCACTTTTAGCGTTTGTTCTTGGAGACACAAGGGAGACAGCGGTAAAATAAGCCGAGTGCTAAGTGACCCAAACTTCTACCTCATAACATGGAAGTGCTGTTTGAACATGAACTGAGCAGAGACACAGCTGCTGCATTTGACTTTCAGTGTTGATACTCCCAACAATCAGTTCCTCAAGGAAACCAACACACACACACACACACACACACACACACACACACACACACACACACACACACACACACACACACACACACACACACAACACACAATACACACACCTATTTGTCTGGTCTTTTTCCACAGTTCATCTGTTTGTGTTTGGAACTAATTCTCCGTGACACACACACACACACACACACACACACATACCTACATATATACATATATACTGTGTATACACCCGCACCCACAATACTAGTGTTTTACAACATTTGTGGGGACCCACCGTTGACATAATACATTCATACAACAACTCTAATTTAACAGCTTGCTTAAACCTAAACCTAAAATTTACTCCTAAGGTTAAAAATCTAATTTGTGGGGGCCCAGTATTTTTGATCCTCACAAATCTAAACGACTTTAGCAGTTTGGTGGGGATCAGGTTGATACTACATACTCCTCATAAGTACTACTGTTGGTTTACATATACCGACACTTTAACATCTTCCAAAAATGTCCCCCCAAAAGTTGCAGATAATTTTGTATGTGCACAAATTATCCTTCTTTCCATTTCTTTTAGTTGGATCATGAATGTTATTAGCCATTGTTTTTTCTGATAAGCTATAGACCCATTTAAAAAAAAAAAAGCATCTCCTCCACTTTGTTTCCACAGTTAGGTGCTAAGTTTATTTGTATCGATTCGTTTTTAAATACGCGTTTATTGAGGAAAAAAATTATTTGCCAAGATCAACAACAACAACAACACTAAATCCTGCCTGACTATTAGTGAGTACACCTGCCTTTAAGAATCATGACTGAAACCACAAAGGTAATGTGTATATTATTATTTAAAAATTCAAATAAACTTTCCCTTTTATATTCAAGCTCACAATCGGCTAATGTTACGACCTCGGGGTCGTTGCGTGAGATGGGTTACAGGTGTGCATGTTTAAGCGAGTGACAGGTGTGTGTGTGTGTGTGTGTGTGTGAGAGAGTCTCGTTGGATTCTGGGAGCTGATTGGTTCTGCACAGGAAGCTCCGTTATAAGAGGCCTGATGATCGCAGCGGCAGCGAGCTTCATTGAACTGCTCACAGCCACAGGGTTAGGGTTAGACATTTTGTTGAATGAAACCTTTGAAATTGTTTGTTGAGTGTGTTGTTGTTGCTAGTAGTTCCTTTGGAGTTGGGATCAGGTTTTCCCCTCGGCTTTGGTCGTAACAGCTGATCATCGTCTGAGTTAATTATACATGCTGGAAACCACATTTGATCCAACTGCTGGTTTGCAGCATGAAGCTCAGATCAACAAACGAGGCAGTTCCCTTTTCGGTCAGATCCACTCTGTCAGTGTTTTGTCCGCTCTCCGCCATCCAAGAAGAGGGAGACCTTGTTAGAAGCCATAGTCATCCCGGTGTCTCTCCACCCTCCTCATGGAAAGAGCGCATGCTGTGTTTCCACAACAAACACAAGAGGAGCTTCTTCCTGCTCCTTGTTTTCTCACCACTTTTCGTCACCTTTGCGAAACATGTTCGCAACAACGCCAGCGTCGTTGGGGAAAACTTGAGATGACTAACCCCTAACCCTTCTAGCGGGGAGGGGGTTTGAATCAATAATTTATTCTTGTGTATTAAAATAAAATGAGAGAGGCATTTAATCCCGATCATGAATCTCTTATCTCTGTTGGAGACATGGTCACATGTCAAAGTGAAGAAGCAGCAGTAAGAAAAAAATACCAGGACTATGAAAGTGAAGCAACTAAAAGGAATTCAGCCATCACTTATTTTATTATTCGGCCTCGACACGGAAAAATGTCTGCCATGAAAAGGACCTGTTGTTGAGAAATACTTCATATATATATATATTCACCTGAAGCCTTTCTGCATGGACTTTGCACATTCTCCCCATGAGTGTGTGTGTGGGTTTTCTCCCACAGTCCATTAATATTCAAATTTGAGGATTAGGCAGATTGGACACTCTAAATTGAGTGGATTGTTGTGTGTCCAAGTGATGGACTGGTGAACTGTCCAGGGTGTACCCCCGCTTATCGCCCTATGTCAGCTGAGATTGGCACAGCACCCTCTGCAATCCTTATGTGGGGATAAAGCAGTAGACAATGGATGGATGCCTCTATTGTTTTTGCTATGACATATGAAAGTACCTGTTGTTGAAAACTTACTGGATTTGTAAAAAAAAAAAAAACACTTTTGTCTTTCAAACTAAGTTAGAATAACAACTGGAATAGGTTTCTTAGATTCACCTGAAGTCTTTCTGCCTGGAGTTTGCATGTTCTCCCCATGTTGTTGTTTTCTTCCCAGTTTCTTGTGTTTCCTCCCACAGTTCATAAACATATGGAGATTTAGGGGATTAGGCAAATTGGACACTCTAAATTGACCCTTTGTTGGACTGGCGACCTGTCTTTCACCTTATATCAGAACCAAACTTAAAGGTCCCATATTATGCAAAATCAACTTTATAATCATTTAAATACTTATATTTGGGAGGTCCTATCAGTCGCCAAAGTGTGAAAAAAGATGACTATCTCATGTACTTGTGGTCCTCCTCAGTCTAAAGGCCACATTATACTTCTCCGACTGCGTATGCGTTATCCGTCTGGTCGACGGACACGCGCTGCAATTTCCCACCCGATCAGTAGGGGTCGCTGCGCAAGGTTGTTCTGCTTCAGGCTACAGTGAGCAATGGCGTCCGAGAAAGAAAGAGAGAGAAAGACTGTTGTTGTTGAAACAGTGGCCGTTTCTCACTTTCCTGTGTGACGGAACGCAGTTTTAAGATAATTTGAGGCGAGAAATTGGCCATTTAGAGTCTAAACATGTGCTGTGTGTGTTAAGATATGACGTATTTATAGTTTGGCAGCGGCGTTATCGGCGGGGATCAGCTCCGCGTCTGTAGACGCTCAGTGCTCACTGTGAGCCGGCACAGAGCAGCTTAGCTCGGCCTGTCCTGAGGACCAATCGCAGCTCTTGCCGTCTCCGTTGTCCCTTGTCTCGTGGAGCTCCGCTTTGTCCGTAAAACCCACGAGAGTGCTGGCGAGGGCAACAGCATCTTAAAATCCGTGAAAAGTTCCATTCTTGGCTCCACAGTGCAGCACAGAGTTCTACACAAACTTCCAGCCTCAGAGGATTTATCTGTCCAGTGGATACATGTTATATATGACAGCAATGTGCCTGCTCGAGCCTGCAAAATGATCACTTTTCCAAATGCTAACAGCTGTTAGCTCACAGTAGCCTCTGTGTCTGATGTCATTTCCTGTCCCTTAAGTTTCGTTTTGCTAAAACATCACATTGGTCACCATGTAGTGAACACATGGACCAATGTGTAAATGGCATTGCTGGCCTGATGCCACTTATCAAGTGAAAATAGTGATAGACACAGAGCGACGCGGTGTTTCATTCAAAAGCAACTTTAATAGAAATGTCAATGGCAAAATGTGTGGTAGCAAACATGGCAAAGAAAGGCACATCCACTGTTTCCACAAAGGCCTAATGTGTGATACAAATCTGCATTAAAGCTTCATCTAGCGTAAGAAATTAAATTATGAGTGTTCCGTACAAAACAACTGAAAACCAATAGACAACATGAGCTGGCTTTTTTTTTTTTCTTCTCTCCAAATATATTACAACCTTTAGTTTTAAATATAAAACAAAACTATACAGAAGGAGAAAAAAAATAAATACAAATCCTAATTCAACCCACTTGAGTTAGTTTGCTTCACAATGGGGTTATAATTATGTATAAATGCACACGGGTCGTCTTCAACAGAACTGAAAGAAAGAAAGAAAGAACGATTATTATTATTGTTAATAATATTTTTACACTCTTTTACAATGAACAGTGAAAACAACTTAATATGAGCTCAATCAGCAAAAGTCTGGTGTTAAAGGAGCCTGAAGGTGTGGGGGAGAGTTCAGTCAGACCACTGTGGATCCTTCAATACAATGACTAAAAACACTGGCACACACACACACACGCAGAGGCAGGGACGACAAAAATGGAGAGCTGGGAAATCTCAACACATTTATAATAACTTGCGTCTCTCGCGTGTACACGTGTCTACATTTTTATTTTAAAATGCACATCCTTAAACACACTTCCTCAAACATTAAGTGCTTGTTGTCACCAGACCTGTTTGTTACTATAGTCACTTCCCAGTCACTCCTGCAACACAAGTCCTGATTTTATAACCACAAATGTCACCTCAGTATGATACACACTTACTTACAAACACACACTAAACTAAATGCACTTTTATTCACTGATTTCTCTGTTTAAAAAACATCGTTTAAAAAAAATCTTTGAAAGTTTCACCATGTGCACTTGTCTCCACCCAGTGTTTTTAGAGTGACGAACCAACAAAACAGATTGCCCACAAACCAGGTACTTCACCTTGACCTAGAGCCAAATAAGGGAAGGGATAGAAAAAAAACAACAACAAGGAAACGGAGTAAATGTGGAGAGAAAGAAAGGGGGGGAGGGGGGAGGGGGGAGAGGTATAACATGTAAACAAGAGCAGATATTTGGAGCAGGAGGACGGAAGAAACACAAGGAGATGAGATTGAGAGAAACAAAAAGGAACGGCAACAAAACACAATCGATGAACAAACGTGTAAAAAGTGGGATGAAATGCCGAACAGAAGATAAGGAACAGGGTGGACATTTAAAAAAAAAAAGGGAACCAGGAGTTTTCACTGAAGTTGAGCACAAAGCTGAGGCTGTGGGGGGGAAAAACTGAACTACAGTCTCTGCTGCCATCTTGTGGCTAAGAAATACTACTGACGATCAAACTCGAGAGGGAACATTGACTTGTTTTGTGATGCTGCTTTCCTCACATTCCCTAAAAGCCCTAATCATGCATTATTGATAATGACATTTCTTTACCTTCCATCTGTTTCCGCAACTATTGCACAACACAAAGGTTGTCATGGGCTCATCGGCACTGCGAATCTGCACCTGCAACACACAACCACACACACACACGCAGAAAGTTTGATCAACTTTTTTTTTTTTGGCAGATCGTTCACTTTGTGTGTGTTCGTGTGTGCATCTCTACCTGCGTGTACGAGCAGCTCTTTCCGTGACACTTGTTGCAGATGAACATGTCCGTCTCGGTTCCTCCGACCTTTGAAAGCTGATGCTCTCTGATGGACTCTTTGGTCAAAGCCTCTCGGATCTGCTTTAGCTCTGCACTCGCCATGTCCTACACGAACACACACACACACACACACACACGAACAAACACAGACACACTTTTAAATAGTTCTTCTGCCCTTGGAGTCATTCCAACACTGTAGTACCAGTGACTGAATGAAACAAAGATCAGTTTACAGACAGACTCTTGTTCCAAGTATCTCAAGAATGTGACCACGTGCGTGACCACCTCAAATCAATTAACAATTAGTGTGCGACTGCTTTCATAACATAAGGCTGTAATGACTTTGACCAAGTCAGAGTTCTAAATATATTTATAAAGGAAATGCCTCAGGGACATTCTGAAAAACGTCACATTCATCAATTGGGGAAGGACAAACGGCAGCTGTTTCAAGTGTGAAGGCAAACAAACATAATGAGGTCTTTCATTCGTGCACGTACTCGAACCACGACTGTGTAAGAACTGACCTCGGCGCTCATGGAGGCGATGCGTTGAGGGGAAATGTTCCCGCAGAGGACGTTGCGCCGCAGGTCGGGATTCTTCTGGTCCTTCAAATTTGAGACGCGGCTCCGTAGACGGGATTTATACTTCACGTCGGTGCACTTAAACTCCTGGAATATCTGTGAGCAGGACGCGCAGTCAAAGAGCCAATAACGCACATCGATGACACGCGTCACAAATGTAACATTACGTACTTAATCATAGGGGGTAATGGTGACTTAAGGCGGGGTTTTATATTGGATTTGTACACTAGGTAATAATGGTCATTTGATTGCATTGTGGGTAAATGCATGATGTAAACTTCGGGATCAATGTAAAAGATCTATTTTTGTGCCACTGAGTCATCAATTCATCCATGGCATCCTACTTTTGAATTTTCCCTTGTTGGCTCCACATTAAAAGGTCATGGATGACCATCGATGACATCGTTCTGACCAGCAGTGCACAACTGTGCAAAGTAATAACAGCGACAGTGTGAGCGTGATCGTGACGTGAAAAGGATATGTTCCTCGATTTGTGCTGCGAGGTGTGCGCAGTCGACTCCAATGGTCTTGTGGTCGTCTGAAATAAACACAAACACAAACACAGACACTCTTGTGATTCAACTACACCGCAAAGTGAAGGAAACCGTGAGTTAAAATGAACGGCCTGGTAACAAACGTGTAAGATTTTAGATAGAAAGATTCTCTTCCAGCGAAGAGAAATGTTCAATTATTTATCCTTTGGAGCTTTAAGATCTAGCAGTGTTGTGAAAATAGACATTTCCTCACCGTCAGTCTGCAGCGCGGCCACCAGCAGCTCTCGACTCTTGTTCCTGACACTGTCGGCGGTGACGGGGGCCGGCGGGAAGGTCATGAACCGAGCTGGAGCGGCGGTGGTGGCCGTGGGCGTGGTTGGCGGCGTCTCCCCAGACTTCGTACAGCTGAGAAGCGGAAGGAAGAGGAGAGGGTGATGAAGACATCGGGTTGTTACGTCTGTCAGTCCTTAACAATGACCTCATCCGTTGAACAAAAAGTGACAGACCTTTTCTCGCTGCTGCCGGAGTCTTTGGAGGTGGACGATGACCTCGCGGGAGAGCCGTCGTTCTTCTTCTTCTCCTCCTCAGACTTCCGCTCTGAACCATCTGTGTGAGATCACACACACACACACACACACACACACACACACACACACACACACACACACACACACACACACACACACACACACACACACACACACACACACACACACACACACACACACACACACACACACACACACACACACACACACACACACACACACACACACACACACACACACACACACACACACACACACACACACACAGAGGACTGGGTATCAAACTTCTACATTTTTGTGTTATTGACTCGGGTATCGGACTTCCTCTGTATCACCCAATCATGAAAATATCAATTGAAGATGGGGCTTGTGTGTGTGTGTGTGTGTGTGTTCTTGTACTTGCGGCATACTGAGGACCAGTGAGGGTTTTTAACCAACAAAGTGAGGTCATTTTTACGGAGTGAGGACATTTTGGTCGGTCCTCACTTTGTTTTCATTGAAATCACTTCCTGAGGTTGCTATAACCTGCTGTACTCAATTTGTCAAAAAAGAAAAAAAAAAAAAAAATTTGGACGACAGAATGTTTTTGTCAAATTGTTGGCCAAAAAATGTTGGGTCACTTTTTTTTTTCAAATTTTGGGTCAATTTTTTTTTCAAATTTTGGGTAAAATATTGTTTTCAAATGTTGGGTCAACTTTTTTTTTCACATTTTGGGTCAATTTTTTTTTTATTTTGGGTCAAAACATTTTTTTACATTTTGGACGACATAGTATAGTATGACGTTTTTGTCAAATTTTGGACGAAACATTTTTGTTGATGTATGAAATTTTTGTAAAATTTTGGACCAAAATTTTTTTTTTTTTTAAATCGAAAAACTTTTCCAGCCCTTTTTGCTCTGTGGCTCCACCTGTAGACATGTTATGGTACTGCAACCGGTAGTTCTTTGTAGATGTCATTCATGAAGTAGATATTTGTAATTGTGTTGATTTATAAAGTGGAAATGCTGGTCCTCAGTATGCAGTAAGTACAAGAATGTGTGTGTGTGTGTATGTGGGTGTGTGTGTGTGTGTGCGCGCTCTGTAGTAGTATCGTTCAGGAAAGTCCAGGTATCAGTATCAATACTGTATCAGAAAATCAGTAATATAAGCCCAAGAAAGTGCAGTTGTTAACTTTTATCATGACAGTATGAGGAGAGAACAGTTTCATTTGATGATTTAATAATAAAAAACACAATTTTTTGATACTGTAATGACTAAAGAAGTCATTTAATTACATTTACACGCAGTTACACTTGTGTCGATACCCAAAAGATGCCCTCGCTCTCTCATTAACTCATTAAACACGGCTTCTCACAAAGACGAACGACGGCACACAAACACACATACACACCCAGCAGCTTCTTCCAGGACTTGATGAGAGCTTTGGCAAGAGTCTGAACCTCTTCGTCTGAACTCTGTTTCCTCACTGCGTTCACCGACATCCCAATTCTGGTGGACTGCAGACAGACAGAGAGAGAGAGAGAGAGAGAGAGAGAGAGGTCAGAGACAATGCAGGAAAAGCAAGTTATCCATGCAGAGAAAACGTCTATCTCAGTTCTGCCTCATCATCTAGGACACTGTCAAGTTTAAAGTACCGTGTGTTAATAGACAAGATGGTGTCCAAAGCTCTGGTCTAGATTCCTCTGGGATCCCCCCCCTCCCGTCCCCGATGCAGTTTCTATTACCAAAATTATCCTGGCTTAGCATAATTTGACATTAACATAACTTGTTACAGTAAATTATAAAGCGGGGGTAAAGGACAAAGCAGTACAAGATTTAAAGCTGATCTTTTACACAAAGTAGCACTTGGTCTCATATTTGGCTAATCGTAGCTTCACCGTTTGTGAACCTTGTGTTCAGTTAGCTGTAAATTATTTTAAGAGCAATAAATATTAATCTCATGATAAAAACAAAATGATTATTACAAAACGGGGGCTTTTATTCTGAAAATAATGCTTTTCATGTTGTAATTTGTGTTCGACTTCCTGTCCTGCTCGTCATCCGGCAAAAAATAGAACACAGGCATTCAGTGGAATCCCTGGTTCAAACACACAGCTCGAGTAAAGACATTACATAGTTATTTTTAGGTCAATTCAATTACATGCAATTAATTCCATTTGTTTCAAGTTCAAGTCAATGCGTAAGTTAAGTCAAGTTTGACCCAGATATGATAATTATTTTTTACCCCTAATGTCAGGCTGAGTTTGTGGTGTGGCAATGACACGGCAGAGGGTCAAACTTCATTACCTGCAGGGTCTCCAGAGACATCTTCATGTTCTTCAGTTCCCTCAGCAGGTCCAGAGCACCATCCTGTAATCAAATCGATACATAAGTAATTCATTATTTAAAGTCTGTACCCTTCAGAGGTGCGAATGGGACGGGGTGCACGCTGCAGCACGCTCAAACCTACAAAGTTAAAAAGATAGAGCCTAGAAACACATCACACCGTCTGTAGTAAATAACCACACGGGCAAGCTGAGGGCACAGTGAGTGAGAGTGCAGCCCCGGCCTGAGATCCACTCTGAATCTGTCAGAAACAGAAGCCAGTGATGTATGAATGAATGAATGTAAGGAACAAATCTGCACCTGGGCACTTGGCTGTGTGAAGAAAATCCTATAAATCGCATGCTTCGCTATGCGTTAAAAAATCAGCCAAAGCATTTCAGCCGAATCGTGTTTGGGCTGATTTTGGTAGAACAACATTTGTTGCACAGTTGGGGAATGATGTCTTTGAAATGACTCGGCACAAAAATGTGTTGTTACCAGCTTCATGGTTCATAAATGGTCATTAATATATACATATATATATGTACATATACATACATATACACATACATACATACATATGTGTGTATATGTATATGTATGTATATGTGGGTATGTGTATATGTATGTATATGTGTGTATATATATATTTATGTATATATATATACACATATACATACATACATATACACATACATACATATATATGTGTGTATATGTATATGTATGTGTATGTATATGTGTGTATGTGTATATGTATGTATATGTGTGTATATATATATATTTATGTATATATATATACACATATACATATATATATATATATATATACATATACACATATATATATATATATATATACACATATACATACATATATATATACATATACATACATATACATATATATATACACACATATATACACATACATATATATATATACACACACACACACACAACCTCCACTATATTACATCGTCTATGGTTGTAAAAAACAGCTGAATGAATGAATGAGTGAATGAATGAAAGGCAATGCACCCCAAAAAGACCGAAAAAGAGGGGTAACTGGTAATTATAAGGGAAATTTTTGTTATAAGGCGTACTCTGTATGTCTACAGTACTCTAATACCATGGTTCTCAAACTGTGGTAGGTGTACCATCAGTGGTACATAGAAAATACTCTTCTACTGTGTATACGAGGGTATGTGATTGTAGTGGAGCTGAGGAATTGAAAAGAAAGTGAAATAAATAACTAAATAATACTAATACATTAAATACTAATTATCAGAGTGACTATACCTCTTGCTCCATCTTAATTTCATCTCACTATACCAGTGTGTGAAGTATATGTAGGGAAGAGGAGGATGTATCTATGATATAACTTTACAGTATTAGTACGATTCCCTGTACTAATACTACACTGTGGTTCAATGAAGTGTGTCAAACAGTCCCCACACGTCAGCTCTGCTCACAGACAGCGGCGCCTCTGCATTCCAGAAAGATGTTTTCCTAGAAAACAAAGTGACCTGTGACCCGAACATAATCCACATCCTTCAAGAGTTTTCAGTGGGGTTTTTATTTTATCATTCACTCAAACATATATTGTAGTGGGTTGACATTCGACGTATTTGTTTGTCTTTGAATATCTAATGTTAAAATGTTCTTAATAAACTCAAGCTTTGAGTTACAGATTTATCCAAGTGCTTTTTTTGTTTGTTTTTCCAATTTCAGTAGTTGTCAAAACCATTTAGTGTCAATGTAACGCTGAACTGTCTCATTTAAAACACAACTAAATGAATAAATAAAACTGCAGTTTGTGTGTTAAGTGTATTTTTATTTCCGTCAGGGTGTGATAAATGGTTTAGTTGCTTTGTTTGTTGATATAACATTCACTAAACGATAAAGTGCCAGTTTGTGATTATGTGTCAAAGCCAACAAATTACATTATATTGTAATATATTACAGTATCTCATAGTGTCAAAAACTATTGTCAAAATTTAAAAAAAAAATGTAGCTATAAGAAAAAAAAAAATGAGGCACTTCCGTTTGAGGCACTTCCGTTTACTTTAGATAACATTATAACACAACTAAATAACAAAGATAACACAACTAACTAAATGAATAAATAAAACTGCAGTTTGTGTTTTAAGTGTATTTTTATTTACTTCAGGGTGTCAGAAATTGTTTAGTTGCTTTGTTTGTAGATATTACATGAACTAAACGATAAAGTGCCAGTTTGTGATTATGTTTCAAAGTCAACATGATATTGCAATATATTACATTATATCATAGTGTCAAAAACTATTTAAAAAATAGAGCTATAAGAAAAGACAGTACATTAAAAAAAAATAGGCACTTCCGTTTTCTTTAGATAACATTTTAAAGCTTCTTGATCAATTAAAACATGAAATATTCATGTGTCTTTTAACATCTCATCACTTTTTACCTGCATAAAAACAATTTCAATGACATATGGAGCTGTAGTTAAAAACCTAAAGGTGAATAAAATTGATTCCAGGTGTCCAATCACTGCTGTGATTTATGAGCACACACACACACACACACACACACACACACACACACACACACACACACACACACACACACACACACACACACACACCAGCAGCAGCAGCAGCATCAGTGATGTTTCTGGTTGTCTCCTCATTTTTCAGCATAAAGACGCTCTTAAACCGTTTCAGCGGTGAGCTTCAGTCAAACAGCCTCGGTGTTTCCAGCATTTTCCCTCCTCTTTTCAGCAGTTAAAGGTAAAAACAAACAAAACAAAAAAAAAAGCTCATCATCAGCTGATGGCGTTTTTTCTGCGGATGCAGCAAGTGTTGGCGCCACTCACCGTGTTCTTCTTATGCACCATTTTATCCAGCTTTTTGGCGATGTCCTCCACTTCCTGATTCTTAGCCATTTTGAGCGGTTTCCTCTGCGACACTTGTGCTCGTGAGCAGCGGAGTTAAACCTCCACCTTAGGGGAAGAAAAACTCTCCCGCTCTCCACCTTTCTTCCTCTCTCCCTCTCTCAGTCTCTCTCTCTCTCTCTCCTCTCCACCAGACGCTGCCTGTGTCGTTTGTTGTGGTGTGGACACCGTTGCATGCTGGGAGTCGTAGTTTAAACATTCAAGCTGGTTGAACACTGAACAAGTGTACTATGTACTATGTTTTCCTATGTTTAGGAAAAAAAAAATAACATTACACTACTGTTTGAAAGTTAAAGGTCCAGTGAGCAACATTTAGAAGGGTTTATTGGTGGGAATGTACAATATATAATAACGTCTGTTTACAGTGTGACTTATTTGTATTTATTTACTTGGAATAAGCCTCTTATATCGTATTCCCACTGAACTAGAACTTGTTAAACCCAGGATTAAAGTAATTTTTTTTAAACTTGGCTTTGGCTCTGATGCACATTCCCCCAGATCACCAGGGCCTCCAATAGTGTGTGGAGAAAAAAATAATTATTTAACATATTTAAGAAATGTACATATATTTAGATAGTGTTTATTTTGTAATTTGCTAATTTATTGCATGTTTACACATCTGTTCTAAGTTTTTTTTTAAACAAAAACATAGTCATTCAACTGGTTCACTTCACATTCAACAAGTAATTCAAGTTCATCATCACCTTAGTGATTCACTTTTATACAATAGTATTATTAGTGGTTTGGTGTAAATACTACAACTATAATTCATGCACTTTATGGTGTTACTTTTGTATCAATAATAGTAATTTATTAATTCATTACAATATTTTGTATACTAGGTAAAATTAAGAATAAACTTAAAATCACTATGATGCTGCTGTGTTTGTTTGACCCGTTTTTTATTTGTTTATTTTATTTTTACTCATAAAACCTGACAAACACAGTAGAGCAGTGTGCATGGGGCTTTTATTTTCTCTGAAGGAAGTGACTTTGACGCCAACTTTTTGTCAATTTTAATGTATTTTTCTTCAATCCCAACTTCCTCTGTTGTTATTGGGAATGAGAATAACACATTTATCTCTGGAAATGAGTATAAAACTGTATATTTTCCGGGTGAAGTGGCACTTTAAGGGCCTCATAAAGGCTGCTCCTGCGTCATGAAATTTTGGGGTGAACTTCCGAAAGGGCTCAATATTTTTTTTTAATTTCATAAGAAGGATCAATCGAAATATCAAACTCCACAGTGTTCTTGTTTTTTTTCCATCCTTCGGCTGCTTTTGTTTGACATTCAACTAAATTGCCTCTCTCTGTTGATTGTGACACATTTCACCAGCATTGAATTTAAACTCAATGTGCATTTCCTATTTGTTCCACTAGATGGCAGTGTTGTAATGCTGTTTTGTGCTCTGTGGACACTCCATTATGGTGGTGTGTCAGAAACATTTGGGTCAAACCTTTGTAAAAATGCATGGTTCGTTTGGAAATAGGGTTGTTCTGCATAGAATAAAACAAACTAGGCTCTACACACAAGTGACGAAGCATCACTGAATCCAATGCTGATTAAATGACACCCTCATGGTGCCCAGAGCAGAATTTAATTGGATATTCTTTTCCACCAGCACCAATAATTGACTAATGTTTGATCGGTCACACACTGTATGAGGACAGTGGCCTGCAGTAATTGGTTTAACTAGTAGTTTGTTTGTTTTCAAGCTGTAGATGCATGGGCTTATTTTGTTTATCCATTGGGCTGGCTCTAACTTTATAATTTAATAGATGGATCTTTGTGTGGAAAATTAGGTTTTCACTGTAAAGATATTAACCATAATCAAACCCAATGTTCTTGTTATTAGCAAATTGATTTTATTTCATTACTTAATTATTTTTTACGTAGCAGATAAAATTATTAATAAAATCAAATACAAACTGTAACAGCACCTCATAAGGGTCCAAATGTACATATGCAGTGTCACAAGATGATCCTTGTAAAATAGTCAGAGCAAATTTATGGATACAAAAAACTATCAAATTTCATGATATTTTCATATCGACTGAGAAAAAAAAAAATTGTCTAAACAAAGAAAAAAACTTAACCCTTATGCCATCTTCATAAAGGTCCATTTACATTGAGGCATATGTTGTTCCACAAGTCGTTCTGCAAATTCTGACCAATTTCCTCTCAACAAAAATAAAAAAATAATAATTGAAAAAAAAATAAAAAAATAAAAAAATTAAGGACAAAGTGAGTTTTTATTAGCATGCTCTCATACTCACACTGTATTTGAGGCTGGAGGATTAAGCCTCATTGCCACTGATCTACAGATGGGCCTGTGCACGGAAATGGTGATAATGATAATAGATACGAACATAATAATGATAATTATTGCTTTAAATGTTCAATTGTAATACCTCGAGTATTTCAGAATCGAATATACTTAGTTACTAAAGATTAATAATAACCTATTCAGAACGTATGACGTCAAGGTTACGCTGCATCACGTCGCATTGTCAGAACCTGGTTTCCGGTTGCTAGCACTAGCAGCTCGCTGGATCTATGGAACTTTTATTTCTTTATTTATGCTTGTATTTATTTAAGAAAACACGTCTCGAGATTGAAGCATGTTTGCTTAAAGAGGGGCACCAGCAGGATAGTCGTGCGAAGTACCTTGGCTCTGGAAATGACGCAGAAGCAGCCACATGATCCACGTAGTTACCCCGTGAGGAAGGTTGGTTAGCAATTTAGCATGCGGACTGCGCACAACCAATTACCGGCACCGGTCGTTGAGGAGCCAGTCGGACTGGACACCATCGGAACTATCAGCCACAGAGGAACCAGCCACACAACTAAAGTTTGGATTACGGTGACATTATTAACCTTTTTACCACTAAAAGTCCAGAAGACTTCGCCTTGTGTCGGCACAGCCACAGGTAAGCAGGTACATTATTATCATCCTGGCCCGCCGTGGCATTTACAGTTTGTTTGAGGCTGTTCTGGACTTATTCTAGTCCATTGGTCTGACTCAGCAGATGATTTAACAAATCTTTTTTTATATTATTTGCGTCCCAAAAAATATAAAAAAATATAAAAATGCATATTTAGTTCAGAGCTTTTATTGTGAAAAATATGATCTGATTCCAATAAATTCCGGTCCCAGATTTAACTTAAACTAAATGTTTGGGGAGTAAATGTACGTAAATTTGTTAGGCTCAATGTTAGGCTCAAAGAAGAAGCAGTAATTCTTATATCCACAATAAATATTAACAGTACGAGTGCGTATCTCACTGTCTTTGTAACAAGCTGCTGATTAAAGACATCTGCATTATTATAATTAGCTCACGGGAACGAACGTGGGTTTTTGTTTCTGACGGAAGACGTTTTAAGGCACCGATGAAGAAAATATGTCCCTCGGCCATATTTACTTGCCGATCCTTGTTCTGGTCAATTTGTGTTCGAAGCTATTCTGATATGAGTGCAGTGCTGGATTTGAAATTATGCTATTTGTATATGTATATGTATATGTATATGTATATGTATATATATATATATATAAATATATATGTATATTTATATGCTTTTATGTGTAGATAGCCCCCCCACACACATACATGCAATTTTAATTAGTGAAAACATGTGTAAGCTTGAGATAGCACAGGCCCAACTGGATTCTCATTAGCTTTGTTCTGTCTGCTACTGGTTACAAGCTAACATTGGTGGTTAGTGTAGGTATCTGAAGTTCTAAAAATACATACAACATAACATTTCTGTTTGTGCTTTGTCTAATTCTGATCCCTCTTTTCTATCATTGCCCAGCAATGTTGTAAGACTGTAATGTTAAACCCATTTAACTTCTTTTTGAGAACATATGCTGTGACAAAGTGCAAAAAAAAAGAAAAAAAAGCACAACTCGGTTCACTTTAGGTAGTCAAAAGAACAAGGTTAAAACTAAGGCAAAGAACTTCTGCTCTCTATCAACAAAAGATTCATTCTGACAGTCAGCAAGCATTGATTTATGTCAAGGGGGGGCAAAAATAAATGGAAAATGTCCCAAATATTTTGTGTAATCTAGAACAGATTACATTTTTTAAACAAACTCTCCCAGCGCTGCCTGCCAGCGACAACTCACTGTAGTGGTCTACTGTAGTGTTCCTCTCTCTCTCTAAATTTGAATCAGACTGTCCTTCCTACATTTGAGATGGGTGAAAAAAAAAAATCCCCCCAAAAAATCTCAAAACTCGAGCTCCAGCTGAGGATCTGCAGAGCAGAGCTGGCAGCGACATCAGCAGCTGCTGGGTGAGATAGCTGCCTGTGTGTGTGTGTGTGTGTGTGTGTGTGTGTGTGTGTGTGTGTGGATTCTGCAGAGAGAAACTTATCCAAAAAGCTGACTGAAAGGAAACCATGCAGTTTCTTCCTTATCCTTTCTTCTTCATCACCGTTACCTCTGCTTTACTTTTGTTCTATCCTTCCATCTGTCAATGTATTATTATTCTATTGTGTCTTACTTTCACCCTCCCACTCAACCTCTTTTTTAATTCCATTCTTTTTTCCTTATCCTCACACCTCCCATCCTGTACTCTACCTTTTATTTTATATTCTCATCTATTTTCCTTTATTTATTCCCCTTATTCTCATTTATTACTCCCCCTTTTCCCTTATTCTTATTACTCCTTTTCTTCACTCGTTCATTGATTGCTTCACATCTCATCCTATGATTTCTTAGGTCCAAAACTGTTATCTTCTCCTTCACTTATCTCTCCCCCTTGCACCTTCTTCTCTTTCCTGCTTTTTCCTCCACATTTCTAACCTCTGTTGGTCATTTCTCTCATCATCTCTTCTTCACTTTCCTCCTGTTTTTTCCCCTCTCCTCTGCTTGTTTTTTCCCCCCTTTCCTTTTTCTCTATGTCTACTTTTAACTTGTATCATTTTGGACAAACAAGCTCTTGATTTTTAACACATGTTAAGTTTAAAAACAAATCTGCTGCTCATTATTGCTCCCAAACCTATTGTTGATGACACTTTATTGTTTTGATGTTTTTACTTACAAACTATCAAAGTAGGAGTGAAATTTATTCATTGAGTTTATTCATTGAACATTTCCAAGAGACCGAGCCAGCGGGGATACAGACGGTGATACATGATGATAATGTAATGAGAAAAACGTGAAAATCGAGGAATGCTATTTAAAAAAAAAAAAACGAGGCTTCACGAAACGTTTAAACCTAACTTGAGCAAGTTGAGTTGCCAAGCGCTATAAATACTGAAGATGACTGTGACGTGGATGACTGAGAACCCTCACAGACACCTACTTTACCGATTTTGTGGATTGATATTGAAAATGACCATTTAATCGCTGCAATGATTATACATAGCCATCACAAAGCAACATGCAATGCAATGGCACCACAAGGTAGTTCGGCGACAAAGCGTTAAAAGTAAATTAGCAGCTCAGTTCAGTTTCTTGCATATGAGCTAATCGCCTCCGTTCTGATGAAGCTTCACTGGATTAATTTACCGTCAGAGAGGAAGAAAGAGCCAATTCCACACAATACTTGGCCTTCTCTCTGAAGGAAATAAGAATGGCTCCATCCATCCACCAGAGAGGACTCTTCCTGTCTGAGGTCATTAGCAGCAGTGACTCCATAGAACTGGTGTAAGTAGAAAGGACACTTCCTGATGCTCAGGGTCAGAATGAACAACCTGGGATCAAGGAGAGTGGGCACTTCCTGCTTCAGGTGGTCAAGAGCCAAGACTCCAGAGATCCATGATGAAATAGAGAAGCACTTCCTGGCGTCAGAGGTGACTGTGAATAAGACTATAGATCAAGCAGAGAGGGCACTTCCTGAATCCAGCTGCTGATAACGGGTTTCATTGACCTACACACACAGAATAAACACGTTATAGATTCTTAAATGTTTACTCCAAGTAAACCAGTTTCGTATAATGTCAGAGATTTCATAGACCAAGCCCAAAAAACAAGAATTAAAAGACTACTTGCGTTATCTCATGACAACACTGTCCTTCTGATGCAGATGTTTCACATTATAGCTCAGTGAGGGACACTGGGGACAATCTGCTGCCATTGTGTCCACACAATGCAGAAGTCTTACATTCAGCTTTCTTTACATGTAGTGTTTTTCCCCCCCCGACCAAATCAGCTCATGTTTCAGTGGCTTGAAATGTATGCCTGAATGTATAAAATTCCGGTCTTTACAAAGAGTGGCTCCAGAATTGCAGTTGTGTATAATGTGTTTGTATTTATGTATTTCATTTATCTGACGGTGCACCTCCAATAACATGTCCTAGTTTTTAAAAGACGGAAACGAAGATTGTAAGCGATCAATGTCAGATCGTGAACAATTATGTTACATTGCAAATGATTAACGAGGAAGGAAAACGTTGAGTCTGGTTAAATTGATACGTCTCATCCACAGGTTGGTGCACGTGTCAGTGCCTGATTCTTCTTGTGAGAAGTCCCAAGAAAATGACCTCAGTATAGATTGAATCACTGATTGAATAAAAAGAGTAGCCACAGGCTTTCTGCTCCAAAAGCACCAATGAAGGCAGGTAGCAGGTGTTAACAGTGGACGTGTGCTTTTGGATGACATCACAGCGCAGCGTGGAACCCCACAGAAGAAAACAGTTCATTTTCTATTGTTTTACTTTTTGAGTAACATGAGAGCAGTTTATTTGCCTCAAGTGTTTCAATTGGAAAATCACACATAATACAATATGTCTGTTTCCCAGCAATAACCACAAAGAATGTTGCATTGCATTCTGATTATTGAAAAGTATTCCTCTGTTTAAGAACTTGCCCCAGAATGATGCACATCTGCTACATATGAACGAGCCGTTTTACAATTTGCTATGGTTTCGCCTGCTGAAACGGTTTTTGTTATCAAGCCTCGCTAAAGCGGTCGGACACATCTGGGCGTGACTTCACGCAGCTCTGCGTTCCAACATTTTACCTACATGAAACGGTATCAAAATGTCCTGGCACCACGGCGTTGCAGCTCTTGTTTTTTTGAGCAGCACAATGGTGCCATTGGCAGTAACGGCCTCTTATTTTTCTCAAACATCAAAGAAATAGAAACAGGATGAGGAAATGCGTGTGTGCAGCACGAAAAGCTTTTTATCATCTAACATGCATGAACTGTATGAGCTCACACCTGACGCAGAAATGGATATAGTTGCACACAAGGAAATATCCTGAGGTGCCAAGGTGGACGGTACCAGGCTTTTAACCACGAGGGCGTCCGACTTTTAGGCAGGACGCCCTAAAGACGCCCTATTTTTTCCCCCGGTAACTTCACTGAATGTGGTCAAAATTAGCCGCAATGTTTTTTCTGTACCAGTGAGCGCTGCGCCCCGATGTAATCAGTTATTTAATTACATTTTGCTCTTTATGTTGATCTATGACCAGAAGGTCCAATGACCTGAAGGTCCAATCCGCCCCGCAAGACGAATTTGTGTAAACTACTGTTGTAAGAATTCTGCGGCCCCGTGTGAAGAGTTCGAAGCCGACGTATGGGCAGAGTTAGCATTAGTCTCTATGAAGTGGGGTAAATATGTGTTGTGTTCGAAAGCCTGTGTGGAGGGGAATAAACGCTCAGGCTCTTCCCGCCTCTTCTTCCCCTATTTGTAGAAGTAAGCAGCCACAGCTTCAGCCCTGGAGGTAACAATACCTCCCCTGCACTTTCCCCGACTACTGTCCAGATGCAGAGCAGGAAAGTTAACGCTACATTGAAGATAATCAACAACAATTGTGTTGTCATACATGCAGTAATTCCTAATTTGTCCCCCTGGGATGGCATTTTTATTAGCTCCCATTTTAGTTTCAGGATGACGACATAGATGTGTAGCAAAATAATTTCTGACTAAATGTTTTGGACCTTTGTAGATCCACTGTGATCTGTACGTTGCAATATCTTTTGTGAAAAGATTTTAAGGTAAAACAAAGTTCTTGATGGGGAGTTCTTGATGTTTATAGGTTATTATGCTATTATTTTACTTGATCCAGCCCACTTGAGCTTGAACCAGACTGCTCTGTATGTGCCCCCTCGCTTTAAAGGTCCCATATTATGCAAAATCAACTTTTTAATCATTTAAATCCTTATATTTGGGACTCTGGAGGCCCTTTCAGTCGGCAAAGTGTGAAAAAAGAGGACTCTGTCATGTTTTACAGGAGTTGAAACACGCAAGGTTGACTACCGCGCTCCTTTGGGACGTCACAATGCGCTAAATTCCTGGAATTGTTGTCTCACGGAGCTCCACTTTGTCCGTAAGTGCTGGCGAGGGCAACGGTATCTGAAAAGTTCTATTCTTGGCTCCACAGTGCAGCACAGAGTCCTACACAAACTTCCAGCCTCATGTTATATATGACGGCAATGTGCCTGCTAGAACCTGCAAATAATCACTTTTCCAAATGGAATTTTAAGGTGGACCTAATGAGATACTACAAAACAAAGGGTTCTGAACACGGCTGTTTTGGCAGGGTGATTGAACTGCTGTGATGCTTCATCCTTAAGGTATTTTGACCGAAGCATGTCACAGACATGTTCATTAGGACACGAGGGAACTGGTTTAACTTGGAGAAATAGGGTATAATATGACCCCTTTAAATATTAGTGAAAAGTAGACGTTTGCCACAGAATCATTTGCAGTTTCACACGCTTTACTTGTATCCCTGTTGACATGCAATTGTCCTGAATCTTGAACTTCCTAGGCTTGAGACTGACATTCAGTGGAGTAAATGTAAGTTATTTATTGAATTATTGAATTTGTTGTCTATGGTTATTTTAAACACGCACCAGCAAAAAGATCAGCACAGCTGTGCTCGGCGTCTCTGTGGGTGTGCATGTGAAAACGCGCACAAGCGAGAATATGCTTGGTCGGTTCCCCTCCGTGTGCCAACATTCCAGCTTGGCGACAGGAAGTCAGGGAAAAAGGTGGCGGTGGCAGTGATGATGTCATCATCCCCAGAAAGAGAAGGACGCTCTCCGGGTCCTGTGTGGCACAGACACCTGTGAGAAACGTCCGACGATTTGCAAACCATGCGTTTCAAGAACGGAACACAAAATCACCAGCATGAGTGAATGCATGGAATACAATTTTGAAAACTGTGAAATTGCTACTGATATGTTTGCATATCTGTAGAGCCAGGTCATGGCAATTTCTCACCAGGAAAAATGCCCACTTGTGCTCAGATTTGTGTATTTAGTGTTAGGGATGGAAATCGATGAAAAAAAGACAACAAACATTCCAACGCCGTTGGAGAGTTATGTCTTTGAAATGACTCGGCACAGATGTGTTGTTAACAGCTTCATCGTTCATAAATGGTCTAAAATGACTCACTAATATCTACAGGTATCTGTATCATGTTTTTGATATCGGTATCAGACGAAAAGTGGTATCGTCCAATCCCTAACTTAGTGTTACTTGACCTCAGTGGTATAAAATGGACTAGGATATAAATGTAAGCAAAACAAGCATAGAAAATGCTCCTCCTCATATAAAGGTCCTTTTTTTTTTTTTAAGTCTCTCGGTGTGGATGTGGAAGGAAACATTTTAATAGTACATAAACTTTACAGTAAAGTGTGTGTGTGAGAGAGAGATTTCCTCATGGCCAGGTCACAGCAGGACTTAAGTCCGCTGGTCTGCTGCTGTGTGTTTTATGATGTGTGTGTGTGCATGTGTGGGAAGGCACTGGCTGCCCCACTCCCACACACTTCCCTGTGACACCCCCCCTGCCACAAACACACACACATACACAGTGTGCTCATAAAGATAGTGTATTCAGATAAACATCTTTCACTAACTTATTTTGAATGTACTTTTTTTTTTATTTCTGCACCGTAAAAGCTATTTAAATCTGTGTTGGGATTCTTTTTTTTTAATAAGCTTTTTTTGCCCACTGTTAAAAATCATAGAAACGTGTTTAAAAGGTGGTGAATGAGGCTTTGGTGTTCGTGTTCACTGTTGCTCTTTGTGGATGTCTTTTTCTATGAGCCTGGTTTCCTGCTTTAGTATTTGAACATTGGCATTGGATGGAAATCCAGTCTGGCCTACAGTAGATGTTATTCAGAGGAAACTGTGGTCACTCGGAGCTGAAGAACCTTGTTACACCAATATTATCCCTCTATAATGGAAACCAATGATCCTCTACATCTGTGAAGAATTTCTAAAGCTGACCAAAATTGCGTAAATTAATATCCGTGTGTGTGTGTGTGTGTGTGTGCGTGTGTGTGTTTGTGTGTGTGGTGTTACTCCTCTGGGGTTAAAGACAGAAGAATAGCAGCAGCTCTGCAGCGATGTGAAACTGTGAAAGTGTTCGCTCCCTGCCTCTTCTTCCTGTCCCACACATCCACCACCATTTCCTCCGAATGGCACTCGGGGGAGTCCAAATGACTGCCCACCTGTCCCTCAGTAAGTCGGTCTTCAGTCTCTGACTGTTTTTTTACTGTCAAGTCTCTTAAGTTCAGCCAATAACTACTACACTGTGGCTTAAAGTCAGTCAATGATTTTGAATGGTGTCGTCATCTTTATCAATGAGGCAACTTCTCACCAGTGATGAAAGGACAAATACTGATATGATTTATGAGTGAGTGTTGGACGACAGGATTGATGTTCGTATTGCCGACTTTGTTGTCGTTTTCTGTGTTCATTTCATTTTCATTTCATGTCATTTATAATGTCATTTATATAGATTTTTCCCCTGCATAGTGTTAAATCTTTACGTCTCTGGTAAATTAAACATTGTTGACAAGTTGACATCTAGCAGAGCAAAAGAGGTTTTATAAGGTAAATGAGTCCACATAGTCGCAAAGTAAAATGCTTTGTGCTTCTTTCAGCATGCCTGTCCACATTATTGTGTGTGTGCGTGTGCATGTGCATGCAGAGTTAGATATAGGTCAGACTAGGGTGTATGTATGGCTTTGTATCTGTGTGCTTGCTTGTTGTGAGTGTTGAAAAGGCACTCTAATCTTTATCCATGTTGCAAGTGAAAACAATGAGAACACACACGCACGCACGCACACACACACACACACACACCCCACACACACAATCGGCGAACAGCTGACAGAGCGTTCTGTGTGCAGAGGAAAACAAACAAACAAAAGACACAAGTTTAGAAAAGCAAACATACAGCACCTCTTTTTCTATGTGTGTGTGTGTGTGTGCTTGAGGGGTCATCAACACACGCAACCGCACGCACACACACACACACACACACATGCCCCATTCACCATGTCTCACCATTGTCCCGCTGCACTTACATACACAACACAATGTAAACACAAGTCGACACACGTGTAAAACGTGCTGTGCTCACTTATACACACAACTGATAGGAATCTGTAGTCTCTCTCTCCCTCTTCCAGTGTGTGTGTGTGTGTGTGTGAGAGAGAGGGAGGGGGAGAGTGTGTGTGTGTGTGTCCTGAATGGCGTGCAGTTTCTGGGAATTGTGTTGCCGCTATAGTAGGGAGATGCTGAGAGCAGCGGGAGGGTGGAGAGTGTGTGTGTGTGCTGATAAGCCCTCTCTCCTATCTTGCGACAGCAAATATGCTTTGGAGGAAATGTAATTGTGCCCTGCAGTACCTTTTACTATGATGTGATTAATCCTCATTATGTATAGAATGAGGATTAATACATTTATTCTTAATGAATGTATCTAGCAGATATGTTAGCATCAATCATGTCAGTTAAATATTCACAGGTTTAGGATTAGACGCAGACAATGTGTTTATTTTCTGCCAAAATATCCAACTTGCGGAGTGGGATATTTGGGAGTATGTGTATTCGTCCAGAAACGGTTGGTACAAATACATGCGCGCACCGAAGAAATTTTTGGTATGAACACGGTTATATTTTCAAAATGGGTAGAGAGGTAAACGTGCAATTGCATAGTGGGACTTAATCACATTTCCACGGTTCCCCCGATGACGGAACACTAAGTCCCGAATGTTGTTGTTGAGCCGTTGTCGACAGAAATCCGTTGTAGCGATGGAGAACTTTAATCCCTCACCTAAGTACAAGCTGGGACTGTTGCAGCAATATTGAGAATTATTTATTTTTTGGTTTTTATTTATTTTTTGAAACACATCATTTGTTCAAGAAATTATGGGCAATTAGCTGCTGCCCTCTGTTTGGAAATTTAAAGGGGTCATATCATACCCTATTTCGCCAAGTTAAACTAGTCTCCTGGTGTCCTGATGAACATGTCTGTGACATGCTTTGGTCAAAATACCACAAGGATGAAGCACCACACAGCAGTTCAATCACCCTGCCAAAACAAAAAACAAGTAAAACGAAACTTAAGGGACAGGAAATGACATCAGCCACAGAGGCTACTGGGAGCTAACAGTAGTTAGCAGTTGGAAAATGATCATTTGCAGGCTCTAGCAGGCACATATAACATGTATCCACTGGACAGATAAATCCTCTGAGGCTGGAAGTTTGTGTAGAATTCTGTGCTGCACTGTGGAGCCAAGAATAGAACTTTTCGCGGACTTCCGGTTTCCGGATGACGTCCTGATGAGCGCGGAAGTCAACATCGCGTGCTTTATCTCCTGTGCTTAGACTGAGGAGGACCGCAAAAACATGAGTGAGTCAATTTTTTTTCATAAGGATTTAAATGATTAAAAAGTTGACCGCTACACCCCTATCTTCTTGTACAGCTTCGTTAAACTTAATGAACCATAGATGGATTTAAACCCTGGCTTTTGGCGGGACAGTCGCCCACTGCCCATCCAAATAAATAAATAAATAAATAGAAGTTTCCACAAGAATACAAAGACAATGGATAATTTTAATAATGTATACATGTATTATCTGGGATACGGGGTTTGCTTGAATTGCCGACAACTTGATGAAAAACATTGCAGGGTCGCTACAAATAGCTGTGCTTGAAGAGAACTGTGCTTTATAAGTTACAGAAACCAAAACGAGCATAATGAATTGTGTCGTCGTCATAGAAAATCACTCAAATCATTGCAATAAGGTTTACAGTAGTAAGTATTTGCTTCACTCTGCACTGAGTTCGTTTGGTATGTCTGCTCAGACACACATCCAGTAAACATTTAACATGACAAGTAGCGTAAACACACATCTACATCAACATGTAAGCCATGTTTGCACCGTGCATGTTTATATATTCGCTCAGAGAATTTGCACGCTGACACTCAAATGTCACACATTCCCCCTAGTCTCTCTCTCCTCCTTCTCTTTCTCTCTTACACATTTTCGTCAGCGATCCCCTCCCTCCATCTTTAACATTGTCTGAATAGTTGCAGTGACCACAGAATACTTTCCCAACTTCTGTGGCCGACGAAGGCTCGGAGTTTGTTCACCATCTCTCCTCCTTTTTCACTAGTACGTCCTTTCTCTCCATCTGTCACTTTCCATGATGTACATGTATCTCCTTCACTCTGTCTGCTACCAATCAACCAATTTCCTCAAGCTGTTTTCTCTTATTTAACCTTTTATTGAGCATTAAAACCTCTCGTTTTGGTGAACCAGCTCTTCACGTTTTCACTGTCTCATCTTCTTTCAGGGCTCGTTTTCCTTTGTAGGAATTTTCTGATCTTCACAGAAACACATAAAAGCATCTGGGCAACGCATTAATCCTTTATAAGAGCTTGTTATTGTGGTTTCTTCAAGTTTTGATCACAAAAACAAACAATTCCTGTGTATGTGTGTGTGCTCGCGTACACGCATACTTGTGTGCCCCAAAAATACATCCTAATTAATCCGAAAAACATGTCAACATGTCAAGTATTTATGGCGTTCAAGGAATTAAGTGGTGGTAGAAAATACTGGGCAAATTGAAACCAGGCAGTGACGGTGCTGTAATGTGTGCATCATGAACAGTTTTTTTTAAATAATATTGTCAAACACTGTAAACTGTTGAAAAGAAAAAAATATATTTTTTTCAATCATAAGAATGATGCATTTTAGAATGATTTAAACTGAGCTCAGAAATGACGTCAATACGAGACAATGTGCAGTTTAGATCATGTGCTTCTGCAGGAAACTATAAAGCAAGTTGTGTCTGTCTGTGTGTCTGTGACAGGCATATCTCGCCCTAAGATTTCGGATATGGGTTGAGCATGGTCCGTGCATCCTCGATTTTCAAGGACGTTTTTTTGGAGTAATTTTAATTTCATTTAATTTGCCAGCACGCTACACCAGGCAGCTCGTCTGATGGCTGTTTTGCGGCTAACTTGGCAAACCTGTTTCCAAAGGTAAGCTAGCGAGGCCACGATTAGCATTAGCGTAGGGCTTAAAAAACAGCTAGCTATGCTAATGCTAATAGAAAACTAAAAACAATTGCGTTATGCCTAATGTGGCTGCACAGTGTTTCTGTTATGTTAGCCTTTACGTTCCTTATCATGCATTACCATAACTGATCTTCTTCAGCCCCTACTAAAGCAATACATACTTCCTACGGGCACTGCACTAGTTTTAGGCACTGCACTAGACTAGGATCGGTGTGATATACTGTAGATGTAAACCTGGCACTACGTGCAAATAAAGTAACTGAGAAATAACTGAATGTTGACTGTGATCATGGTTCGATTTACGGGGGGAGCGAAGGGGACAACAGCCCTGAAACATCGTCCATTTTTGTGTCACGTTACAAACTTTGATTTTCTGTACAATTAGGTTCCTGAAATGAACAACCTATTAATAGTGAAGTATATCACTGTGTCTTTACTCGCTCATTACATACCAATTTCCAAGCATTTGTCAGTGTCTCCACTAATTAACCTAATGATATTCCTGCTGTTGCCACCCAGGCATTCAAATCCACGTACACGCTATGCTCCCTTTTGAACTCCTGTTAAGACGGTAGTAAAATGACGCACACATTTAATTTTTTTTTTTTTTTTGGTAGTACTCTGCAAACGACCGCAAATGCCACACACTTCCATGTGTGCGTGCATGTGACATGTGTAGTCGCGGTGCCACCTGAATAAAAGGGCTCCCCCAGAATGTCACGGTCTAATGCGAACCCTGACTAACTGTCTGTACACATTGTTTTTATTTGAAATTAAATGAACCCACAGGCTGGAAAACCCCACCGCATAAAAGAGACAGCAGGAAATCAAAGAAACACATGAAGTCATTTAAATGTGAGGCCATTAACGATGACCCACCACCAGAGGTGGAAAGTAATGGATTGCATTTAGTCATTGAGTCGGTTTTTTTGTGTACTTGAGAAAGTAAAAGCATTTGTGACCTTTGACCCATTTTGACTGATACATTTGTTTGTTGACAGGCTTTATTTTATCAGCACTTTAAATTTGACACGAACTATAAGAAAGAAAGAACCCCAACAAAAAAGTAACTCACTTTTACTGTGAGTAAATTTTAAACAAGCTACTTTTTTTACTTGAACTTGAGTACATATTTAGACCAGTACTTTTACTTGTAACTCAGTAAAATGTTATCAAAATAGTGGCACTTTTACTTGAGTAGAATATTTCAATACTCTTTCCACCTCTGCCCACCACAGATGCCTCTTATTAACTATGGGATTCATGTGTCAAACATTGTGAAGCAATTAATAAATAATTCAATCTAGATATAGCCGTAGCAGTTATGGAGGCTCAGTTAAATTATAACAGTCCTTTACTCTTCTCCCTTCAAAAATACTATCACACTTAATCACATCAAAGCCTCAAGTACACGAAAAAAACAACCCCTAAAGTAAGATATTACCTTTATCTTACCATGGAAAACTAGCATGTCAGTGAATGCGGTTTTAGTCTTTATATATTTCTGTCCTTCTATCATTTTTGGAGTGAATTTGTAAAAGTTGCTCCAGCTCAGGATGGCAGCACTTTTGTGGACAATTTTGTCCTCATTTTTTGCACAGTGGAAGGAAGTGAAGACACGCCATCCATCATTTTGTACAGTAAGCCCACGGTGCCAACTGAGTGGGCGTATATGGTAGAGCGACTTTCTTTCAGTATATTTTTGTTTCTGCCTCAATTCCCGAAAAAACTTGACGTGGCGTTTTAAAGTCCTGAGCGATTTTCTGCTCTCGAGTTCAGTCGGATTTGCTGAGAATAATGTGAGCCAAGACGGATTCACAACCTGAACAGCTTAGCTTAGCAAAGACGTTATAGGCAGATATGCTACCAGTGTCAAAAAATCGTGCCAGCAATAGCACTTACAATTGCGTTTGCCCTGAGCCTGTTGGGCCTCCTCTGCCACACTTTAATCACAGATTGTCTGTCCTGATTTAAATTAGGATGTTTTTGCTTCAGAAATTACTAGAGTGAACATCATCATTATCCCATTTAACCTCTAAATCACTTTCTCTCCCTTCGACCGCACTGAAAACAGCTGCAGCCTCTGGAAAGTGGTAAAACAGTACTTAGGTTTTAAATTAGTGGCTCGACTGGAGAAATGAGCTTGTGTTGCTTTAACAAAATGGCCAAGCCAGCAGTTTTGAGTGGGACAGAGGGTTGGTGACATACACAAATACTTTTGCAGTTAGTACACAAGAAACAATTGCACTTTTGTGGATTACGAAGAGATGACACAGGATGAGCGGAGTGCTCATAAATCAAGCTACCAATTTTTAAATATTAAAGCTTAATAAGGAAGAAAATACATTTTCCCAAAGATTTAATACCTTGTTTTTTCTTCTTCTTCTTCCTGTTAGATCTTTGTGGAGCTATTTCACCACATTCAACAATTAGTTTCAATTTTTTCCAGCTGTGAGCAGCTCCACGATTTCTGTTGTGCTTTGACTTGTGGAACATCTAACAAAACAGCTTAACAACCCCAAACAAGCTTAGTCTGCCTATCTCTGCGTGTCTGCAAACATGGTGTGAATTACAATACAGAGTGAAACCAGGGCATAGCGCAGGTTATAAAGAAAAGAAATGACTCGAATGAACGTCATCATTATCCATCTTCACGTCTTAACCGCATTCTCTTTCAAAACAACTACGGCCGAGAACACAAACCTAGAAAATGGATAGTATTCTCTCTTTAAATGAATGGTTTGTGATGTTTTTCGCGCAGCTCGAGACTGAGCAGAAAACTGTAAAACGGTAAACAAGATAATGTCTCTGTTTATGCTGATCTGGTTCCAGTAATGACGATGTAAAATTAAAATGATAAAATGCAAACTAAAAATACCCTAAATAAACATTCTCACCCCACATTACGGCGGAACATGTCTGCTCTGCTCAGACGCTCGGTTTGAAGCAACGGTCTAGAGGACAGACTGTGGTGAAGCTGTGTGGTTGTTTTGTTTGCTTTGGTAAAACCATGGTTAAGTGAGTGAATTGATCAAGCTCAGTGGGGGTGTGATTATTAAGTTGAACCTCGTAACTCTTTGTCACACATTTCCATAGATCATACCATGAATTATAGACCTTCCGCAACCTCCTCGGTTACCTACCGTGGCTCTTGATTACGTGTGCTCTCTTGTGCCTCAGGTTAAACATCAGTGGCTGACTTTACCAGAGCAGCGAGTAGCAAGTTTGCAAGAGCATTAAAAACAACTTCCCTGTTGGCTAATGCCGAGTTTTTGGCTTTAGCGTTCATCTTGTCTACAAGTCAAAATACTGCATTCTCCTTTATCACCGTTTTGGCTGGAGCCCACGGCGCTTGTTAGTAGCTGTCGAGAGCCCCCACAAGCACAAGCCAGTTACAGCCACACGTGTCACTGTAGAGAGTTTTTGGAACTTCTGTTTAGCTCCTTTAACCCATTAAGGCCTGAAAAAAAAATGCCTGTCAAACTGATGGGTGATTTCGGAAAGGACCTCTAAAACCTGAGGTTCAATGCCTACTGAATGACTGATTTCTCAGCCTCTGTAGCAGATGGGAACACAATTCAAAGAGTATTTGAGAGCTTACACCTGTGGCTTTCCTGTGGAATTTAGTTTATTTAGATACACCTTCGCACACATTTTTTTTATAGTAAAGTGAATAACTATTTTCAATTAAAGAAACCAGTAAGAAAATAAAGTAATATCAACTTGTGTCAGTGCCTTGGTTTAGTCCTGGTGGACTGTGAAGAACAAGAACAGCATGTAATGACTGTAACAGTCTGTTTCACATGTGACGGTGATGGAGCTTACAGCGCTGCGGCATCTGCAGGTAAATCCACTTTCACCCCTGATTACGGTGGCAATTCTCCGTAATCCGTCACTTTCAAAACCTTCAGACTCATCGTCGTTATCGCCGACCTCGTCGTCTTCAAACATACTTATGTTTTAACCATAAATCCCGGTCGATTGGTTCAGCGCATTCAAAGTTTACAGCAATTATGTCATTGATGCCGAGAAACTCCTCAAAATCACTGCCTTCAGAAATCTCTTCGCTGTCAAAGTCCTCCATGTTTGCTCGAAGACATTTCAAAACAGTGTCACGAGGAACCCTTATACCCCCCCAAAATTTGCGTATCCACTTTCCCGGCGTCAATGGTCTAACCCATTGACGGCGGTTAACATCTAGTCGTACTAAATGCTGTGTGTCCTCAATACAATAGTGTGGCCATATATTTGTGGCAAATGGCATGACAGGTAGAGGTTGACATCAGGGTATATCTGCAGAGAGATACAGGTCTGTCAGGTGATTACTGTCTAATCATCGTTTAACTTTATTTGGTCTGTTTGAATGTTTGACTGAAAGGAATGAAATACAGGAACATTATTCTGGTTCCCTCTAAGAAAACGAATGATATAAATGAGCTCACACAGCTGTAATTCTTCTCTCTTCCAAAACAGCTGCTGGGAAAAAAACACACCTTTTGTTTCAGTGGGTTTTTAAATGAAGGTGATGTTGTCTCTGCGCTACTCTCACAAAAGCAATTTAATGGAGCAGGGTACTGTTTTTTTTTCTTCTTTTATCTTCATGAATACTCAGCTTGGCTTTAATTAATGTTCGATGGTGAGCCACAAATGACTAGCGCAAACACTGTAATTATGTCACTTCAGAGCTAAATCATTCTCTGTTCTCCCAATTACACTCAAAACAACAGCAGCACAGAGCAGTGGCTTTCTAAGTGGATAGTGGTGGAGGAGATAAGTTTATAATTAGTGACTTTGCTGTAAGACTGAGGTTGTGTTTGCAGTCTTATGCAGGACTGCATCTTTGTTCCCTGCACTGTGATCGCCGGCACAGACTGAGTTTTTGCATCGAAATCCAGAGAAACTGTGCCCCTAGATCCCAGCCAGTAGTATTTGCAGGGAAACAAATACCCTATTGGGTTTAGAACCAGTGGATGCACCATGAGAAGAAACTGGGTATTTTGACCACAAGCTTAAGTAGTTAAAGTGCCCACAGCAGTGACCTAACCCCAAACCCCTAACAGACAGAATGTAACTGCGGAGAAGTGCCCAAAGTTTGACGGTTGTCATGTTTCATTTTAGGGATACTTGGATGACGGCTTATTTTAGTTACACTACAAAATCAATTGTTTGCATCATAATATTTCTGAGATATTTTATAGCCATTCTGGAGGCAGGATTTGATAATCATTTTAATATGAGTACGGCAGTTATAGAGGAGATGCCTGCTTGAGTACTCAACTTCTTTTATCCAGCCAATTATTGAGTGGAATGAGTGTAAATGCAATTGTAAAAGAAAATGTTTAAATGTCAGAGAGGTGTCGAGGCAGGAGCAAGGGGTTTCCAAAGCTGTACAAACCTCCCAACAGCAGCCATTTTATGGTCCATTACCATCGTTGTCCTTACATAAATGAAAGTAATTTCATAAGAGCATTAATTACTTCAGAACATAATCTCACTGCAAGGCCCTGAACCATAGCTTAAAAAAAAAATGAATTGCAGTATTAATTAGATATTTCATGAAGCAGTAGAAAAGCCTGTCAGTGCCTCTTCTCACCTCCCAACTCAATGTCTCCAATAATAACTTGTCAAGTGTGTTATTGTCAGTGTGGTTAACTGGAGGCAGATTTAGTTCAGCAACTGCCATCCTTTCCTCTCAGAACACTGAGAGAATTTGTCACTCCAGCTGTGGGGCAGAGCAGCATAGGGCTGTACAGCAGTGTAGTGTTTAGCTGGTTCAACTGAGCCCCATCTGGGTGTGTGCATCTTCTCCCCATAGGTTTCCTCCACTTTGGAATTGTATCAGCTGGTAACTGGGTGTTCTTCAGGTGTGAATGTGAACATAAATGGTTGTTTGTCCCTATGTATTGGCTGTCTGAGAGGTTGGCAACCTTTCCAGGGTGAACACTGCTCCTCTAATTGTAGTTCAATCGTGATAATCATTTATTTTTATCACATTAAAAATGTTCACAGCAGTTTTTTGTACATATTAACCAGATAAAGCAACTCTTACCAGTGTATCTTTATTGGGAATCAAATGAATGCAAAGAAAATAACTTTATTAACTTGATTTTTTAGGTTTATTTGATCATTTAAAATGTGTAAAATGCAATAACTCGTTTCCACGGAGTAGAACAGTGCGATACTGTACTGTACGGTATACATCTTTTTAATTTCCATTAGTAATGATACCAAAATAACCAATAACCCCAACGGTTCCATTTTTTGGCACCCTTCCCTTGGTGTTATGAGAGTAACGGTACGGCTTGACCCATAACAGTCAGCTGATTGGGCGAACAAAAGCAGATGGGTGTCTGTTGTGGTGTTGTCTTTTGTGTCGCATTCTATGCGGTTGTCGGCGCACCGGTACAATGCAAGACTGACCGAGGGCTTTGCCGATCCGCACCGCGACAAACTGAACTGTGCCATGATGGAAACACGGCTTATGGTAACACGATGTTTATTTCATGAACGTTAATGCAACAGCATTTAGACTTTGTCAGATTTCCAGTTAAGTTGCCTTCTCTGTCTCATACAGGCTGTGTATTTTGGTTGGATGGATGAATAAACCAGGCTGCAGTTTTGGACATATGCAAAGAGTCTTAAATGATACAGATGTTTGCATAGACGGAGCTTCTCTGACGCACTCTGTGTGCACCGCGCGCTCGCACACATGGACACACGCACTCGGTTTATGACACTCTAAAAATGACTTCTTGACAAGAAATGGACAGGCTGACCAGATGACAGACTACTCTGCTGAAATCAAAAAAGAAATGGCTTGAAACCTAGAAAAGTAAAGTTCTTGAAGATTAGTGACAACCACATAATAATATCTTCAATATGGTAATTGAGCCTCAGATGTCATTCTTTGGAATTATTTATTTTCTCACAAACACAAAACAATAAGCTTGTTGTCTTAACATCACAAGAACTTTCTTATTTTTTTCCAGCGTATTTTATCTTGTGTCAATAAATAATGGGGTCACAATTAATCAGTTAACTTGCTTGTGCTGCCAAAGGAAGGAGGCAAACGGCACTCAAGACAAATTATTTTGTCAACTCAATGTTACATCATTGCATTCCATCACAAATTCAATTTCAGGATGACAGGAAACAAAACCTCAGAAATAATTAAATACATGTCTTCTGTGGTGTTTTGCATGTGTATGACTGACATCAGACATTTGAGTTGTGAAGTGAGAACACGTAACTATTCAACACAAACAGAAAACGAAGATAATCCAACATCAAGTGCCGGATCTGAACCCTGCCTGTTTTTTTTGTATTGGTTTGTTTTATCAAGATCAAATTTTCATGTAGCTTATGGACCCCACATCAGTTCTTATCACACTTGGGCCTCCGTCGGCTCCATCCTCGTCCTTATCGTTCCTCCTCCTCCCATCTGCACGGCCAGTGTTTGAGTATGTCTAAGCCTGATAGCATTGACTTGAGGAATCACTCCATCTAATTCATGGTTCCCACAGAATCACTACAAAAGAAGAAAAAAAAAATCCACACTTTACGCACCGTACAAAAGAAAAAAAAAAGAAAACAAATGTATCTGCTGAACAACTCCTGTCTTTGTGCCAGACAAGTCCCCCACCCTCCTTTAGGTTTTTTCCTCGTTTCAATGCAATCTCACTGTCTCCGTCTTGCGCTTGTTGATCAAAAGGAGATATTTGGCTGCTGCCGGAAATGAACACGAGTCTGAAAAATGTGAGGAGTTTACACAAAGTTGTTGTTTGCAGTGCAAAGAGGTGAAAAATGGTGAAAACAAGATAAGTGATGGGAAATGTACAGACTAAACAGGCCTGAGTCTGTTTATGTAACAACCAACGGATACGTGGAATATTGCACAAACTCACTGCTTTAGTTTTTATCCGTACTTGTGAAAGAAATGTTGAAATTCTTTTTTGGACCTAAGGCCAAGCTGCCCTTAGAGGACCCTCTGTTAGACCACACACTTCATACGGTACGACACACTTCGAGACTCTATATTTTGTATTGTACGCACACGTACGCATTAATCCACCGTTAATGTGTCGTGGTTCAAATGTGAGCCGATTGCAGATGGGATTCCTCCGATTTTTATTTGGGCTTTTAATAGCCTAACAGGCTAATAATCTTTATACCTATAATAAAACTTTATAACTGCATCACCATTTCACTTATCAAACTCCAAGTTTACAAAGTGCTAAACTGCTTTTCTCAGAGTAACAGCAGCAGTCAATTAAGCAACAACTCCCACCAATGCCAAAACCTGAATGAGATTCAAACTGGCAGCCTCTCAGTTTTCTCCATATGCTTTAAAGCTGTAAGTGCTCCCAGTCCAACACATGGAAACAAATCAAAACAGTACACGACACGAAACATGGCCCTGGTGTGGTTGCAAACAGAGCCATAAATGGCAGCAACAAAGACTTCACGACATGGGCTGATGAGACTGCCTCATTCTTTTGCATCATATTTACCATTGTGAACATGCAAACTGGAGAATTTGAGTAGACATTGCAGATTATGAAGTGGTGAGGTCTTAGAGCTGCAGGGCTCAGTGTTTAGTTTATCAGCAGCAGGCTGTGTATTATAAAACATTGGCGCTGATTAGGGGTACTAATTAGTTTAACTTTTGCGACTAAAGCTGTGTTAAGTCTTTGTAGGCACAGTCGATCCCTCCCGACACAACTGCTTGTTGATGAATTCACAGTTTATTAGTGTTGGTAAGAAAATTAGCTTGATATTGAAACCAGATTAAAGCAAAAAAATTGCACAACTGGCAAAATTCAGCATGCAGATACAGAAGGAAGCAAGTTTAGTATTGTCACTCATGTGATGGGGACTTGTAAGCTGCTGGGCTGATGTCCATACTGTATGATGTAAGTAGAAGCAATATATTGATAAAGCTCAAAGAGAACGTTATCACACAGTGAAAAGCCTGTCGGTTGACACTGAATTGAATGGATGTACCTGGGTCTGAAATTATTTTCAAGACCCATGAGCAGAAGTATACTCTTCTTGGATTGTTTTTGGCATTCCAAGCTTTATTAGGAGGCCATTAGGAGTTAGGGTTAATCAGGCCAATTCTTGCCAATATAGTTGACTGACCAGTTTAAGCTCACTTAAGCAAGTTTAAAGGTGCATTATGTAATAAATCTAAAGCAACTGACCATAAAATCCTCCTAATGTGTCACAGAGACTCAGGAATAATGTTCATATAACAAACTGAACTCACCAACAACAACAGTACAGCCAAAATATTTGCATTAAAAAAAATCTTTTGCAGACTGCAAATCATGTTTATGTTTTGAAATCATGTTTTGGCATGTGGCGCCACCTACTGCCGTCTACCAATCATTGCAGTCAGTAGAGTCTCAGCTGCCGAGCGACCACGGGTTGCCAGTTACGTCAATAAACGAAACATAAAAGACCTCGGTATTTTGAATTTGAATGTAGTAACCGTTTTTGGCCACATTCTTACATATGGCACCTTTAAATGTTGTTGTTTTTTTCTCAGAATCTTTATAAAACAAACTAAGCACAATGAAACTCTTTTTTTTTTTTTTTCATTCAGAAGTTTGTGACAAAGTAAAGTTTCTTGATGAAATATTTAGGGTGCACTGCAGAGCAGACACAAAAAAACCAGATCGGAGAGATCTCCAAGATGGAGCGGAAAAAGAAGATAATCAGCCAACAAAAATCCGGCGCCTTATATCAACCATTGTCCTGCACTGTTTTCTGAAGATCAGCATAGGCCATAGAAAAACCTATATCAGTTGACCTCTTGTGAGGATAAAACTCAGTGGTTTGGTTTCACTTTTGGGCAACTGTCATGTTGTCCGACTTCATATACAGTCGAGGGCTGGATCACTTTTCCTTTGGGTCTGTAACATAACAATGACTTGACAGTATTGATACCAGACCAAATCATCACGACGGGGTGCACGTTTCTACTTCCTATTCTTAACGCAATCAGTGCTTCATTATCAGCATTCATTCATTAACATCAGTCATTGGGGCTCAAGTCAAACAGAGTCACGAGTTCTTAGCAAAGCTTGAATTGATAGTTGTGGACTGGAGAACTACCAAAGTCTACAAATTAAAAAGGGGCTCTGCTGGCAGGTCAGTGGCACATACCAGTCTTTAGGAATGTATTTGAGGGAAGCCAGAAACATGCGGCTCAGTGCAGAGTGAGGTTTCAAAAAAGAATTCCACTGCAAACTTCTCTGGGTCATAATTTCAAAGAGTCTGTGTGAAAATAGTTCAGAAACGCTGGGTGTGCAGACTGAACAGTGTTTGAAATATGACTGTGTTAAAGTCATAGTTTCATCTTCTCGATACTTAAGTTTTGTTATAATGGTACAGTTTAAACGGAGCCAGTAATTTACAGTAGGCCTATATATATGTGGAGAATGTGTATTTAGTTAACTTGGAGCCAGTCTTCTGAACAAACTCACCACCGTCTCTGTCACTTCAGTCTGTGTTTACAAAAAAACAAAGTCACGCCTTGTTCTCGCAAATGGCTGTTCATGTAACCTGTGGGTGTTATGATGGTTACCTCTGATTTCCAAAATTAAGAGATTGATTTTATAAGTATAAGTAATCACCAATTCCTAGTGTATGTATGAAAAGATTTGTTTCTGTAACAGATTAATTACTTGGTCGATAAAAAAGGAAAAATGTAATATTGCCATTGGACTTTTCTTTTAAAACTACTATAATTCAAATTGATAAATAGCTGATGGTGTGCGTTATCATTCTTGACATCTTTGAATTCAAGTGCATACTCTTAATAAAGCAGCTAGTCGTGTGTTAGGGGGTTTACTTTCCAAGAAATGGTTTTCTTTAAGTTCAAGTTAAGAATCTAAACTTCAAGATTTTTCTACTTCACAGTTGTTGATGCAGTGGCAGAAAATACCGCAAACGAGGAACCGAACGGTTGCAAAGTAAGCTCCAGATATTACAATACAGAAGTTGACTTATATATATTATATATAGATCAATTTCTGTGGAAGTGTTCTGTGAAATCTCAATCCACGTTGAATCCAGCACTGGTCCCCATTTTTGCTGCATCTTAGGCTTCCATGATGGTGTTTCATAGAAACCGATTCACATAATGTCTCAAGCTCTATTGGCAGAAAATGAGTATATTACCCATCACTAATGTTTGTATAAGTGCATAATCACTTTAAAATAGAAGTCTTTTGATTTCCATATCCTTTTCCAGGATTTTGCTTTATATAGGCCGCCATCTTACACTGCTGTGATTCTACAGCAGCCCATCTAGTATGTTCCAAATGAACCACATTTGACCTTTTGTTGGTATCTACAAAACCTCTATTATTTAATAATAGACACTTCATAACACTTCATCATCAGCCTTCATGTTAATGGTTGGCTGTCTGTGGTATAGAGGATGGCTGGACAATCACAATGCTTTTGTCCTATGTGCAGGTCAGCTCAACTCCTAATTCCTTGAAGGCCCCGCCAGTCTAACCACAGTAAAACCACTGGGATGCTTCACTGTGATAACTTTGGCCTCCTCAGTGGTTATTAGGGAAAAATAGAGTGTTAATTATTCCTCCGCGTAGTCACATGTTCCCAGACAGAGGGAGCAGAGATTGAAACTATGTAGCTGATGTGGTTGCTAGAGGATGAAGAGACTTGATGAATAACTCACACAAGACGTTTGCACTTTTGAAGCCGTTAGTGAGCAAACACTTCCTGTCTGTCTCCAAACTGCTGATCAGAGACACTAAATGTACACACATGTTTGTGGATTCAGGCTTTAATCATGACTGTCATACAAGAATGTTAATCCAATATTTTTTTTTTTAAAGACATCATTATATTTTGAAGATGTCAACAGCATTTCAAGAAAATGGGCAGCTTTTCATGTCTATACTTGGACATAAAATGCTATTTACATGGCAGTGTCTATTGAGACTCGCAATGTTGCTCTCCGTGTACATAGTGATTGTGAAAATATCATGTGTTATCTACAGTTAAATCATATACAAGGTCAAAATAACTTTTATTAAAATAAATAACAGGCATGTTTTATATAGAAAGATACAGATATACACATATGATTTTTTTCAATAAATTTTACAGGTTATACTTTCAATTTTCGGTCTCCAAACATGGTTTTATTCTTATTGTGCAGCTTCGTCACCTGTCTTGTAACAAAAATAGAAAATCTATTCGTGTTCACGGCTCGAACGACTGCGTCATCTACCAATCGTGAAAAACTGACGCATAAAATCCTGATAATGACATCACATGGTCAACTGGTCACTTTCCCATCATGCATCTCTTTTATCTCCCGACCCCTGCTACTACCTTCCTGTATGTCTCAGCGTGTGTGTGTGTGTGTGTGGCTCCTTCTGAGAAAAAGCTCAAGAGTTTCCTGGTTTCCTGAGACTTCCTGTCCCGAGTACGGAGACAAGATTTGACGTCTGCCAAACACACAAAAAAAAGGATTAAAAGTGAACATTTGAAACGCTTCTGTCAAAGAGGTAGAGCATGTGAGAGCACTAGCGTGAGAGTCGCTTAAAGAAAGAGAGAAAATGACAGAGGGTGATGAGAAAACAAAGACCGAAAGACATAGAGAAGAGAGACAAAAACAAGTGTACGACTGGAGAACAGAGGCGTTGTGCTCAGTGGGAAAGGTCATATATTGTCCTGCGGTGCTGCAGTGCATTAATTACAGGATAAGAAATGATAAGCTCTGCTGCTTGGCTATGAATAGACGGAGTGAGAGACAGACAAGAGAGCTGACAGTGCAACCGGAAGCTCACTGTCTCAGGGTTTGTTGTAAGTTAAAAGTGAGATGGAATGAGAGCTGCCGTTTGTTTGATTTCGTGTGTTATTCAATAGGGATGGGAATCAGGATTGGTTTGATACCGGTCAAAATCATATATATCCTATATATCTGGTTCACTATGCCCAGATTGTAAAAATGTAAATACAAGTCAACAAAACCATTTCAGCTGAGTTGTGTTTGGGCTGTTATTTTCTTCTTCTTTGGAGAACAATATTTGTTGGACAGTTGGAACATTTTTTCTTTGAAATGACTCGGCACAAGTGTGTTGTTAACAGTACACAGTTCATAAATAGTTTAAAATCGCTGTATCAGAATTATATCTGTATTGGTAGATACTCAAGCTTTTGATATCATATGGGTATCGCACACACAATATTGGTATCGGGGACATCCCTATTATTCATTTAGCCTAATGATCTTCAGTCTCAAATTGGAATGTGTCAAATTTAGCAATAACAACACTCAGTTATTATTATTATTATTAGACAATGGTTACTATGAAAAAGCTGTCATCTCAAATAATAGGACAAAGAAAGGTGTCCAAACTAAATTATCTACTTCAAGGGATGGATCAGCCAAGACTACCATTTTCTGTCAAGCTGACCTCCAGACAAAAGCGGCGAAATGTCAGTCAGAGAGGCAGGTGTCAGTAAAAGACATTGTGGGACATGGTATGACGAAAAACAGGCCACTATTGAGAAATACACAGTCCTAAAAAGGTCATGTGTACAATATATATCCACCATCCATGAGTCTGATGGATGGTGGCGTGAAGCATGGCATGGCTCTTTTAAGCCTTCCTCACATGAGAGGATAACAGGACAGATTTTGGTCTTGATCTGGACCTTCCGACAATCGTGGATGTCTTCCAATTTTAGGCTGGTTTAAACAGATTATCTGGCCAGATTGTCCTGCAGTGGCAGGAGCGTTAACAGACGCCATTTTAACATCGTCAGATGCAATTTGGGCGTGATCAGAACAAGCCGAGATGATTCCATCTTCTCAGCCATGACTACATCCACAGTCTTTTGCATTTCTCAGCACAAAAAAACATTGCACACACAGCTATTAACTGACGACGCTGACAGTCCACCTCACTGTCTGTTTATATTCTGACATCACTTTAAATCATGCAAGTTTCTGGGAGATCCCAAATCCCAGGAATCTCCTCCCTGAATTCGTTTGATTAAGCCCTAAGTGTGTGGTCCTGTGTCTTGACTGGATCGTCTCGTCTGTGCTTTCTCAGGATTAAAACATTGAAAGTTGTTTACAAAGTTCCTTGTGTATGTGGTCTCCCACATTTAAAAAAAAAAAAAAAAATCAAGTCAGATTTTGAAAATCCTCTAGTGTGGGACATGCTTTAGTTCTGAAAGTTTGATTTGTATCCAGCCTTATGGTCAGTGGCCGTATTGGCCATGTTCCTTTTGTTGTGGTTCTTGTGTTGTAAATAAATAGTCATTAATGATTCCAGTTTTTTATGATTTTGTTTGTTGTTTTCTTAGGAAGCAATGGATTTGCTGACATTGGGAGTCATAGACTGGGGATACTGCAGGGCAAGTGTCAGCGCACTATGAATGAAATGATAAGAAAATGGCAAACAGAATGAATGACAGTCACAAGTATCTGTTACAACCTAACAGAGTTTGAGCTACAAATGTTTTAATGCTGTTACTGTGGGTCTCCAAAAGTGGAAAATAAGATGTTAATTGTCAGCCTTAACAACAGTTTGGCAAAACAATCCAATTTTCGCACATAGACCGACATTTATGAAATTATTCAGTTTTAGAAAACACCAACCCAACCCAGCAAGTAAAGGTTTGTATAAACCTCCAGTTCAAGGGAAATTCAGGGGGAAAATACGGGTAATTTTCTCAATCACACCCATGTATTTTTAGATCATAAACCATCACACATAAATGACCATGGAGGAATCACAAGCAAAATTCCCAAAAAACCAAACAGACTCATTATCTCATTGAGCGGCATCTTTTGAATTGTACAGTGGCTTTAGAAGGAGTTTCATGGGATTGTGAAAGTCGCCTTGGAGCCTGAAGACTTGACGACAAAATATTTAACAAGTTGTATTTAAGTAGTGTCAGCAGCATTCAACCAATCAGGCTCTTAAAAATAAACTTAATGTAGTCTAGCATAGCTTTGTGCACCCAAATGTTGCATTATGTCATTAACAGAAGGCCACACATGCGTCTTTATGGAGACATGTAAGTAGTAACTAGGCTGGTGGCATTGGCTCTTTGGATGGCAGTGTCATTCTGTTGGTTCACCACTTTGGTCCAAAACCTCAACAGCTAGCGGCTGGATTTCCATTACATTTTGTGCAGATGATGAATCCAACCAACTTGATGATCCCCTAATTTTGTCTGTAGCACAAAGCTCTCATATTTTAAAGGGGACATATAGGTCCTCCTCAGTCTAAGTACAGGAGATAAAACACATGATGTTGACTTCCATGCTCATCGAGACGTCACAATGCTCTAAATTCCTGGAATTGTTGTCTCGCGGACCTCCGCTTTGTCCATAAAACACGCGAGAGTGCTGGCGAGGGCAATGGTATACGAAAACCGGAGGTCCGTGAAGTTTACGAAAAGTGAAATTAAAATTTTGGACGACTTTTTCTCAAATTTTGGACCAGAATTTTTTTTTCAAATTTTGGACCAAATTTTTTTTTTCAAATTTGGATCAAATTTTTTTTTTCACATTTTGGACCAAATTTTTTTTTCAAATTTTGGATCCCATTTTTTTTTTCTCAAATTTTGGACCAAAAATTTTGGGTCAAATTTTTTTCTCAAATTTTGGACGACATAGTATAGAATGACGTTTTTGTGAAATGTTGGACCAAATATTTTGGGTCCAATTTTTTTTTTCAAATTTTGGGTAAAAAATTTGTTTCTAATTTTGGGTAAAAAATGTGTTTCAAATTTTGGGTAAAAAATTTGTTTCAAATTTTGGGTCAATATTTTTTTCAAATTTTGGGTCAATATTTTTTTCAAATTTTGGACCAAAAATTTAAAAAATAAAATAAAATCGAAAAAGTTTTCCAGCCCTTTTTGCTCTGGGGCTCCACCTGCAGACATTTTATGGTACTGCAAACAGTAGTTCTTTGTAGATGTCATTCATGAAGTAGATATTTGTAATTGTGTTGATTTATAAAGTGGAAATGCTGGTCCTCAGTATGCAGCAAGTACAAGAGTGTGTGTGTGTGTGGGTGACAGAGCTGGGGGATTCCCGCAGTGACCTGTGTTAACGGGGTGTATGTGTGTGTGCCCTATCCATCATCACACACACTTCCCTCCTTGAGCGCATTCGAAAATAGAACAGTGTGTGAACATGACCTCTCCCACACACACACACACACACACACACTAGTAAACACACCCATTACGATGCCATTGTGTCTTGGTTTCTTGTCTAGAATGTTGGTGTGCATTTGTTTGCGTGCGCGTGTGTGTGTGTGTGTGTGTACTATCAGATGTTGTAAGGAAAAATGTCCCTCTTGCCATTTCGTCCCTCCTTCTTTCTCTCTTTTCTTTCTCGCCACAAAGTCTGGAGTTGCTGCCAAATTTCCTCTGTGGCAAAGGTGTGGTGTCTCTTACGAACACACGCGTGTACACACACACCCACACATGCACACACATGCACGCACACCCACACATGCACGCACACGCACACACACGCACTCCGTGGTGTCCTGATACAAAAAGCACATCTGACAAGGTGAAGGTAAGAAAGCTGGGGTGCCGTTCCTTTTTCTGAGTCCATTACTTCATAATTCAGGACATGTCAATACCAATACCGAAATAGCAGCCTCCCTGTCTTTTTCTTGAGGCTGCTATTTTGTCCTGGTTTCCATGAAATTTCACACAGATTCTTGGCCCACAGAGGATATGCTGTGACCTTTAGACCTTTAAAGTACAGGTTTAAACTGTCACTTCTACTACAATAGTTCAAGACAATAAAATCTTTGCTTACGTGATAAATTTGCATGCTGCTGTGCTTGACCGAGAGTACTGTCAGCGACCAAACGAGTGAAGCTCACTTGAAGACGTGCAGTGGTATTGGAGTAGTTTTACGAATACAAATCCGATTACGCGAGTGCAGCATCGGACTCGATACTGGTATCTGTATCAGCGCATCTCTGAAATGTAACAGGCAGTGTAGTTGAGTAATTTTTGGGGAAACGGGGCTGTTTTTTTCCAACACCTTCTCATCCATATACAGCCGTAAAATAAAAGTCAGAGACTGACGTTCAACCCGTTGTATACTTGCCTGTCAGGGTCCTGTAGTATCCCAATTCACCATTGGGTGGCAGTAGAAGTCTGGACCCAGGGAATAGGAAACATTTCTATCAAAGAAGAAGAAGCTCGGACACATCTGGTTCGAGCTGCTCACAGCTGAAAGGCCCGTTAGGCAGGGGAGTCGGGGTTTCGACCGGTTCGAGGGTCGCCAGGTCGAGTCTTGGATGACTATCCTTTGCGACTACTTCATTTTTTCTGCCTGGTGAGCGGGGCTTATACTCCACCTACCAGTGGGGTGGAAGTTCAGGTCACGCATGTGCTGTCCACGTGCACCCAAATCTGGCGGTTCCAAAAGCTGGGTTGCACCTCCATGTTTATGATGCATTTCACGCCATCTTCTGTTTGACAAAGTTTACTAGGGCCTTTTTTTTTTTTGACATTTCCCTGGTAATAGTTGGAGATTAACCCACGTTTTTAGGATTGTTAAGCCTTTTTAACTGATCAGTTGGGTACTGTTTGGCTTGATTCTTGTGTCGGACGTCTCTTCTTGACCAAGCAGTCTACCGACGTCACGCATAGCATCACCTCAGCTCGCTTGGAACCTTGCCAGAGCAGGTACTAAATAAGTACTATCACTATTGGAAACGCACAATAGCCGAGACAAGCCGAGGCGAGTGGTCGATGCAAACATACCATATATGTGCCACCCGGGGCGTCTCTTTCAGACAAGGAGGGAAACCTTGTGCATCTTTAAGGCGTTGGTGAGGGACAGTGACGGAGCGTTGCTATATGACGCTCTGGGAATGACAACAGGCTTGGCTTTATTAAGATCTGGAGATCATGGCCTCAGGCATGGGGCTGCGGAGCTCTGCTTGGAGTATGAGTGCTGGCCTAGAGCAGGGGGCTGCTGTGGGAGGTCTTACAATTGCATGAACAAGAGTAAGTGACATACACAGCCAGTCAGGGCCACCTGTAGCACGGGGAGAGCCGGAGAGCACCGTTGAGCACTGAGGAGGGAAGGAACACGAACATTATAGCAAGGGTATGCAAAAGTTCACTCTTAAAACTTTCCCAGGCTGACCCTAAAGGGGCTCCATATGTGTGTGTGTGTGTGTGTGCATGCAGGGGGTAATTATTTTGTGATGGAAGAAAGGGGGAGGGCAACATGTCCTTAGCAGATGGACTAAAAGCAAACCAATATAATATTTATGATATTGAAAACAACCGTCTTTTCTTTCATGTTCCTTTAACAGTTTGTGTCAGGAGCTCAGTATCTGTATCATTTGCATTGCGACAGCGAAACGCTTCATCGAATGAGCTGCCAAAATCCCATCAACTCATAATTGTTTGTGTTGCATCCTCTGCAATCCGTTTTCCTCCAGTTCAAAGTAGCTGATGAAGGCAACGCTGTCATGTTTTTGGATTTCCCTTCCCTGAATGCCCCACGTCTCAATCCATTGTATAATGAAAAACATGTTTAAAGACGTAACCTGTGATGTGACTTTGCCTCACTGCACATTGGTCACACTAACAGATGCATGACAAATTGTCCTCTTTTTTTAATCACAGTCAATTCATTTTTTTTTTTTTATTTTGCAATAGTATAAAACAAAATAAAATAACTAGAGTCCAATCTGATGTTGTCAAACTTGTCTGTTTTGTCAATAAAATGTCACCAATCTTTAATTCTCATCGACTACCAGAAAATTGCAGTAAAACTCAACCATGAACCAATGAACTCTCGCTATTTATTGATTTATCAGTTCATCGTTTAAAACAAAACTGCAAAATATCTTTCATAAGCAACTGGTTACTGGTGCAGAACGCCCTGCCCTGTTTACACCTCCCACCCCCAACGCCCATCAACCCACCCCCCCTATGACTTGTTGTTAAGTTCACCCACTAACTGCTCTGGTTGGAACTGTGGTTAGCTGTTGTACCACAGTTCTGCCCTCAAATACACAAACACACACACACGAAACACACTCGTATTGAAACGGTATGCCCATGTGTATTAATGTTTTGTCTCTCATTTGTGTGCAAACATATTTATAAATGTGTTGACTATTTCATGAAGTCGCTGTGTATGTGTGTGTGTGTGTGTGTGTGTGTGTGTGTGTGTGTGTGTGTGTGTGTAGCTCCACTCTCAGTTGGGCAGAAACAATGGAACCTCTCTGATTACATCTCCCTGTATAGGCGGATAGGGTGCGCGTGGGTGTGTGTGTGTGTGTGTTGTGGGGGGGCAAACGAGGAAAGAGGGAGTCACAGAGGAGGAAAGAGGGAGAGGCAACATTTAGCCCCCCCCACCCCCACCCCCCCATCTTCTTTGCCCCGTCTCCCACGCACACTCATTCCTTCCCCTCGCACCCACCTGGCATCTCATTGGTTAAATCCCCAACTACATATTTATCTGATTGGTCAGGGCGGGGTATATATACACAGCGTGGGTCGGTTAAGTCTGGCCACACATTTCAAAAGTTTCAGACCGAGCAGACAGACGGAGAGACAGTGAGTCGGACGGCCTGAGTGACGGACGGGAATCGAGCTTTGGACAAACCGCTGCACCGCACACTCCAAACAAGAACTGTTGTCTTTTGAGAAAAAAAAAAGAAAGGAAAAAAAAAAAAGCAGAAAGAGGCAGAGTCACTGTGGATCATTTTCAGGGGGAATATCCTGCACCACAACTTGTTTGTTTTCTCTTTCTTTCTCTCATTCTCCCTCCTCTCAGATCCCGATGCTTTGCTTTGGGATTTCTGCTCCATATCCATCGAATTCCTCTTTTGCTGTTTGTCTTTGTCGTCTGAAAAACTTTGAGGTACAAATTCTTTCCAGAACTTTGCAACCCAACAAACCGAGACAGACGTTTGCAGAATTACACTTGGACTAAAAGTTGAACCAATTCCCACTTCTGGGATGAATTTAACTGAGGCCAGGTTGTTTAGAGAGACTCTTCTGCATCCAGCCCAGGTGTCTCTCAGGGGCCCCTGGACATCCAGAAGCCCAAGTCCAGCGTCTGATCCTGAGATGGGTTTTGAACAGAACCTCTCTGGGGACTGCAGTTCTCCCGACGGCCTTGGACACGGGAGCATGAGGAGAACGGAACCGAGGATTTCTATCACGTCCAGCTCAGGTGGACGGAGCCCGGACCTGAACCAAGCAGGAGGTGTGTCGGTCGGCTCGGCAGATGGGAAGGCCGTGGGGGGTGAGCAGAGGATTCGCAGACCCATGAATGCTTTTATGGTGTGGGCCAAAGATGAGAGGAAGAGACTGGCCCTGCAAAACCCTGACCTGCACAATGCTGTGCTCAGCAAGATGCTCGGTAAGACAAGAACTCAAGAGTTAGTCACATCCGGGCAACAAGCCTCTGAATTGTTTCTGTGCAACAAACGGCAAATAAAATCCTGTCGGTTTTTTTTTTTACTTTTTAACTTACAGGCAATTATTTTTTTATAAATACATTGTGAAATTGACCACATGAAGGACAAGGCTTTTAAAAAGCACTGCTTAGATGCTCGTATCAAACAAAACTTATTGAGATAATTTCACATGTCATTTTTACTAGATATCTGAGAGGTTTTGATCTGTTTTTTCAGCCTTTTATAGCTCATAATATCTTAAAAAGCATAATGTTAAGAATTCCTTCAAACTGACTTCAAGATCACCTGAAATACACACTTTTATTGCCACAAAACATCTATTGTACTTCATTTGGTCAAAACTATATGCATTCAAAAAAAAAATTCAAGTATGTATTCATTTACAGGTGGCGTATATTACCGTGCAATATTATGCTTTATTATAATGAAGTTACAGAGGGAGTACATGTCTCTAGAATGCCAGGTTTGATGTGTTAAGCATCACTGTATTCACCTGAAACAGCAAACTGCCCTATATGATGAATTATGATGTGGATGTGCAGCTGCACAGTTTCACTTTTTTATACATTGTAGATTCAGAACTTTAAATTTACTGCCTAAATCTTCTGGACATCAGACTGGCCCTTTGAAAGGTTATTAAAGGTTTGCTCACTGAAAGAGTAGTCGTGAATTATTTCAAACAGTCAGCGGAGTATAAATCACTTTTCCACTGTCCGTCAATGTGCTCATTATGTTCCCGACGCCAAACAGTTTTCTCAAAATGTGGACTACACTCTAACCGAGATGAACCCGAGCCAAGCATAGCTGCTGTTCTCCACGAGTGAGGAAACTTTATTCGATTTATGACCACCTTTAAACTAAGCAGGGGGGCGTTTTTATGTAAAAGACTCTGAACAGAAGCCAACGTGGGGTCAGCGCTCCAAGGTAACTGTGAATTACTGATATTCTACTAATGCAGTTAATATTTTTCCACATCTGTTTCCACATCTGCTTCCCCAATAAATAGTCAAAGTGTGGTCATTTGAATAAGTTAAACTCGTTGTTTCATCGAGATGTTGACTGTAAATATGGAAACACGTTTTTTTTATGTCGATGTTAGAATCACATTTACAAGACGGCACAGCATATGTCGTAGTTTTTACAAGCTGTTGATGAAGAGAGCGTCGCATTAACACTGAGAATTATGTGTCGCAGCAGCTCGTCTGCAGCTTAAGATTTTCAACACCACCTTTAATGCATCCCATGAAGTGTCTGGGGAAAAAAAAGCATGTTTTTTAAATCTCAAGACTGCTGGCATTTAAAAGCAGAGGAGAGGAATATGCATGTAACCACTTAATGTAAATGCTGTGACATTTAGTACAACCACTAAATTAAACAATGTGGGATGCCTCACAGATTGAATTATCAACGGTGTTTATTTTAGACTGTACAGACAGACATGTAGAGACACGTTAACTTATGGTTTCTGTTTCTGTTTTAGACATAAAACATTGATCTTCATGTAACTGTCATAACTAAACCAGCAGTTTTTTTTTTTTTTTTTTTTAAGCTTTGATTGTGATTGCAGAAACAATTCGTCAAATACTCAATTATTTGACTGGCAGGCAATTTTGGTTTTTAGGTACTGGTATTTTAAGAAAAAATATCTGGTTCCAGTTTTATAAATGTGAACATTTTTAAGTTGTTTTGGTTCAAGTGAACTGAATACCTCATGGTTTTATTCAGTTGTTGTACATTGGCAAAACATGTCAGTGTTTTTTTGTTTAAGAAATGAAAGCAAGGATTTTTAACTCCTTCATGGGATTCTGTAGATCAAATAATTACTTGACACAGATCATATTGACGAGGACCTTTTTTTTTTTTTACTGTACCTTCAGTTTTTGGTCAGGAACCCACAACATCGCACTGTTTATAATTCAAATTAATTTAGTCTTCTTAACGCCTTCCAGGTCAGTCATGGAAGGCCCTGAGTGCCCCAGACAAGCGACCGTTTGTGGAGGAAGCCGAGCGACTCCGCGTGCAGCACCTCCAGGATCACCCGAACTACAAGTACAGACCTCGCCGAAAAAAGACCACCAAAAAACTCAAGCGGGTTGAACCGGGGATTCTGCTTCACAGCCTAGCCCAAGGTGGTGCAGCAGGCCTTGGATTGGGACATGGCATCAACCACTTGGGTGTGGATGGTGGAGGTTCTGCATATGGACATCCGGGCGCTCACCCTCAACATCACCACCACCCTAACCACCTGCTGCCTTCTCTGGGTCACTTCAGAGACCTCCAGGCTCTGGGACACCCAGAGTTGGAAAGCTATGGTCTGCCCACTCCAGAGATGTCCCCTCTGGATGTTCTGGAAGATGGAACTGGGGAATCAGTGTTTTTCCCCCAACATATACAAGAGGAAGGAGGGATGGGAGGCTGGAGTGGGTACCACCACCACCACCACCACCACCTTCACCCTCATAACCAACACTACAGCCCTCACTACAACAACCACAATCACCACAACTCAATACACAGTGCGGCAACACACAGTCAGGGTTCAGGAATGAGTGCCAGTTTAAGCACAAATATGAATTTCACTCTGAGTCCAGGTAGAAGCTCCAGACTCGACTCGAGAATGAGCTCCGCTGAGTCAAACATGACCTCGAGCATGAGCTCTGTCACTTCAGCTTTGGGAAATTCCGTCCACTCCAGGTTGAATCCCACTCATGCTTCCAGTCACCACATTGCCTTAAGAAGTGATGTCAAGTGCCAACCAACTCTTATCACCTCCCCCTCCTCTGCTTCCTTCACCCAGCCCTCTATCAGCCTCTCTGAGTCTATAAAATGCCATCAAACACCCCTAAGCACCGCTCATGGTGGCTACTTCAGCCAAATGTATGTGAATGGCAACCCAAATGCTTCCCATTTTGCCCCATCTCCCCTAGGCCAGCTTTCCCCTCCTCCCGAATCCTCTCCCTCTTCATGCTCGTCTTCTGTCCCCTCATCAACGTTTCTTACCCCTGTGCACTTAGACCCTTCAAACCCCGAGTCTGTTAGCCATTTGGGGTCTTCCTCTGCCGAGCTTTGGTCTGGGGTAGATAGGCATGAGTTCGACCAGTATGTGAATATGGGAAGGAATCGGGAGGAGGCCTTTGGACTTGGTGTTGGGTCAAAGATGCTGGGTGGTTGTAGCATGAGTAGCAGCATCGGCAGTGCCATGAGCAGGGATGTCGGTAGCATTCTGAGTGGTGCAAGTGGGTGTGATGAAGGTAGCAGTCCTCTTATATCCGCTCTTTCTGATGCCAGTAGTGCTGTCTATTACAGTGCCTGTATCACTGGATAAAAATGTGTCATTTATTGACAGTTTATGTACCTCCGTGAATTTGGTTCCTCTGAATCACTGCTGTGTATGATAAGGAGGAAACGTACATCTTTGCTGGAGTTTTGACTCAGTCCAATCATTGCCATGTCAGTTCCCTCATGGATTTCCACTGTGATCTGAAAAGTTATATAATTTGTTGTAAATGCTCAAAAGTTTATTGTAAATAAATTATTAGTAGTAGTTGAATCTTTTACAAATGCTTGCTGTTGCTCTGGCAGCATTGAGCTAAAATGTGTTAACTGGAAAAAAAAAACATGATGATGATGGTGTAGATGAAGCTCACACCATGGCACAATAATCACACACAATATCATCATTTTGAATGAAGAATCTTTCACAGCAGGTTTTTGGATTTTCCTGAGCAACTGCAAAATGAGCTACCACTGGTTTCTTGGCCAATACAGATGGTCTTATGTTGTGATAATGCATGATTTTGCATTATTTAAATAGGAAACAAATTGGGTCGATGAGTGAGGGGGGGGGGGCATTGGATTAGATTTTCCAGTTACTTATTAAGGGTGCTCGGTCTCTGCGACAGCGACACATGAGTCACAGACCTGTTCTGTTTGCATTTTAGAGATACAGGTGTGACAGTACATCTGCAGGAAGATTATGCAATAACTGCACGGTGCATACTATGGTCATCAGAATCTCACGTTATTTTTTGACACCTCATCTCAGGAGTGGCCGAATAACATTCATCTCCAATGAACTGAATGAATTTATCTGCAAAAATCATGAAGCACAATGAAGGACAAACTTTGTAGATGGACTGAAAGAAAAAGAAAAAAGATCTTGATGGGAGAGACTTGATCCAGCATCAACATACAGTATAATAGTGTTGGGAAACCCTTGGCCTCAGAGTCGGACTCAGACCACTGATGTCTCCCACATACTATCAGGGTGCTTTACCAGTTTTTTCTGTCTGTGATAAATACTGTTCCCTCTCTATCTCAGTCCATTACAGGGGCCTCATGTCTAACTCCATGCCAAATTCTGTAAGTTTTAAGTTGCCGTGTTTCTGGGCAAACGTGATACGTCAAAGTCCATTCTTTTTAACCAGTGAAGCCTCTCTGCCCTAATAAACATATCACTCGTTTAAACAAAGCTAAAACTTTCATTTTAATTTCAACAAATTACAGAGCATTGGCAGAAAGCCTCTCTAAGTACACATAGTTCCACATTAAATGACCCAAGTGCAGGATATTATGATTTTTCTGAGATTTTGATTTGATGTAGCGATTTACTGTATGTATATACACATACACAGTAGATGCTGTCCCTCCTGGACAGTATGTGAGGGAAAAAACTGAGACTATGAAATGTTCTTTTGCACTGGGTTTTATGTCTTAGCTGTATAGAAGGAACACTACTTAATAAAGTTTTTTTTTTTGTTTTTTTTAAAGTTTCAATTTAAAATGATTTGTACAGAGAATATTCCGTTTTTGTTGTTCTTTTGTTGTTGTGTAATAGATTATTATTTATCTTGAAGGAATTAACGTCGTCTTGCTAAAAGTGAAATGAGATCGTGGTGGCGTTTGTAAGAGGAGTGCAAAAGTGGAGTCAGGAAGCACTTAGCCTAGCTTAGCATAAATGGTAATTACAGAGGGGCGTTGGATCTTGTAGTTACGGCCCCTGGTTGGCCAATAAATAATGACTACGCTCTTAGAAATAAGGGTTCCAAAAGTGTTCTTCTACAAGGGCTGAGGTTCTACCTGGAACCATTTGCCATTTTGGTTCTTGGTAACACTAAGAACCATTTTGATCCAAAGAACCCTTTAAAACCCCTTTCCTGAATAAAGGGTTTTAAAAGGGTTCCTGGTAAAGGTTCCACCTGGAACCAAAAAGGGTTCTCCTATGAGGACAAGCCGAAGAACCTTACATGGTTCTACTTGGCACTTTTATTTCTAAGAGTGTAGAAACTATACCTCCACACAGAACCATACGCCTTTGGTTTTATTTGAAATAACTGAGCTGCTCGATGTTAATTTGCAAACTTTAAAAAAAAAAACGTGTATGTTTCGCAGCTGTTATGCTAAGCTAAACTGTTTCCCCTCCGGCCTCGCATTATGTTTTTTATGACCGAGACAATATTATTCTCACCTGCCTAAAGTGGAAAAAGTGCATTTTACCAAAACTATTTCTTTCAAGATGATTTGAATATAAAGCAATTACTTTTCACTAATGTCTCATTTCCGTGTGTGTTTGTGTGTAAGCTTCCTTTGCCGAATTGTAATGAATCTCCATGGGTGTTTGGGTCTTTAAAGGGACTTTGCAAGCAAAAAAAAAAAAAAAACAACCTCCAACACCAGTATTATTTACCTTAATTGCTGGAAATTAAAATAAGAATTTGTGGTTTGCGCTGAGAGAATGAAAAACCAACAGTTGTAGCCACTATAATGGTCTCTCTCTCTTTCTCTCTGTTTATGTAGCCTCTACCCTGTCATAGTTTTGTATACAGTCGGAGCGAAAACATCTCCCCTCAAAGACTTACGCTCCATCTGTTCCGCATTAGTCAGACAGACAATACTTTTTTTTTTGTACATGAAACAGTAGAACAAAAATCGAGTGTCCTGTACGGGCGAAGCCAGTTATATTTACCACACCGTTCCTTGTGGCTGCCATTGGTCGAGGAGAGAGGAACATAAGAGTTTTTCAAAACATTTCCTCTGGAGGACGGAGCCACAGGGTAACAACAGTTCAAGCTTAAAGCGTTTAAAAAAAATCTATTTCTCCATCTGCATTTGACATTCTTTTCTGTTGACACCAAACAGTCTTATTTCCATTTTAATTGACTGTGACACACAAAGAACATCAGACACAGGCGTCTTTGGAGCCGTGCAATAACTCTGGGCTTTTGGTAATAATTATCCGAAGGGGGGGGAAAAAATGGAACATCCAAGAATTTGGAATTAAAACAAAGGACTTTTTTTTTTCTGCTGTCATATAATGACAAATTAAATCCAGGATTTTCCCAGAAGTGTCACTGTGATTCTTCTGAATCTGTCTGACAGGGATCATTTTTTATATTTCCTAAGTGTGAAAAATTGTTTTGTTTTTGTTGATATTTTGAAAGCTGTGGGATGGTCTGTAAATTGATCTGTTATGTGTCATGTTATAATTCACAAAATAAACACTTCTAAGGTTGCATTTTGGTATGTGATTCTCTCAGGGAACAACGGCACGTTCGTTCATGTGTTCGTTCAACTGGAGACGTTTACATCTCACAACTGAGTGACAAACACAAAAATCACCCCCGTAAATGTGTTATTTTTATTGTCCTGGTGATTTAATAACCTTACATTTCATTGTGTTTGTTAATTAATTTGACAATGCTCTTTATAACCCAGCCTTTGTTGTTTTGTTGTTTTTTTATTAAAAAGGCATGGGAAATATTTATTTATTTATTCATTCATTTTAAAAGCTGTTGTAAAGTACAGTGTAATCAAACAGTTGTATATTTATCAACATAATGAACTTAAAGGTGCTCAAAACTAGTCCAGTAAGAGGAGGACAAACTTTCTTTTGTGTTAGTTTTGAATGGTCAGACACTTGGCAGGCATGCACAGTTGAGCTGCTCCCTCGTCTCCGCACACGCTGTCAAGAATGGAAAAAATCTTCTGTTTTTCGAGATTTACAAGAATGCTGCTCAATCACTGGAGAAGGCTTTTACTGATGCCGTCGCACATTATTTAAAGTTAACGTCTCCAACGTCTCGAAGACTTAATTTATTCTTTACCATGTTGCGATCAAACCACTGGAGACACAGATGTACTGCATCACCTTTTGACCCGAGTTAGACCTGGTTTTAACATCCTGACTGATGGGCTAGGTACAGGGTCTCAGATCAGATCCCAATCCCCAAAAATTCAAATACCTTCAGAGATTTCTGGGACATGTGGCCCCATTTATAATTATATCTGAATAGAATCCATCCATCTAGGACTGGCTACACATCTGACGACCTCTGAGCTGTTGCTGTTTCACAGTGAAAATACGTTATTGTGCGCTGATGTATTAATGCTAATGCTGATCACCGCAGTTTCTTTAAATGCAGCAGCTTTGATTTAATCGGCTTCGCCGTTCTACACATCTGTACAGTCAGACTGTCGTGTGTGATCTGATCAAATGGTAACAGAAGACACTTGTGTTAATTCCGGCTGTAAACAAGTGTACATCAATGCACAGTATGCAATTCTCAATCCAACACTTGAACAAAAAATACAGAGTTTGATGAAGTCGGGAAGCAGAGCTTGATGAAGGGTATCGTTTTCTTGTTTGGTTTCTCTGTGCTTTTACGCTTTATAGGGAAAGTTTTGAGGGCAGAACGTGCAGCAAACACCAATGAGTAGTGGAGACTTAGTTTTAGTGCATTGGTCCTTCCTCACTGTAATGTTTAATAACGGGTTCACCCCAGAAGATGAAATGAACGATTCGTTACCTTGAATTGAAATATGGATTTTTATTAGTGCTGGGCACTAGGTTAATGCACAACACGTTTCCATGACGACCGTGACGTGATGTTTACGTGCCGTGACCCCGGAGTCCAGGCACTGTTTTACCAGTTAGCTCCGTTAGCGCTAGAGCTGCAACTAACAATTATTTTCTTAATCGATTAATCTGTCGATTATTTTCTCGATGAATCGTTGAATCGGTTGATCCATAAAATGTCAGAAAATGTAAAAAAAACAAAACACCGATCAGTGTTTGTCAAACCTGGAAATGACGATGTTCTTGAATGTCTTGATTTGTCCACAAACCAAAATGAGTCAGTTTTTAATGATTTCTTTGTTTATGTGGAGCAAAGACTAAGAAAATATTCACATTTAAGAAGCTGAAACAATCAGAAATCTTGTTTTAATCATGAAAAAAAGCTTAAAACAGATTCATCGACTATCAAAATAGTTGGCGATTAATTTAGTAATCGATTAATAATCGATTCATCGAATAATCGTTTCAGCTCTAGTTAGCGCACCTACAGTCGAACTGGAGCGGTCTGTTTATTAAACGAAAAGAGCAGCGCTACAAATGACCAGCGTACCTGTGTACTGCGTACGTGTGCCTCTGTTTTTAAAGTTCAGCATTACTTTAGAGACTCATTTTAACAATCCGGAGTCACATAAACATGACGTCACGCGCGTCTTTTTCCGGTCAGTCCTCATGGAGTGTTGGAGTGTTCAGATATTTGAATATATAAATGTTACCGATCAGCTCTGAAAAATGCATTTTAATGAGCAGCATCTCTCTGTTCTATCTGAGTTGTTTTTTTCTGAAGTCCACTGCTGCTCAGCCCTCATGTCTGCTGGACTTTGCGCTGCAGCGAGGAAGACGTGAAAAGGGAGGGATGGGAAAAGTAGAACAAGAGGGAGGGAGGGAGCCAGAAAGACAATCATCTCAGTGTTTGTCTGTGTGAGTCTCCCTGCTCTGCTCCACTTCTGCCCTCTCTCTAGGTTCAGATACGATGCTAAGCGAGTTTGGCTCGGTGAGACAGTTTTCCCGTGAACAAACCGCTGAAGGACTTAAAAGAAAACATTTGAAACAAGGAAAAACTGTTCTCTTCTTCTTCTTCTTTCCCCTCTAGCAGTCTGTTTTCTTTTTGTCAGTTTTCAGTCGTTTTTTTTTGTGTTTTTTTATTCCCCCATAGCCGCTCAGTAATTTTCTCTTCTATTTCTTCTGATTTTCTTGTTTCCCACAACTTTGATGCTCTCTTTTGTTTTGCCCTTTGTTGTTCGGTATAAACTTGATCTCTTTCTAGCATCCTCTAGCTCCTTTTCTCCCATCCTCTTCCAACCAGCTGGTTTCTTTTTCCCACCATTTCAAGAGTAAAATATTCACACAGTCGTGAGTGAGTGAGTGATGGATGAACTGAGATGACTATCTCCATATTATGTGCCCTTGTTTCACTCACTCCTTCATCACTAGAGCTGACAGTAAAGCTTTTGCCGGTGCCATCGACTTCCAAATCAGTATTTGTGTGGTTGCTAGAAAACAAAAATGCAATGAAATATTGATTTAAAGGACAAGTTAACCTAGTTCCCTGGTGTCCTAATGAACATGCTGCTGCCCTCTGTTTGGTAATTTAAAGGTCCCATATTATACCCTATTTCTCCAAGTTAAACTAGTCTCCTGTTGTCCTAATGAACATGTCTGTGACATGCTTTGGTCAAAATACCATAAGGATGAAGCACCACAGCAGTTCAATCACCCTGACAAAACAGTCCTGTTCAACAATCTGTTCAGTCGTATCTCTTCAAAAAAAGTAGTTAGCATTTGGAAAAGTGATCATTTGCAGGCTCTAGCAGGCACATTGCCGTCATATATAACATGTATCCACTGGACAGATAAATCCTCCGAGGCTGGAAGTTTGTGTAGAACTCTGTGCTGCACTGTGGAGCCAAGAATAGAACTTTTCGCAGACTTCACGGACTTCCGGTTTTCGGATACCGCTGCCCTCGCCAGCACTCTCGCGCGTTTTACGGAGCTCCGCGTGACAACAAATCCAGGAATTTAGTGCATTGTGACGTCCCAGTGAGCGCGGAAGTCAACATTGCGTGTTTTATCTCCTGTACTTAGACTGAGGAGGACCACAAAAACATGAGTGAGTCATCTTTTTGCATCATATGGGACCTTTAATACAACTATTTATGCACCGAGAATAACGATTTCATATTCTGAAAGAAGATAATCTTCAGTCTTCTTTCTTCATGAACGTACATTTTAAAATATTCAAAGACTGTTCTGGACAATTTGATCAACATTAAATTCCATTCATTCATTCACTCTCTTCTTTATGTACATCTTATTTTCCATGTATCGTGGTCTTCGTCCCCCTTCTGTGTTTCTTTGTAATATGAACTGTATCGGCAATTCCCTTGTCTCCATGAACGTTAACCCCATCCTACATCTTGTTGTCCAAGAGCTACAAGTAAATCTGCTCACTCTTACTTTTCCATCGTCATCCTCCGCTCCTTTTTTCTTCAAATCTGTTTCACCTCATTTATCCTCAGTGCTCCTCCTATCACTCCTGCAGCCTGTCCAACTTACAATTCTTTGTTAATGTTTCCATAAGATTTTACTTTTATATATGTATATATATATATATATACATATATAAACTTTTACCAGTCTTACCTGGGATGTAAACCAAACTGGGAATTATGTGTGGTATGGAGAGTATGTGTTTCCCTATGTTCTGTGTGTTATTTCCAGGTGTTACTCATGTTGTGTGGAAGTCTCCATGATGTAAAGGATTACATTTTAAGGAGAAGACATGTTGTATGGTTCAGATGAGGTTAGGGTTAAGGCTAGACCAGTAGTAGCTGTGGTTAAGGTTAAGGTTAAGGTTAAGTGTAAATCTCCAGGAAATTGATGTAAGTAAGTATAATGTCTTTTGAAGTCATGGAAACAAGACTGAGTGTGTGTGTGTGTATGTGTGTATGTGTGTATGTGTAACTGTGTAACTGACAGGAATGTGTGCAGCAAGGAGGAAACTCCTGTGGAAGTTTGGGATATTCGGAAAGGGTGTGTATGTGTGTGTGTGCGTGTGTGTGTGCGTGCATGTGTGTGCAAAGAGAGGAAGAGGTGTATATTTTTGTGGGAACACCTCACCCTCTGCTTGTTACCCTGACTGGAAAAGATAACACAAGCCTGGATTCCCCTTCTCTCAGCTGGACATAACACATGTGACCTTCCAGTGAGTGTCCACACACGCACGCACGCACGCACGCACGCACGCACGCACGCACGCACGCACGCACGCACGCACACACACACACACACACATTCTCGTACGTCTGTCCATTTTAAGACTTGCATAGACTTCCATTCATTTGGACAGCCTACCCAAGGCCTCGCAACCAGTTAACGCCTAACCCTAACCTAACCACAATTCAAATGTTAGCCTTAAAGGTCCCATATTATGCAAAATCAACTTTTTAATCATTTAAATCCTTATATTTGGGACTCTGGAGGTCCTATGAGTCGGCAAAACTGTAAAAAAAAGATGACTCACTCGTGTTTTTGTGGTCCTCCTCAGTCTAAGCGCAGGAGATAAAACACGCGATGTTGACTTCCGCTCTCACTGGGACGTCACAATGTGCTAAAATTCCTGGAATTGTTGTCTCGCGGAGCTCCGCTTTGTCCGTAAAAAAACCCTGCTGTCGAGGGCAACGGCATCCAAAAACCGGAAGTCTGCAGTATTCTTGGCTCCACAGCGCAGCACAGAGTGCTACACAAACTTCCAGCCTCAGAGGATTTATCTGTCCGTTGGATACATGTTATATATGATGGCAATGTGGCTGCTAGAGCCTGCAAATGAACACTTTTCCAAATGCTAACTGCTGTTAGCTCCCAGTAGCCTCTGTGGCTGATGTCACTTCCTGTCCCTTAAGCATGTCACAGACATGTTCATTAGGACACCAGGGAACTAGGTTAACTTGGAGAAATTGGATATAATATGGGACCTTTAAACTCTCTCTATACATGGCCCTGTGATGGACTGGCGCCCCTTCTGGGGGGAGTGCACACACCCTGGACAGGTCGCCATTTGGCTGTAGTGACTATGACATGATGAAGATATAGGAAGTTAACACAAATATGTACAGAGGAGGATGTTGATAAAACACAGATGTTTATGATGTGGCACTGCTGCTTGTATAACACATGGAACCGTTAGTCAGCATTTTTTTTTTTTTGTTCCCCCGACTTCTACAACCTCATGCTTATTATTGGTACCATAACAACACAACTCCTCTAAACTTAAGAAAACATTTATTTTAACCCAAACCACCATATTTTTACCGACAAACTTTACCCGAGCATTTTTTTTTGTAGCCTAAACCTAAACAAACAACTTTAACCTTGTGCTATTACAATAATTGGAATTGTCTTTTTGTTTTATGGCCACATTATTGTTACCATGATGACAATGTCTGCTCCTGTTATGTTGCTGTTGTGATGTTATGGTAGAGATATAAGCTATATGTTGAAGAAACAGTCATAATAATCAGTTATTATCAGTATTTATAGTCTGTTTGCTCTGGTGAAGTAAATCTGCTCAAGTTTGAAGAGAATGAGCACATGAATCTCTCCCACCACGTCAGATATGGTAAAAAAAAAGTGAAGATGCGCACAAAGATGATAGAAGCAGAGAGAAAGAAACCCGATGTCTTAAAGAGAATGAGAGATTGATTAAGATGGAAGGAAACTATTTGAGAGAGTTAGAGCTGGAGTGAGAGAGTGAGGGATTTTCCCATCTCTTTTTTGTCTCCGTGGTGTTTTATTGGCCACATGTGGTTATGGATGTCAGATCAGTCACCACAACTACACACTGACTCACTAACTCTCTCTCTCTCTCTCTCTCTCTCTCTCTCTCTCTCTCTCTCTCTCTCGCTCTCTGTCTCTGTGTAGCTGCGGTCATCCATGTGTGAGTGATTTCACTGACTCTGATGTGAGATGGCAGCTGTTTTACACTGTAAATATGTTTGTTTTAGAGTTTGTGGAACTTGCGACATCTTTGTCTGAAAACTGCGCTGTGCATTTCAATGTTCTTGCATTGTTGTTGTTGTTGTTTTTGTGTGACATTTGTTCCGTGTCTGTGAATTTGAATTTCCACTTGACTTCAGTGACTCACTGAACTTGATATAATGGCATTTTAAATGGTCCGTATTTATGTATCACACATCGACGGGGACACATCGACACACATGTAGTCTAACGCAGCCAAGGCTGAGACTCAATTCTCTATCTGTCTTTTAAAGGTAAAAAAAATGCATTATATTATGACTTAAATTAATGGCTTTACTGATAACAATGATGCTGTCAGTGTACTTTCATTTGCAGGCTGCAAACTGTGTTTATGTTTTGGTATTCGGAACAGTACTCAACCTATAAACCCTCAGTAACCTTCTCAAAAATGTCTCTACTTACCTATGGGTCATATTCAGGGGTCGGCCAAAATGACCCATAGTTATGTTTCAGTTTGACAGGTTGAATGTTTTATTGGGATTGCCATACCCATTTGAAGCTTATAGACATTATACAACCTTATATTATATATATTACCTCTGAGATCAAATGACTGTTCTGTAACATCTCTTTTTAATTAAGTGGGGCAGATTGCTGAAACAATCTTTCACTTGGTGATACAAGCACCATATTTGGCACACAAGTGCATCAGACTACTCTCTTAAATAAGTACATTATCCACTTGAAAATGAAAAATGGCCACCATTTTTCAGGAAATTACTGAAAATATTTGCAAACCTCTTAAGGAATAATTTTATTACATTTTTGAAATTCAGGAAATGATCCATTTGCCGTGATGCACTTCAACAGTGAGCTGACTTTAGTCTCAAAAACAAAAAGTATCTCGGAATGACTTGAAATTTACCATCGTAATAGTCGGCATCGCCCTGAACAAGGATGCGTTGAAAATATTTGCAAACCTCATAAGGAATAGTTTTAATGAATTTTTTAATTTCAGGAAATTATCCATTTTCCCTGATGCACTTTGACAATGAGCTGAGTTTATTCTCAAAAACAAAAAGTATCTTGTAATGACTTGAAATTTACCATCATAGTAGTCGGCATCGCCCTGAACAAGAATGCGTGGAAATATTTGCAAACCTCTTAAGGAATAATTTTTATGATTTTTTGAAATTCAGGAAATTGATTTTGCCCTGATGCACTTTGACAGTGAGCTGACTTTAGTCTCAAAAACAAAAAAGTATCTCGTAATGACTTGACATTTACCATCATAATAGTCGGCATCGCCCTGAACAAGGATGCGTTGAAAATATTTGCAAACCTCTTAAGGAATAATTTTAAAGAATTTTTGAAATTCAGGAAATGATCCATTTTGCCCTGATGCACTTTGAAAGTCAGCTGAGTTTCTTCTCAAAAAATTAAAAGTATCTCGGAATGACTTGAAATTGACTATCATAGTAGTAATTACGTATAGTAGGAATAATTTTAATGAATTTTTGCCTTGATGTATTCTGACAATGAGCTGACTTTCTTCAAAAAAACAAAAATTATCTTGGAACCACTTTGCACTTTGACCCTGATGCACTTTGACTTCAGAATACATTCATTTTGATGTTTTCATTTTGATGTCATTAACACATTTCTGTCCATCCGAGTTCTACATTGTACATTTTGCAAGGCGGCCGTTTTGGATTGATGAAAAGTGCATCCAGAACATCATTTGTCTTAATTTGCCCCACTAATTGTGACAGAACATAGAACCTTATTTTTTTTTTACAATTGTGATAGTGATTTAAAAATGATTCATTCGTTCATTGTTCAGCCCTTGTCTCGGGACTGTGTTTTGCTTTTGTTATTATATTATATAGTTATTGCTTTGTCCGAGCAATAACCATAGAACACAAGGCTTTCAAAAGCCCAACTCTCCCTGATGTAAGACTCTGATTGGACCAGATGATGTCATTTGGGGGCTCTTATTCACCTCTATGCTGCAGGATGTTCGGCCCTCTCTCTTCCATACCCCCACTGCTTCCTGTTTCCTGTCTCTGCAGGAAGTAACTCTGCATTCACCTCCTGTCAGATGGTGACAGAAATGGAGACACATTTTCTCCTTACGAAACTACTTGTAATAGCGTTGGCAAGACCGAATGTCATGGAACACAGTGAAGAATAAAAGCGGTTTCTTCGATTAAAATAAGAAAAGTAAGAAATAATTCAAGTTAAAAGTGGTACATGGACGGAAATCGGCTCCAATGAGGTCAAACTAGGTCCAGCCTTTGTTTTATATCCACATTCCTCGTTTGGGAGGAAGCAGGGTTGAGTTTTTGTCGACTCTAACCTGGTGTCAGGTCAATTTCCACGACCGACAGGAAAGAGATAGTGAGGCTGATGTTACTTTTAATAGACACCAGAAACATATCTGACCATATCATGGTTTTATTCTTCTTTCACTTTTCCCCCTTGTGTTCTCTCTCACTTCTGTCTGCTTGTGTTTCTGCTTCCTGCTCTCTCTCCCTTCTTCTCTTCTCCCTCTACAGTATATGCCAGTCTTTTTTCCTCTTTCCTCTCTCCCTCCTTCCTCTTTTCCATTTATCATCGTCTCCCTTTTGTTCTTCTCATCTGCTTTTGCTTCCTTCCCTTTTTCTCTTTGCTCTCTGTCCTATGAGAAAAAGATGTCTTCTCATCTTGTTATGGGTTAAATGATTTGGATTGACTGACCCCAGTGGTCATGTGATGCAATGACTGCAACGTTAAGATGAGTTTGACGGCAGGTGAATGATAGTAACAACAATGCAATTCTCCTCTTTCGGTCTATATGTGAGGCAGTGTGTGTGTGTGTGTGTGTGTGTGTATACTTGTATTTATATCTTTGTGAGGTCCAAGAAAACGTACAAACATATCTTTTTCAAGACACGTTGACCTTGTGGGGACATTTTCTCTGCGGGCCCCTCAACTTTAAAGTGCTTTTTCAGGGTTAAAGCGGAACTAGACCGGAAGTTCCTATTATCGCTGTTTTTTTTGGTGTGTATCTGCGTCATTACCTTGTTTATGAAGCCTGACGGTTCGAAACAAACAGTTCAGCCATTGCCGAGAACGTTGTGTTTTATTGTAATCTCGGGGCTCAACGAGATCTCTGAAAATCCCGTAATAGTTACGTAAGCAGCGGTTCTCCTGAACAACCGATCATCCTGCTCCGGGCGGTAGTCCGGGCACATCCGGTTGCGTACATTGAACCGCAGAAGAAGAATAACGTCCGTTGTGGAGGTGTTTCACGAGCAACAGTGTCTTCTGACTCTGGGTCTGACTCCGGTTTAAAGTCATAAAGGGACTGCGGCGGGGAGTCGTGAAGAAGCTATTTTTAAACACTGTTAAAACAATGTTTTGATAATGAGGAGCAGTGCATCCACCGCTCCAGAGAGGGAGCTGCGCTTCTGAGAGCTGACGTGATAGATTACGTCACTTCCAGATACCTGGCCAATCACAACACAGGTGGGAAGGCTCTACGCTGGCTGGCCAATCACAACACACTCTGTCTTCTCGGGTGAGATTTATGGCTGAAATAGCGCAACTGACAAGCGCTTCGAAAAGGACAGATTTCAATCGGCTCGTTTACATCAACTATGAGGATTTTGACCATAAAAACAACTTAATATATGTAAGAAGACCTCCATAACTCACATATATGTGCAACAGGACCACTCTATGTGACCTTTAAGACCTAATTTTAGGGTTTGGGTTAGAAGTGGGTGTAGATAAAAAAGGGGGTAGGGTAAAAAATTTGAACTCAAGTGGCCCAGACCAGCAAAATAATTGCATAATAACCAATAAACAACAAGTACTCCAATGTTTCCCTTTGTTTTACATTTAATGAAGTCTCTTTTTACAAAACATATCCTGAACAACTTGAAATTCCTTCAACAAAGACACAAAACATTTAGTCACAGGTATTTGGAACTGAAAAATATAGTATAGGACATAAAAGTTTCACAAATCCATTCTGCAGGCCGGATTGGACCCTCTGGTGGGCTGGTTCTGGCCCGCAGGCCACATGTTTGACACTCCTGGGTTAGACACTTATGGCTCTTTTCCACTTTACAGTTCCAGCTTGGCATGGCTCGACTCTGCTCGGTTTTGGTATAAATTTGATTACTATAGCACCGCCTCAACTTGTGCGAGGTCGTGCGACACTAAACACACAAAATAGTGACAAGCTGTTAAATATTGAGATTTTAGAATGTGCTAAATGTTGTAGATTTACACACAATTTTTAAATCTTTTAACTGAGCTACAGTTCAGTCAGACACTGTTTTGTTTTTGATTTCTGACTCTTCCAGTGCCGACTTTCTCTGACCGATCAGTGGTCGGCAGTCTAAATGTCTAAAACGTACCATTGTACCAGGTTCTATCGCAAAAAAAATGAGTCAAGTTGAGCCGCGCCGAGATAATTCAAGTCCTGCTGGATCTGCGTAGTGGAAAAGGGCCATTAGTTCTGATGTAAAAACAAGTTTGTGTGTGTGGTTATGATTATGTTTTTTTTTTAGCCGTCATAAATACAGGGGGCACCAGACCAAATCACTTTGTTATTTAGAGATTTCTCCTTTTTTTTACATAACAAACTATCATTTTGGGGTTAATAAATGCAAACAAATTTTTTTTCTAAATCAAATGTATATAATAATAAAATGTGCTATGGGTATAAAGGCCACATTATACTTCTCCGACTGCGTAATGCGTTATCCGTCTGCGTCACCACGTAGACCACTCGAGCCTTTATACTCGTGGTGACGGATAGGCACTGCAATTTCCCGCCCGATCAGTAGGGGTCGCTGCGCAAGGTTGTTGTGCTTTTGGCTACAGTGAGCAATGGCGTCTGAGGGAGAAAGACTGTTGTTGTTGAAACAGTGGCCGTTTGTCACTTTTCTGTGTCCCGGAACGCAGTTTTAAGATAATTTGAGGCGAGAAATTGGCCATTTAGAGTCTAAACATGTGCTGTATGTGTTAAGATTTATAGATTTATAGTTCGGCAGCGGAGTTATCGGCGGGGATCAGCTCCGCCCTCTGTGGACGCTCGGTGCTCACTGTGAGCCGGCACAGAGCAGCTTCGCTCGGCATGTCCTGAGGACCAATCGCAGCTCTTGCCGTCTCCGTTGTCCCTTGACGGAGTGACGGACACTTAAAAAATATTCCGTGCAGCCGGAGACGACGCAGAGACTCTACAACAGGTTCTGCGTCGACGCAGAGGACTCTGCGTAGCCTACGCAGAGCACTTTACGCAGGAGTATAAATTGGGCTTAAGGGTCAGAATACTGTCTCAAACAATCCGTGGATGAGAGACTATGTTTACTGTAGCCTCTGGGATTCTCAGCTCTCTCCTCTCCTCTCCTCTCCTCTCCTCTCCCTCCCCCTTTTTGTCTCGCACACCCTATGGGAGCCAAGGTGTGGGTGTTAAACCTCTGTGGTGTGCTGGTTTGGTGGCCTTGGCTTTGAAGAGCTTGTGGTTTGTGGGTTCAGATCCCTGACCGCCAACCTTGACTGGTGGGACCCATCTATCACCGTAGAAACAGTCAAAGCAGCCAATCTGTGAGCCAGAATCTGAGTCAGCAGGAGCCGAGGAAAAAAAAAAAAAAAAGTTCAGTTTTGCTCTATTCTAGTCATTTGTCTCAATTTTTACGAGTGTGTATTTTGTTATTTTTTAGTCTCTTACTTCTAGGTTTGTTTCAATACTTTCAAAATGAATAATATTATATATTAGAATTAGAATTAAATATAGAAACAAACAACTACATACTATAGAAGATATAATCATACGCAGGATAGAGCAGTAGAAATGAATGAATGCTCTTTTACTGTCGTGTCGCTTCACAGTTCAAAACATTCAGATAAACAACCACTTGAAAGATATAGAAACAAAATGAGAGAAACAAGCAAAAAAAAAAAAAAGGCCCTAAATGAAAGGTGGCAGCCAGTGTGAGAACAGATGAGGACAATTTTAGGGACGGCAGGCTCTCCGTGGTCTCAAGCGTCTATTTTTAAAACCAGTGACTATGCCCAGGCTATTTGGGGGAGACCGGCTCCAAAGCTTTCTGTTATAATTCGGTCCATTTATCTTTCTGGCTACTCTGCTTTCCCTAAACCTACATGTACGTCTAAACACTGGGTTTAAGAGAGGAGTGCTGATGTGGAAATCTCCTAAAATTAAACTGAATTTCAGCCCATTTTTATATATTTGTCTGTTGTTGGTTTTGTCCGCCGCGTTGTCACTATAACAGGCACTGACGCCGCGTGGGTGTGTGTGAGTGAGTGTGTGTGTGTGTGTGTGTGTGAGAGTGTATGAGTGTGTGTGTGCAGCGTGGTGACCCAGCGTGACGCCGTAGTGAGCATCACACAGGGCTTCCAGCAGACAGAGAGAAAAGCACTGTGGGAAAGTGACAGAAAAGACAAAGAGGGCGGGAGGAAAGAGCGATGCAGACAAAAATGTAGATGAAGAAGAAGAATGAAAATGGAAATTAACGGTGACAGGAAATTGTAAGAGAAGGGGGGAAACATGAAAAGAAGAAATGAGGAGGAAAAAGATTTAACAAGAGTGCAAACGAGGTCAAGAGAAGTATCCCGTGTCTCAGAAACTCTGCATAATGTGCAAACCTTTGTAGTGTTTTTTATTTTTAATTGCATTTTTAAGGTAGTGTTTTATCACCAGAAAGAGCTCACAAACTAATTTCCAAAGTACACAACATTGTATTGTTTTTTTTATAAACCCTGACACAAACACGCAAAAAAAGCTTCAAATGTTATGACATATAAAAATGTCCATAATGTGGCAAACACACAAAAAAATCCCATGATATTACATTCCTGAGGGGAATCTGGGAAAAATAATCCTCATAATGATGTTTTTATTAGTGTATAATTAGGCAATATCACAGCAGGAGGACTGTTCTTGCACTGAATATGAGCGTGGCTGCAGGCCCAGCGTGACAATCATGACAGCCGTGCTGATATTTAGTACAACGGCACAACTTTGAGCGTTGATATTGCTTTAATGTGCTGTTTTACAAGCACAATCAAAAGCTATGATTTTTTTTTTTTGATCAGTTGTTTGGCCCCCGCCAACGCAAAAAGTTTCGCAACTGGACCAACAACATGTAAATGAATTGCCCTTTGGGGATCAATAAAGTTGTCTGAATCCGAATGACTGTATCCTAGCAACGCTTATAATGAGTATTTTCTTGCACCAGAGTTGACACGTTACAGCGTGTAATGCGACATTGAATAAATGTGCATTTTTTTTTCTATATTTTCCATTTATTTTGCTGTTGAACAGTGTTGAAAGTTGCTTTGGTTTGTGTGGGAATTCTGGCAAATCGACAGCTTGATTCAACGGTACACTCCCACAATATGCAAGATTTAGATCTTGCAGATCTGGAGGCCACATACAACACTTCTTGTGTTCACAACATATAAATCACTATGTTATTGTGTGTTTCTGTAAAGTAAATCACCTGCGCCCGCTCACTGCCGTCACCCAGACACTTTCTGTGTGACTGTGACTCTCAGGTTGGGGTTGGTGTGTCGCCGCTTCTGTGCACATCCTGGATGGCATTAGGTGTGTTGTGGTTTACCAGAAATGTCTGTCGTAGCTACTTCCCTCCTTGGCTGCAGATGGAGAAGCAGTATGTGGAATTTTTCAAGAGATGCTTTCGGGGGGAAAATGGGATTTCCTCACCTTTGGAACAACTCTTCCTCTCCTGACGACCATTCATGATTTAACTAAAATGTTATTGCCACACTATACTAGCACGGCTTGGCTTGACTCTACTGTTTAGTACCTGGTCTGGCGATGTTCCAAGTGAGCTGAGCCGATACTACAAATGTGACGTGTCGATCAATAGAGAGTGTCGTCATTGGTAGACACCAGAATCAAACCGGACAATGCCAAACTGTAGATCAGTTAAAAAAGACCCTAAAAATCCTGAAAACATGCGTTGATCTCCAACATTTAGCAAGGAAATGTCTAAAATATCAATATTTAAAGGTGCCATATGTAAGAATGTGGCCAAAAACGGTTACTGCATTCAAATTCAAAATACCGAAGTCTTTTAGGTTTCGTTTTCTGACATAACTGACAACGCGTGGTTGCGCCGCAGCTGAGACTCTACTGACTGCAATGATTGGTAGGCGGCGGTAGGTGGCGCCACATGCCAAAACATGATTTTCAAAACATAAACATGATTTGCAGTCTGCAAAATATTTTTATAATCTTTAATATTTTTTTTAATGCAAATATTTTGGCTGGACTGTTGTTGTTGGTGAGTTCAGTTTGTTATATGAATATAATACCTGAGTCTCTGTGACATATTAGTAGGATTTTACGGCCAGTTGCTTTATTACATAATGCACCTTTAACAAAGGAGTCTGGGGTATTTAGTGACAACACTGCCATAAACGGTCACGTGCACAGCCCTGTTCAGAACGCACTAGTCTTTCTAATGAACTGATTGTAACGATTCAGCAGTTTCATGCAGCCGTGCTACGACGACTCCGCCCACATTGACGTGGTTAATGGAAAATGATACCGAACCAAGTAGAGCCGAGCCAAGTAGTGCTGAAACTGTTTAGTGGAAAAGCGACATTGGTGTACTTAAGGATTATTAGGATCACCTGTGAAGCTCAGTGATTCAGGCACGTAAAAGTGACAGAGTTCGTCAGGGAGAAATAGACGGCTAAGCAAGAAAAAAAAAGAAGAAAAACAGAGTCAGAGACAGGGCGACCATCTTTTTTTGGTCATCCTTGTTGTTCACCATTGTTTTTCTCCTCCGCTCAGTTTTCCCCTTCTCAGGTTTCCCCCTCACTATGTTAACCAACATACTTGTGTTGGCCGTGCTGTGTGTGTGTGTGTGTGTGTGTGTGTGTGTCTCTGAGTGTGTGTCTGGAGCCATTGGATGAATTGTGTGGTTACCCACTGGTGTGACCAGGGACACAGGGGCACCTTACTCTCTCTCTTTTTGTCTCTCTGCCTCTCTCTGTCTCTCTCTCTCCCTCTCTGTGTGTGTGATTATGGCTCTCTAACACTAACATTTTCGGCTGCCTCTGTCTGTGTGATGTGTTGTATGTGCAGAGGTCATGCAAGTTCTGAATCCTAAGAAAACTGTCATCTTTGAAATCTGGCCTCGACTTGTATCCTTATCTTTGATTATCTTTATTTTGACATCGTCGTATAATGGATCACTTGCTGCAGCGATTGGTGAGAAAGTGGTTGTGGCTGTATTACGTCTGTTACGAGCCTTTAAAGATGACTCATGGGATTCCCTCCCAGAGCCTGAATGTTGGAACCGTTATTTTTGACTGTTGAGATCATTCCCAATATTCATTCAGATTATTTCCCCATCAAGAATGAGAGACAGTTCCTAACCACTGTTATGCTGCCTGAGTGGTCCTATTGCACATATATGTGAGTTATGGAGGTCTACTTACATACATTAAATTGTTTTTATGGTGAAAAACCTCCTAGTTGCTGGAAACGAGATGATAGAAATCTCTCCTCACTGAAGCTCTCCTCACCTGCGGTGTTTCAGACTGAAATCCCAGAAGACGGACTGTGTTGTGATTGGCCAGTACCTGGAAGTGACGTAATTAGCACACAAGCTCTCAGAAGCACAGCTCCCCCTCTGGAACGGTGGATGCACTGCTACTCATTATCAAAACATTGTTTTGACAACGTTTAAAAAAAGCTTCGTCACGACTCCCCGCCGCAGTCCGTTTTACGACTTTGACCCGGAGTCAGACCCAGAGTCAGAAGACACTGTCGCAAGTGAAACACCTCCACAACGGACGTTCTTCTTCTTCTGCGGTTCAATGTAAGCAACCAGATGTGCCCGGACTAGTGCCCGGACCAGGAGGATCTGCTGTTCAGGAGAACCGCTGTTTACGTAACGAGAACGGGTTTTTTTCAGACATCTTGCCGACCCCCGAGATTACAATACAACACAGCGTTCTCAGCAGTGGCAACAGTTTTAATTGGAACTTCCGGTCCAGGGCCGCTTTAGGTGCTGACTTCTGGAAAAAGAACGTAAACAATAATACTGACTGTGCAGTGCTCCGAAAAATCCCGAATGTGAAAAACCTGTCATGGACAGTAAGTAAACGGCTCCTTTGCTCCGTCTTTCTCTATCACTCACTGAGTCATTGGTTACTCCTGCACACACATGGTTTGAGGATTCAAACCGATAACTTAGCAAACACAAGCAATCCCCACCCTGAGCTTCCAAACCCTCAAACCCTGATTGAACCGCTTAATCAGCAGGTCTGAGTCGAGGAGAACCACCATCCCCAACCTACTGGAACTGAATCTATTCCCAAGAGACTCCAAACCCTCTTCACCGAAATGAGGAGCTTCCTCATTTCTGAGCAGTGACAATATTAACACACTTTTCGCTAAACCTTTAAACCTTTTAAACCTTTTAAACACGCCTAAAAACTCCTGAACAGGATCAGTCTTTACTCCGTATTTCTTTAATCCACATTTTCTCACTTATATCTGCATTTACTTTACATTCACTTTAAAGACAAGAAACAGAGATGCAACACAGAGTTTTCTTACCGCAGCATGACTCATGTTCTTTGAGTCGTTTTCCTGTTTTTCAGTGAGCTGTGCGACGCACACACACACACACACACACACACACGCACACACACACACTGTGAGGAAGCGGTAGTAAACAGCAGTGACGTCAGGTTAATGTGCGATCAGCAGCAGCACAAGGAGAGGAGTCATGGGTAAGGTCAAGGTACACTCCGCCCCATTGGAGCCACATTTCACATCAAACTTGTCCTTGTTGCTGTGTCTCTTTGTCCCAGAAGAAAGACAGTAGAGATTACAGCTCAACAACAGTGGCACAGAGTTGGTTTCATGTCTATCTTGAGTTGTAAAAAAAAAAAAAAAAAATTCTGCGTTCAGTAAACCTGGAAGCCTCGGGGAGCTTCTTGGAGCTGTTGTGTCTCCCGGGATGAGCGGTGGTTTCACTGTGTGGACTGTCGCTTCTTTTGGCTTTTTCAACGAAGCAACGATTAAAAAAAAACCTGGACCTTTCTCTAGAAGCTGTTATGGCTGACCTGATGATTCGGTACGGACCACGCCGTGAACCAAACTGCAGCTGCATTCAAATATTCATCAGGTTTTTGGCAGCGATTACTTGAATTATGTCAAGCAATGTTTGTGTTTGTTTTTTGTTTTTTTGTTTTTCTTACATACATCTAACTATGTTCATCTGTGGTGAAGAAATAAATCAGCCCAGACGAGTTAAACTCAACTCGACACAAAACTGTCCGTGGAACACTGACTTGACTTTTTTGCGACTTTCTGATTTAAAGTCGGCGGATAGTCGGCTTTTCCAAACGTCACTTTTGTGGCTTGGAAAAACCACTGACGTGACACTCAGTGGTGTCAGACTTTGCCTCTCTCTCCCTACTGGTCCAAGAAAGGTCACTGTATGTGTCAGTTTGGTTCAACATACGTATCTTTGTGAAATGTGTGAAGCAGTATTGATCCACTTTTCCAGGTTATGGCGCAGATACGCACCCAAAACAGCGTTAATTGGTACGTCCGTTCTATGTGAGCTTTAAAGTGAAGTAAAAACCAAACATAAAAAAAGTTGACCATGCAAGTACCTAGCAACTGAAACACGAAAAGTGATTGGCTGCTGTATGATTGATTCAAAAAAAGTATAAACTTTTTGTCTTAGGGATTAGGAAAAAAAAGAAAAAAAAACAAAAAACATCCAAAATAGAGAAACAAAAGAAAACAGGCTTACTTTTGACTCATTTGGTGTCAAGACAAAGTTGATATTATTTCTTTTTTTTTAATTAAAGCGGAACTAGACCGGAAGTTCCTATTATCGCTGTTTTTTTTGGTGTGTATCTGCGTCATTACCTTGTTTATGAAGAAAAACACTGTCAGAAAAGAGGATTTCTATCGGCTAGTTTACAGAAACTAGGAGGTTTTTGACCATAAAAACAAGTTAATATATGTAAGTAGACCTCCATAACTAACATATATGTGCAACAGGACCACTCTATGTGACCTTTAAATATTTGGTAAACATTATATTTTATCAAAATCTTATCAAGCAGCAAACGGTTGTAACAAAGAGGAGAACAAGTCTTTGTTTTGCAAGTATAGGGAGTTCATTGAAGTCATAGGTCAACTCCCAAATCATGCTTGAAGTTTATGTTTGAAGCCAAAAGACAAAAAGCAGCAGCGGTAAAGAATAGAAGTGTCTTCTCCAGTGCGTGATGTGTTTTCAGTCCCAGCTCCAGCACCTTTCATTCCTCCAAACCAGACCTTAAACACTGTTTGGTTTGGAGAGCAGGCAATAAGAAATAAAGTTTAAGTATTTAAAGTCAAATAAACTAGTATTTTCTCAGGTTTGGTCCCATCTAAAGCCCCGTGTTAGAAGCCATGAGGGCTTCTAGCAAGATCCAGGTTTTTATTGCTACTTTACGACGGCCAAGTTATCCGGCCGACACCACAGTGTGACTGGAGTCTTTGGCAGGAGTCGATTTTGAATGTGTGCTGTGTACGAGACGGACTCATTTGGGCTCAGCTGTTTTAGCCACTGTTTGTTTTTTGTTTATTGACAAGACCGTAATACAGAACATAATCGGAACTTTTCAGAAATAATAAAGTTATATCCCCTGAAGCTGTTTGTTTTGTTTGTTTAACAAACCCAGATGGAGACAAGTGACATAAAATGTCTACGACACAATGCAAACGGGCTGATATTTAATCGCGATGCTGTTTAGCATATTAGGGTTTTCAATGCATCCAAGGCTGATAGTTTAGTTTAGATTAGTTTTGCAGACATGTGGTCATAAACTACAAGTCTAGGACAAAACGAAAATTAGCAACAGGTGAAAGGGATTTCTCATTGCGTCTTTGGATGCAGCTCATTCAGGCGTTTCCCAGAACACATCCATCCATGAAGGACGGTGTTTCTGGGTCTGAACATTCAAGTTATCTTCCAAGTTGGTTGTACCCAAGACTTATGGGAGGCACCCAGGAGACTACGTCACATAGCCTAGTAACATGAGCGGTAACACCTTTAGTTGGTGCCATGTTGAAGGTTGAAGGAGCAGCGTTTACACACCAAGCTTTCTTTAGATGTGCCCATGATCTCTAAAGCTAAGCTCAGCAAATCTCCTACTTGTGTCCACTTCTTCCAAAACCGCATCACCGCGGTCAGCGTCAAAACATAGATCAAAAGCTTTGCCCCCATGCTTTGCTGTGGATGCTGCGACAATCTTACCCGTCCATTTTTTCCACTCCGTCCTCCTCCGACAATATAAACAAGACCTTGAGATAGTTACTGTAATCTCCTTCACTTGGGACAACTCACTGCCAACTTAGAGGGAGCGATCCACAGTTCGCTGCTGGCGAAGAAACTATTACGGCCTCAGACTTTGAGGTGATGACACTCGTCGTGTTGTTTTATCCGAAGCTACAAACTGAAGGTCATGGTTCAACGGAGACCAAGAAAATCACATTATCTGTAGAAAGTAGAAGGGACAGTTCTGAGGTTCCCACACCTGATATAAGAGAGCACACAGTGATCTGCAGCTGTTGGTGGTGCAAGCACATCAGTATTTCAGCACAGCTGGATCTGCATCTCAGTCACAATGGCTTCTGTCACACAAAAATCCTCTGGTGTAAAAAACCCAATAAAGACAATGAGTTTTTAGTTTTCATCCAAACCAACAAGAGCATGATGATTGTGTTGCAGCTGGATGGAAACAAGGGGCTGAATGATTTTGAATACAATATCTAATTGCGGAATATTTTGACAGGAATTGCGATTGCGATACAATATCAGAGTGAATGGTAATTTTTTTTTTTTACATCATTATTCTCACACATTTAAAAATGATTACTGCGTGACATTTTGTGCAGATCTGTGAGAAACAAAGGCGTTGTCTTCAGTCTGTAGAATAAGACGTGTGTAGAGGCTGTATTGCGATTTCGATAAAATTGCAATGACTGGTTCAGCCCTAGTGGAAACATTTTGACAACGCTTAGGGTGAATAGTTGGAATCTCAGTCCATGGACAAATGGAGGAAAATAATTGACCTTGTAACTAGAAGGTTGCTGGTTTAAATCCTGGGAAGTGCCCAATGACCAATCCCCCATTGCTTCCTGGGCGCAGATAAGTGCTGGCTTGTGAGTGTTTACTACTGGTGTGTAGAAATTGTGCAAACATAACTAATTCAGATGACTTTATGAAAACACATCCCACCGTTTGGTGTGTCAATAACAATCGGCTGTTCTGAGCAGAAATGAGAAAACAATGTTGGGATGGTTGTGTCAAAGAGTAAAGACGTCAGATATTGTGGCCATGGTAGATTGGATGTAAAGGCGGGGGGGGGGAGAGAGGAAATGGAGAAAATGGTTGAGGAAGCTAAAGAAACAGAGGTAGTGGGGGGGGGGGGGGGAGTTTGACCTCCTGTTTTCAGCTCTAAACATCCTGTAGGAGGGAAATCCCCAAGCCCTGTGTAACAGGTGCTTCACACATTCGGAAAAACAAGTGTTACTAAGTGAACAAATGACAACGACATTGTCCTCTTGCGTTCGTTTTTCCACCTCCCCTTCCCTTCTCAGAGGGTCAGTCCGTGTAAGCTGGGACTATTTCAATTGAATTTATTTACTCTTTAGTTATAGACCGAAGCACTTAATGGATGTCAGAGAGATATCATTGCACAACACTGTGAGGAGGAGACTGACTTTATTCCCCAAATATTTTGCTCTCTCGTGGAATGAAAGTCTAAACCACATGAGTGAGTGATGTTAGCGAGTGCTGCGTCTTCAAAGTCACTGCATGAGTCCACTCCACATATTAGCAGCTGCTCCGCAGACGCACTTTAGACCGATCGCGCGACAAAGTAAAGGACTAGTTTCACTAGTTTGATCTATAGATCGACATCTAAATGAATCTGTACTCGCAGAGAAACACTTGCCTTCACTGAGTTCCATTTTTTTACTGAATAAAATATCTAGCATACTTTATACATAATAATATGAGCACCAGACCTTTTGTTTGTTGTGAATCAAATGCAGCTGCAGCCTGTACTGGATCAAAACCAGGGGGAAAACTGTACACGATATGTATGTAATGATTTAAAAAAGGTGCTAGTGGTACTTAATCTGGATTGATTTTTTTTACATTTGGATCAGCATTCATGTTCACCAAAGCTAGTGAGCACATCGCCAAGCATGCGCGGGTGGAGCTAAACGTCTAATAATGAGAGTTGATGCATGACATTATATTTATGAGGGTAACTTGAAAGTACAAAATCACACATTTGACTCCTAACCTATCTTCAGGGCATTGTCCTCTTCTAATGATTCTCTCATTTTATTATACACTACAGGCCACAGCCAGCAGATGGCAGCAGAAGTACATCTGTCTCCACCCAGAGGCCACAGATGATGTGAATACAGAAGTAGAGAGGATAGATGAGGCACAAATCATGCTCTAAGGCTGTGGCACTGATTCAGCAGCACCGGTGCATGTCGTCACCTTTCTTCTTCTTACATTTATTTGAACTCGGACAGTTTTTTTTTTCTTGTTTTTTTTGTTGGAGTGGATTTACATTTTTTTTTGCTGCTTTTAAGTCACATGGCTGTGAATGACATCATTGTCTTTAGAACAGAGGTGGCGTCACCGCAGTGGCTGGGGATGTTTCCATCCTGACACAGCTGCTCTCCGGCAATGACACTGACGCTGTTCACTGCGGAATTGAGAGGCAGGTTGCGTGAGGAGAGCGGGGGAAACAAAGAGTGGGTGAAATTGCTCACATGATGTTAATGTGACACAGAAATCCAGTCATTACTTCCAGATTTGTCACTTATCAGAGCTCATGCAGCGTTTTTGCCTATGGATGCGTCGTCATCGTTGACCTGCACTGACGGAGAACAACTGAGGAAAGTGTTTTACCAAACATATTTAACCAAACAACTCTGGCTGTCTATTTATAAAATTGAAATTAATTCTGCGAAGCGATTCCTATTTCCATTTCATAAGGCAAGACTGTCAGTTTAATAAGTGTAGTAACCTCTACTGCCGGCTCGGCATAGACGCTCTCTAATGAATAAAGAAAAGTTGTGTCTGTGTTGTGTCAGGTGATGAGAGGACAGGAACAGCCCTTTTTTGCTGATGAAAACCTAATTGTAAATTCAATGTATGAAAACACTGTTACTTCAGCTGCTGTGGCCGCGCTTCATTCTGATAAGAGTATTGATTTTCTTTTCGTTTTTTTTTTCCGATGACAACATTGTTTTTTTTTCTTTTTTTGAGGAATCTGCGGTGCATTAAAGTAGGTGATCATCATGCATAATACATTTACCCCTGTGTGAACTTTTTCTTTCTTTCTTTCATTCACTCATTCACCACTTTATCCTCCATATTATGAGGGGTCATGAGGCAAAAGGCAAGGGTTACACCCTGAACAGGGCCAGTCCATCGCAGGGCAAACATACAGAGATGAATTCTCACATTCACACCTCTGGTTGTTGTTGTTGTCCATTTAACCTCTGCAGGTTTTTTGGATTGTGGGAGGAAACCGAAGAGCCTGGAGAAAACGCCCACACACGGGGAGAACATGCAGAAAGGCTCTCATTTAGACCAGATTGTATTTGCTGTGAGGCAATAGCACCCATTTGTCAAATTAGCAACTGGTAAATGTTCAATGACCTTGACTCTGACTTTTTTTTTTTTTTTTTTTTAAGAACAAATGTAAAAATGACATATCTGCTCTATGTGTTATGGTTCTGTGTTACAGACATTACCTCACCAATTTGCTGTGATGTCATCCCATCTCTCTCCCTCCCTGACAGGTTTTTTTTTTTTTTTTTTCGCTCCCCTCACTCGATCGAGCTCCGTCTCCTTCTCTCTCACTCTCTGTTCAGCTCGGTCTCTCAGCTCACCTTTTCATCTGCTTCCTCTGTCGCACTACCTCAGTCGGCACACACATTTTAGAAAATACATGCTTCTAGCCTGTACGCGGCACATTTATTCAGATTAGTGCGACGTTCGTGTTGAAACAGACATGCAAATACAAGCACGGGCACATGGGAAAAAAAACAGAAAGATGAGGATGTGCAGGAAAATTGAAGTGATCATTTTAATTGCTGATGAGGCAATAGCCTTTTTGATCAAGTGTTCTTAATTGGTTACCGTTCCACACAGCCATAAACTCTATATAATGGACATGGTCTTGTAAGTATGAAACAATCTCAGATTCATAATCTAACCAGTGCCATGACACTTTACCAGTGTTTTTCCACTAGTGTGCCGTGGGAAATTATCCAATTTCACCTAATTGGTCTAAAAAATTTTTTGAAAACAAATAATTAATTATCTGCAAATAATATGGATATAAATATTCAAGACACTTTGATAAGAATGACAAAATTGTTAATATAGGCTACAGAGTATCATTTTTTAAAACATTTTTGTTTGGTGGTGTGCCTCGTGATTTTTTTCAATGACAAAAAATGTACCTTGTCTCAAAAAAGGTTGAAAAATGCTGGTTTATACAACCCCCCAAAAATGTCCAGGTTTCATCTGCAACCACGCATCTATTGGATGATACTAGCTGTCAGTCACACTGGTGTCCACTCATATGTGTCATGCTTTCTCATGGAAACAGCACTCGCCACACTGGCATCATTGTCTATTGAGAAAGACATGAAAGTAGAGATTGAGAGCATTTACTCCTCTGGTAAAATGTCTCCTCACTTTCACATAGACTTCCGTTCAAACAGAGTTGTCTAACCGATACGTCCATCCTTGACTCCATTTTTTAAAGGTCGTCAATCCAGTCTATGTATACATCACACACCGATGAACTAACACATCATTACCACTCACAGATGACGTGAATGTCATTCTATGTCCTGGTCTGGGATGCACTGTATCACAGTCAGCACTAGCACTTCTTCTTTCGGGCTTCTCGCTTTAGGGGTCGCCACAGTGGATCATGTGCCTCCATCTTCCTCTATCGCTTGTGTCCTCTTCTCTAACACCAAATGTCTTCATGTCCTCCTTCACAACGTCCATGAACCTTCTTTTCCTCCTGCCTGGCAGCACCATCTTCAAAATCTCTACTCTGCACGTGACCAAACCATCTCATCCTTACATCTTTTACTTTTATTTATTTCCAAGCCATTCAGCCTGAGCTGTCCCTTGACGATGGTCATTTATAATCCTGTCCATCCTGGTCACTCCCAACGGAAATCTCAGCATCATCAGCTCTGCTACCTCCAGCTCCACATCCTGTCTTTTGGACAGTGCAACTGTCTCCAAGCCAAACATCATAGCAGGTCTCACTACTGTCTTGTAGACCCTCCCTTCCACTGTTTCTGCGATCCTTCTGTCACACATCATAGTGGATTGGTGCATTGAAGTCTATGGCCTCTGTTGCAGTGATTGATCCGGTTTGCCAGTTGGTGTATGGGGTTATTGTTTAAGGTCAAGGTCACAGCATGAGATCAACGTTGTTTCCTATAGGCCAAAGCATGGCAAATACATAAAGAAACAGTATATAAGCTACATATATGGTCTTAAATTCAGCTAAATTTTCGCTTAGAAATGTAAATATTTTCACAATGTATCTCATGTTAAATAGTTAAGTCTTACTATCCAGGACAAAAGGTGATGCTGCTTTATCCAGTTCCGCAGAAATACTGAAGAAATCCTCTGTGATGCTTAAAGAAGCTGAGGAACAGAAGCATTAGCCGCAATAATGAGGTAAATAAGTGACCTCTTTATCTGCCCCATTCGTTCGGTGTGTTGTGACTAAGCAGCTGCATCTTAAAACACCACAGCACATTCAGGACGTTGCTCCTGTTACTGACGTTTCCCTTCTACTTTGGCCCCGAACAGCCAATCACATCACAGAGAACACCTGCCTCTGGGAGCTTCAGACGCAGCTTGGTCTTTCTGCTTCAGTACGCTGTCACTGCCCACTCTTCCCCCGTTTGTTTGTGTTTGTGCGGCTGAACATGTCTTGAGTGGGTCATGCTCACTTCAGCTGTGTGTCTGCGCGCCGCTCTTTCAAACAGATGGATACGGTGGTTTCATCTGCTGGCAGAGGAAGCTTCGTCTTTACTTTTCAGTCTATCTGTACTATACTCGGTATCATTATGTTGGTGAGACTTCATACTTTATCTCCGTTTGAGCAAAGTATTTGAAGCGATCGAGAGGAAGAGCGAGTCGTTCGTGTAGCAATAGTTATAGACATTTATTTTCATTACAGTATTCGTCTCATTTCGTTGTTGTCCACGAACAATTAGCGGCATGTTCCTACACACTGTAGTACCTGCGCCACAAATACTTAATGTTCATCAAATAATCACTAGAAAAAGTCTTCAGAGACGTTCAGATACAGATACAGATACGATAGAGATTCAGAGAATTTTTATTGTTCAACAAAAGCAAATTCAGCTTTTACAATCCACTGACAAAATACACACGATCTTACGAGCTGATTTTGATACTCAGAGGAGATGGTGTCATATATGAGTCAATGATATTCAACAGTTTGTTTTTTGGTAATCTTATAGACAGCTTTAATGCTTTACTATAATGTTGGATTGTTTATCAGGGTTTGCTGGGACGTTTACGGGGGAAAAATCTATCTAGCCAGTCAAGCAAATGCTTATTTTCATGCTTAAAGGTCTCATATTATGCAAAATCAACTTTTTAAATAATTGTAATACTTATATTTGGGACGCTGGAGGCCCTACCAGTCGGCAAAGTGTGAAAAAAGATGACTCCCTCATGTTTTTTTGGTCCTCCTCAGTCTAAGTACAGGAGATAAAACACGTCACAAGACTCTATATTCCTGGAATTGTTGTCTCGCGGAGCTCCGCTTTGTCCGGAAAACACGCGAGAGTGCTGGCGAGGGCAACGGTAATGGTATCTGAAAACCGTAAGTCTGGGAAAAGTTCTATTCTTGGCTCCACAGTGCAGCACAGAGTGCTACACAAACTTCCAGCCTCAGAGGATTTATCTGTCCAGTGTATACATGTTATATATAACGGCAATGTGCCTGCTAGAGCCTGCAAATTATCACTTTTCCAAATGCTAACTTCTGTAAGCTCCCAGTAGCCTCTGTGGCTGATGTCATTTCCTGTCCCTTAAGTTTCGTTTTCTTTTCTTTTTTTTAAAGAGATACTACTAAACAGAGCGTTCTGAACAGGGCTGTTTTGGGTTAGTGACCCAGGGTGATTGAACTGCTGTGGTGCTTCATCCTTATGGTATTTTGACCAAAGCATGTCACAGACATGTTCATTAGGACACCTGGGAACTAGGTTAACTTGGAGAAATAGGGTTTTATGAGTCCTTTAATAACTGCGGTGATGATGGATCTGAAGAGTTTTTGTTAAACTCGATGTGAAATGCTGTGGGCTGTGTATTCACCTCTGCTAAGCAGGGGCCCGGCGTGATGTTTCTTTGGAGCCTGAGCAGCACCGCACACGCACACTCCCTCTCGGCTGCCGTCTCACCCACACTCACCCTATTGCTCCAGGTCTGCAGCGGCATGTACACTCACTGTAGACGACGTAAACTCCTCTAAATGAACAGGACGACTTGACAAAGTGGAATGATTTTGCCCCGGTAAGCGAGAAGTGCTCACACGGAAGTACACAAGTGCTTATTTGAATTGATATGCACTTTGGGAATAACAAATAGCTTCAACCTACAAAGCTGCTGCTGCTGCTGTTGTTGTTGTTGATGTTAATATTCTGCCTCTGTTTGGTCTTCGCGAACAGAAACAATGTAACATCGTTTGTATGCCTGCGTCCTTCATCTGAAAATGGGCCCCGTCAAGCAATAACATCAGACCTGACGACGGAGGGAGGGTGTTTGTGTGTATACAGCAGCAATGCAGCGGCAGACAGGCCGAGAATCATTTATTCTGTCAAAATGCTTTTTGTGGGCACTTTTTTTTTGGTTTTTCCAGTCAAAGCTCAACCTGTTACCTAAACACCACTGTACTGAGGAATACAGAGAGAGTCGTGTTGAGCCGATCGGCTTCATTAGTTGTATTGTGTGAACATACGAACAGACTTTTGTTTCGTGGGATTGCAGCAAACTCACTCTATGTTGTTCTTATTCTTATTCTGCCCTTCTTTCTTCCAACTCGTTCCAAATACACTTTCGCGCTCAATTAGGACATTATTGCTTATGTTTTCTAATTGGAATATTTTGTAATATTCCAAAGAAATGCACATGTCTGCCTATGACAATAAATTTAACATTTCTTCAAAATTGTTTTACCTTTTCAGCTTCTCACTAGCTCTACATACTTCAACGTAGAAACTCCATTCAAACATTATTTCTCCATTCAGAATGTTGTAATATGACATACTTTCTGGAATTTTTTTAATTCAAAAGTTACAGCTTAAAATTCATGAATTTTCAGCCTATCCCAGAATTTTATATGGGGGTGTAAAATTCTGCCCAAACTCATAGAAATATGTGCTTAAAGGTCCCATATTATACCCTATATCTCCAAGTTAAACTAGTTCCCTGGTGTCCTAATGAACATGTCATGTGTGACATGCTTTGGTCAAAATACCATAAGGATGAAGCACCACAGCAGTTCAATCACCCTGCCAAAACAGCCCTGTTCAGTAGTAGTTCTTTAAAAACAAAAATTAAAACGAAACTTAGGGGACAGGAAATGACATCAGCCACATAGGCTACTGAGAGCTAACAGCAGTTAGCATTTGGAAAAGTCATCATTTGCATATATAACATGTATCCACTGGACAGATAAATCCTCTGAGGCTGGAAGTTTGTGTAGGACTCTGTGCTGCACTATTCTGGAGCCAAGAATAGAACTCTTCGTGGATTTCCGGTTTTCGGATGTCGTTGCCCTCTCCAGCACAGTGTTTTACGGACAAAGCGGAGCTCCGTGAGACAACAACAGTCCCAAATGTAAGTATTAAAGTGATTCAAAAGTTGATTTTGCATAATATGGGACCTTTAAGATTCCTTTCCACCCCCCCCCCAAAAAAAGAAGCGGAGTTATTAAAGATGGTGCACTTCTTGCTGTTTGTGTTTCCCTTGACAGACTTTTCTTGAAGTTTAGAGTCCCCGACTGCAAATACTTTAGTCAGGAGAAAAAGCTTCTCTTCTCTTTATTGATTGTGGATGCTGGCTTATGCTCTCCCTCTTAAATCGCCCATTTCATTTATGCTTTGCCCTGGGTTTATTGGTTTTAAGGCACAACGCTCCGAGGGGAGACGTGCTTAGCTTATTGCTTCGGCGGAATGAAGTGCCACCGGCTTATTGCTGGAGTCTGGTGGTCGAAGCTGCTTCGGCACCAGCCGCACATGGCCATGAGTCTTTGTTGTAGACAATAAAGCCGGTAAACAAATCTCTGCAATCCTATCTCCGGGAAATAATGTTTATGAACTACGGAACAGTCCCCTGTTATGTTGGAGGGGCAACAGACTCGCATTTATTATAATCATTTCTAACGCCTCTCATAAAGTTTTTTTGTGTGTGTATGAAATCACTGCGGTGAACAGTGAGTGACTTTGATCTAAAAACTGTGTTCATCTGACAATCTTTATTTCCACACAATTTCTCAGTGAGGGGAACAGGATGCTGCTGATTGTCACAATTCATTTGTTGAGGTGTGAAATGACCAATTCAACAGCTATGAACATACTATATTATAGTTGAATTACTGTTGAATTGGTCATATCAGGAGTTCTCAAAGTTTTGATACCTGAGGGCCAATTCAGGAACCCAACGTTGGACTGAGGGCCGCCAAAGGAAAAAATAAACAGAAAGAAATCCCATTTGTAATCATTTTAATGACCAGATTGCAGTTGTACAGTTTACACTTATTTGTCTGTATCCAGTAATGTCCAATAAACATTTAACAAGCTTAGTAGCTCCTGGATTAAAACTATCAACTGTAATCCATTGCAGGCCACCAGAAATGACAATCACTTTGAGAACCGATGCTATATGCTGAGATGGATGTACCGGCACCATCAGAAGAAGAGCATTAAACAGTCCAACCAAACCAAAACAAGGCTTTCCAGAAACTCCTCTGAAGTTTCTGACAAACTCCTGTTACCAACAGTAATTAGGTCAAGTGGAAACTCCTGTCCTGTCCCCTTAAAAATATGTTTATGAACTACCAAAATGTTTATGAGTGTATGACCTACACACAGAAGATCTCATGGCATGAAGAGGATTAAAAACAATTCCACACTCAAGCTTTAATGAAAATGCTTCAGCTGTGGACGCTCCTCTCTCTGTCGGTGTTTACAGGCACAGTTCAATCAAGCTAATACCGTAGTCTGACTAAGACATGGCAATTGGACAACTTGCAGAGTCCGAGTTTACATGCAGAGGAGAACATTTATTTATTGGCCATATATGCCGCCTCAATAGGTGGCGTTGTATCGCTTCATAAGCTAGTGCGTGTTGAATCAGTTTCCTGTTGACCTTTACGTCACAGAAATACAAACAACAAACAACGTGAGGGACGGTGAAATGGATCGTGCTGTGGTTTCGTACCTGCTGTAGCTTGGGTCTTCGCCGCACAGCTTTCACTCTCGTTGACGCTATTGTGTTGTTTGTTCTTTTTCAGTAACAGTACTGCAGTTGATACGTCTTCTCCTTCTGCTTCCGGGTCAAAGAACAGAAGGACATTAGTGCAAGAAGCGCAAATCGCCAAAGTCTGATGTCAGTCCGACTAAGCATGTACATGTTGAAGTAATCGGACTTTGTTATCCCGGTATGTTAGTCTGACTTAGACTAGCTCGATTTTAGTTGGACCTACTTGTTTACATGACATTAAGAAAAGTGAATTACAGTCTTAGTCCGATTAAAATTGGACTTTTAACATGCATGCTAACATTTCAGTCCGTCTAAGCGTAAACATGCTGAAGTAATCGGACTATGAATCGGATCTGGCTCGATTTAAGTCAGACTAACATGTTTACGTGACATTAAAGGGACACTGTGTAGTATTTATGGGTTTATATAACCCAAAATCCACTTTTTTATACATATTATGTGCTCCTGCATTGTCTAGTCGCTGTATAATAGTTTTTGTTTCATTTTCGTAGTGTTTCAAAAAGTCATGTTAAATAACATGGTCCCGGGCCGCGGTTGCATAGCCACTGTTAGCAGCGAGACGCCATGTTTCTACCGGAGCCTGTAAGGACAAACGCGAGAGAACAAATCAAGCGTCTCTTTACTTGTAGCGGAAGTCCCGCCTCCTCTCTCTCCGCTTCGTCTGCTACAGCCGCGGTAGCTCGCCCTCTCCCTCGCCTCACGAACCTCATCTGCTGACACGGAGAAAGACGACGAGGACGACATTTGACCAGCTGAGGATACCGTAGCGCTCAGGGAAGGGAGGGGGTGAGCAGAGGAGCAGGTCTTTGTTGTAAATTTCAGCCTCTCCTCTAGATGGCACTATAAACTACTTACTTCACCTTTAAGAAAACCGAATTAGAGTCATCTTTTTTCAGTCCATTCTCATGGAGGATGGAAGTGTGAACAGGACGAGTGAGCGCAAAATAAACATGATGCTCCTCATGCTTGTAAATGTAACATTGTTTGGATAATTGATAATGAACGGTCACATTTATTTAAAATGGGAGATTTGAGCTGGTAAAATTGCACTTGAAGAGATTTATTATGATAAAATGTGTTATTTAAATGAAATGCTTGATTGCACGATGTTATTGTCAGAGGAAAATCAAACGTCAGATAATTGCATTTGCGTTGAGTGTCATGTTGGTCCTTCAGCTGTAGAGTCTCACTCACTCCACCCTGTGATTTAAAATCACTGAGTTGTGTATGATTCTGTTTTTTTGCCACTCACTGCACTCTGCACCATCTTTTCACTTGTATCTTCTTCATATGTCTTTTGTTTCCTCACCAACTCGACCAGATTTCACCTTTCACTTTTGTTCCACCTCACCTTGATTTTCCTCTCACTTTCATGTCTCCCCCCTGTCTCCAGCCCCTCCATCAGTGATTACACATAACCCTGAAGTAATTAAGTTAAGAACACAGACGGGGATACGGGTCATAAATAAACAAACTGTAAGTGATATTAAACTGCTGGCAGGGGGAAACACAGCGTCAGGACTTTTTAAATGAACACAGCCTGAGTAGCATTTCTGACTTCCTATAAATTGTCTCAGTGGCACATGATAGAGTTACGGAAAAAGCTTTTTTTTTTTTTTTTTTTTTGCTGAGGATTCTTATAGAGAGCCTACTTAAAGTTTTCCATCACATATTTGCTGTTTTGTATAAACTTACAGCACACAAACATACTTGTAAAAGTACCCAAAAGTGAGTTAAAAATGTAAGTATATTGATTGATATGTCAGTTATTTTGCCAGTCCTCCATCAAGTTCCTTCCCTCTCTTTTTCCTACTTGTAGTGAACCCATTAAAATCGTGATGAGGCTGTTTCCGTTTCTGGAGCCCGAGATTGGAGAAGTAATTCATTCTCACAGCGAAAAAAACTGAATAATTGAAAGGATGGAGTTTCATGAAAGAAGCAGTGGCTTTAGAATATTCAAAATGTTTAAAAAATGCCATTATATTTTACAAACCTGTACAGCAGTGGATCGTTACAAAAGGGACAAAAATGCGAGGAATTGGATTCAGCTTTTTACAAACACAGACAGCAGGGAATGTTCTTTGTGGTGCATTATACCTTTGTTACGCTCTTTCTTTTCTTTTCTTTCACATTTTATGAATAGATGTTGCTTAATTCGACAAGAAAGACCAACAGTGGACCAGGACCAGGACCAAATTTTCTCCAGACAGACAATAAAGTGGAACTTCATTATTTTTGGAATAACATTAGCATCAGCAGCACATTCACACTGATGGACAGTCTGCTGTGGGGACACAAGGAGCTCCACTGAAGAAGAAAGTGTGGCCTAAGAATCAAGGAATATCAGCCTGCAACATTTCCTGTCGGATAACAGCTTGTTATTGACAATTTCATGGCAATGTCCTGAAACGGGCGTTGTAAAAAAATAATAATAATCTAAAAAAAAGAGGGTTTTTAGGACAGAAAAGGAAAATCACCTTTATCTTTATGTTCATCTGATGTTTGGTGATGTTGTTATTACTTTGCCTACCACAGTAAATCTACAATCTGCTACCATGTGCTTAAAGGTTCCGTATTATTCAAAATCAACTTTTAATAATTGAAATCCTTATATTTGGCATTCTGGAGGTCCTATCAGTCTTTAAAGTGTGAAAAAAGATGACTCACTCATGTTTTTGTGGTCCTCCTCAGTCTAAGTACAGGAGATGAAACACTCTATGTTGACAATGCGCTAAGTTCCTGGAATTGTTGTCCCACGGAGCTCAGATTTGTCTGTAAAACATGTGAGTGCAGGCGAGGGCAACGGTATCCGAAAAAACTGGAAGTCCGCTAAAAGTTCTATTCTTGTCTCCACAGTGCAGCACAGAGTTCTACACAAACTTCCAGCCTCAGAGGATTTATCTGTCCAGTGGATAAATGTTATATATGACGGCAATGTGTCTGCTAGAGCCTGTAAATGATCACTTTTCCAAATGCTAACTGCTGTTAGCTCCCAGTAGCATCTGTGTCTGATGTCATTTCCTATCCCTTAACTTTTGTTTTACTTTTTTTTTTTTTTTTTACTACTAAACAGAGGGTTCTGAACAGGGCTGTTTTGGCAGCGTGATTGAACTGCTGTGGTGCTTCATCCTATGGTATTTTGACCAAAGCATGTCACAGACATGTTCATTCGGACACCAGGGAACTAGGGTAACTTGGTGAAATGGGTAAGGGTATTGTGTGGGTCCTTTAAAGCTTATCCTAAAACTAACAATAAACTGCAATGTTTTTATTTGTGCTAATTTGAAATGCTCAAATGTCACTATTGTACATTATTTCACATGTATGACCTTCTACTGTCCACAGCTGAAACCACAGACAGCTGTACTCGAGTGTGAAACCCATTTCCGTTCAGTTCAGTGCAGGAGTTTACCAGCTGTGTGTGTATGAGAGAGTTGTTGCTTAATTTCACGCAACCAGTGATTAACAGTAGTTTTTTTGTTTTATGTAGATTTAGTTCTCACACGTGTCCTTGTGGAATACACGAAACCTCTGAAATTGTAAAGACACCAAACACCACAGCACGTCTCTTCCCTCTTGTTTCCTGTTTGTCTCGTTTTTTTTGACTGATCAAAATCATCTCATAACTGAGAAATATGCTCAGGGATCCGTGCTGTGAGCCAGCGGTGACTTTCAATAACAAAGTGTCCCTGTGGAAACATCGATCAGGCATCAGACAGTGAGTGATAGATTTACTGAGCGTTTAAACTGTCTCAAAGTCAGGTCTGCGTTAATGGAGAACGTTCTCACGTTTTCCCTTGGTTGATCGACTTGGTCTTGATTCAAATTTTATATTCATGATTGTTTAAGCTCTTAACTGTTGGATGTTGTGCAGAGGTTTGGGACCAAAATCTTTATTTACTTCTTAATTTACTCCAATTTGAATGCGACTCATTTGTGATTCATAAATGATGCTCAGATTTGACAAAACCTCTCCGTCAGCAGACCTGTGAAGGCAGGAATGTCAGTGTGCAACCAAAGTGAGTGACAGCACATTGTTTTCCAATGTAACAAAATAATTCAGCAAAATAAAATTAAATGGGGACATATTATGAAAAATCCACTTTTTAATCATTTAAATCCTAATATTTGGGACTATTTTGGAGGCAGCGTGTGAAAAAAAGATGACTCACTCATGTATTTGTGGTACTTGTGGACTTCCGTGCTCATTGGGACGTCACAATGCGCTAAATTCCAGGAATTGTTGTCTCCCGGAGCTCCGCTTTGTCCGTAAAACACGCGAGAGTGCTGGCAAGGGAAACGGTATCCAGAAACCGGAAGTCTGCGAAAAGTTCTATCCTTGGCTCCACAGTGCAGCACAGAGTTCTACACAAACTTCCAGCCTCAGAGGATTTATCTGTCCAGTGGATACATGTTATATATGACGGCAATGTGCCTGCGAGAGCCTGTAAATTATCACTTTTCCAAATGCTAACTGCTGTTAGCTCCCAGTAGCCTCTGTGACTGATGTCATTTCCTGTCCCTTAAGTTTCGTTGTACTTTTTTTTAAGGTGGACCTAAAGAGATACTACTAAACCGAGCGTTCTGAACAGGGCTGTTTTGTCAGGGTGATTGAACTGCTGTGGTGCTTCATCCTTATGGTATTTTGACCAAAGCACATGTTCATTAGGACACCAGGGAACTTGGTTAACTTGGAGAAATAGGGTATAATATGTGCCCTTTAAATGTTTTCCATCCCAATATGGAACACTTGCTATGATTTACCCGTACTTATATAGGAAACCATGAGCATGTTCCTCTGCTCTGGAGGCATAGCTACAAAGGGAGGTCCAGGATGGGCAACCCTACCTTTAAATCACCCCATAATTAATTGTGATTAATGCCGACAGCCCAAGTCATAAACAATACACTATTTTTCATCTGCTTCACTTGGTTCACAAACTGCCACAAACATGTAACACAACAGGAATTAGGCTTTTATCTATGGTGTGGCTGCAGGGAACGGATCTCATTTGCCGCCTGCTGCTGCTGGACACGGAGCTGATTAGAGCGCCGACACTGGACCGTGCAGTAAAAACTGTAACTATGAGGTGAAAATTCTCCTTAGAGCTGTGGGATAGAGAAGATCCAGGTGATAATTCTTTGTGGATTTGTTAAAAACCAAGACAGCACTCGGCTTCCCCCCGTTCCCCCACGCAGTCACTGAATCCATTGGTCCATTCAGTGGTTTGGCAAGGCTTTACAGAACTATCAATCCTCGGGAAAAATATATCAGTTGAAATGTTGCTGATAAAGTGTAAAAGCCATCACTGGTGAAATATAATCTTTGGGCTACATGCCCGGATTCCCCTTTATGAACTAACAAAAATCAATGTGCTCCTTCCTTTTTTATCAGATTATATATATATATATATATATATATATATACACACATATAAAAAGTTCCCACAGATATTTTTGGCAAGCATATCAAACACCGATTCTTCACTTTTCTGGGAGGTTTACAGATGTGTTAGTTGTCAGAATGGAAAGTGTTGCTGCCAGAAATAAAGTCTCTCAAAGATTCTCAGATATTAAAAGATCTAAATGAAGTCACTCTTGTTTTTAAGAAGTGCACTAGCTCGTGTTAATTCTCCAAATCGTTAATAACTATCCTATTTTTCTCACCTCTGTATCTTCACACTCAAACGTTTTCCAACCAGCAAAGCAATTACAGCGCCACATTTTTTATTACTGAACCATTAAATTAGTAGACGATTGAATTTTGTCTCCTTCAGCCTGGCCCTGACTAGAGAAATGCAGCTGGTGCTGTAACGTGTCTTGTCGACAAATCTTCATAAGATAATGGGGGAGTGCAGAAATGAAGAGTGTAACAACAGCAGCTGGGAACAAGTGAGTATCAAAGCAGTCGCTGCAGTTGTTCAAAGAAAAGACACAAACTTCCTTCTGTTCAATTCTGCAGTGTTTTTACCAAACTGTCTGGTAATAATTATGCCAAAACAAAACTTTAAAATAGCATTTAAAGGTACAATATGTAGTATTTATGGGTTTATATAACCCAAAATCCACTTTTTTATACATATTATGTGCTCCTGCATTGTCTAGTCGCTGTATAATATTCTTTGTTTCATTTTCGTAGTGTTTCAAAAAGTCATGTAAAATAACATGGTCGCGGGCCGCGGTTGCATAGCCACTGTTAGCAGCGAGACGCCACGTTTCTACCGGAGCCTGTAAGGACAAACGCGAGAGAACAAATCAAGCGTCTCTTTACTTGTAGCGGAAGTCCCGCCTCCTCTCTCTCCGCTTCGTCTGCTACGGCCGCGGTAGCTCGCCCTCTCCCTCGCCTCACGAACCTCATCTGCTGACACGGAGAAAGACGACGAGGACGACATTTGACCAGCTGCGGATACCGTAGCGCTCAGGGAAGGGAGGGGGTGAGCAGAGCAGCAGGTCTTTGTTGTAAATTTCAGCCTCTCCTCTAGATGGCACTATAAACTACTTATTTCCCCTTTAATGTCCTGGTATACTTCCGCACAAAGACCCAGATATTGGAAAGCAGATATTCTGGAAAAAGGATCAATCCTAAAACAGCTCCAGAGCCATGATATGACATACTTTCTCAAGTCAGGACATAATTGAATTAGCAACATCATGGTAACACTTTGTACATAACAGGACTTGTGTTTATATTTTCAATAATTGCTTATTTCTGCACTGTGAACTAAATACCATGCCCATAAGGGATTTTCTAGATGGCAAAAGCTAAAGTGATATGAGCCACTCGACCGCTCTTGAAATGACTTGGTTCAGAAATGCTCATCATAATCAGCCCTGAGTGCCTCGAACAAAAAGCAGGACATCTGGTCGTCGAACAACTTTTCCAGGATAACCACACAAAATGCTGGATGCTATCAATTATGAAATAATATCATTATCCACTATTTACTACGTTCTCACAACCGCCCACGTTTGTCAGGCCCTGAGAACAAATTAGAGCACTGCAATTAAAATGATCACTTACCTCAAACCAAACTTACAAGGTAACAAATGTACACTGTAAATAGCTCCTCAAACTGAATACTGTATTTGTTGGGTAAATAACACATTTAATCATAGATCTATTATATATTGACTTACCTTGGTTTTTCTAGCACTCTTATTCACTCTTCTCATTAATGCCAGTTGTCTATTTCACAAAGTGTGCATAAGACCAGAAATCTGTGATTCCCTGAGTTCATAAAAACAGCTGTAGCTGTGTTTGTGTGTGTGAGAGAGAGAGTGAATGTGTGTTTGGACCGCTGCAGAGTCCCTGTGTCTCAGCCCTGCAGCGAGTCTCAGGAAGAACAAAATCCTAATGAGGGGTTGAGAGTAATTACTACTCTTAATATAAACATTATAATGGGATTAAGAGGATCCCACGTCCTCCCTCCCCCCCTGGATAGTCGTACTCTTCCATGGAAGTCTTTTTCTCTGTCTGTCTGTGTTTGTGAATCAACTGTTCAGGCAATGGCTCGATAATATATGGTTGAACAATGTACATAATGCAAACTCCCACTCCAAACACACACACACACACACACACACATACCCGTTTACTAGGCTAAGTGGACTGTGATTCTCCACCATCCAACAGTGGACTTATGTTTCTGCTTATCTTTAAATAATAAAATTAGAATATATTTTTTTTCTTTTAACTTCTTTTGCCATAATATTACTTCAAATGGGATTTTTAATGGGTTTTTTTTTTACTAGTGCAGTGCCCGTAGGAAGTTTGTATTACTATAGTAGGAGCTGAAGAAGATTTTTCAGTTACGGTAATGCATGATAAGGAACGTAAAGGCTAACATAATACAAACACTGTGCAACCTCATTAGGCACAGCGCAAATGCTTTTGTTTTCGATTAGCGTAACTAGCGTAGCATGTGCCTAATGAGGTTGCACAGTGTTTGTATTATGTTAGCCCTACGCAAATGCTTATCGTAGACTCGCTAGCTTACCTTTGTGAACAGTTTAGCCAAGTTAGGCGCAAAGTAGTAGCATGCTTGTGTTATGTTAGCCCTACGCTAATGCTAATCGTAGCCTTGCTAGCTTACCTTTGGAAACTGGTTTGCCAAGTAAGCCACAAAGTAATAGCATGCTCATGCAAAATAAATATGTGCTCCCGTATTGGTGAATGGACACCTCCTCATTTCAGTATAACACCATATTCTGTGGTGAACCATGTGAAAATGTCTCGCCCACCACAAAGACAGCCTCTTCACTCCCACCTCCCGCTCCAGACAGCGCAGCTGCTGCTGATGAGCCGCTGCCTGCCTGGTGCAGCGTGATAAATCAGCGAAAATTAAAATTCCTCTTAAAAATATGAAAATCAAGGATGCACACCATCGGGCCATGCTCAACCCATATCCAAAGTCTTAGGGCGATCTGACTAACGATCTGACGGTCAGCGAGATATGTCCGTCACAGACACACAGACCTACCTGCTTTATAGATGGATAACTCCACACATTAACGTGAAACTGCAGCCAGTCTTTCACCTAATGAGTGCATGTTAAGATTTATCAATATTTAAACTCACTTTTGCTGAAATAGTTCACTCCTCAATTACTTACAGACTGAACAAACTGAAGATGATACCTTTGGAAATTGTGATAGAATTATCAAAGCATTGTATTATGTTAACCATGTTTCCATATGGACGACTGACTGTGACATGACTGGAACTGTCCACTTACTCTGAAACACTGAAGGAGCCACCAGCGAGCTGCAGATGGTTTGTAAACCACTGAATCAACACATTGTGACAGTGTTGCATATGTTCTTCTTGTTCTGCCAGTGTGAGAAACATCAGCACCACGGTTTTGCAAATGCCTCGCAAAACGTTCGATGCTTTGCTCTGTTGGATTATCCACCCAATTGAACACCGCTAAACACTCAGTGAGCAGCTTCCTGTCACCCTACAGGCCTCTGCTTACAAGCCCTGTCACTGAGCTGCAGAGAGTGAGATGAACAGTCAGACAAATCAATATCGCTGCCGTTGTATATGCATTAATCTGAAGGACGAGGCTGTGTAATTCTTCAGTGAAGATCAGAGGAAGCAGATCCAGAAAAGCGTGAGCTCTTTGTGGGACTATCTAACAGTCGAGTCTGTTTCCCTTTAGTCCAAAGAGGGCAACCCTAATTAATAAAGAGAAACCCGACTAACCCTTCAACCAAACCCAAGACTAACGTTTAGAGAACGTTCCCTCAGGGTTAGGTAGGAGCCTAATGTTCCCTAAAAGTTGAGGGAACCAAAAACTGAAAAGTTCTCCTGTGGTTACACCATGGTTTCCATACAATGTTCCTCGTTTGCCAACTAACAGAGAATGTTCTAGTAACATTGTCCAGAATGAAAATATGTATTATTTGATTAAATTGAAATGAGTAATTTCTTTTTCTTTCTTTAAGGAGTAATCATTTAGTTAAAGGGGACATATTATACTCTATTTCTCCAAGTTAACCTAGTCTCCTGGTGTCCTAATGAACATGTCTGTGACATGCTTTGGTCAAAAAACCATGAAGGATGAAGCACCACGGCAGTTCAATCACTCTGCCAAAACAGCCCTGTACAGAACGCTCTGTTTAGTAGTATCTCTTTAGGTCCACCTTAAAAAAAAGTAAAGCGAAACTTAAGGGACAGGAAATGACATCAGCCACAGGGGCTACTGGGAGCTAACAGCAGTTAGCATTTGGAAAAGTGATCATTTGCAGGCTCTAGCAGGCACATTGCTGACATATATAACATGTATCCACTGGACAGATAAATCCTCTGAGGCTGGAAGTTTGTGTAGAACTCTGTGCTGCACTGTGGAGCCAAGAATAGAACTTTTCGCGGACTTCCGGTTTTCAGATATCATTGCCCTCGTCAGCACTTTCGGGTGTTTTACGGACAAAGAGGAGCTCCGTGAGACAACAGTTCCAGGAATTTAGAGCATTGTAACGTCACAATCGAGTGCTTTATCTCCTGTACTTAGACTGAGGACCACAAAATCATGAGTGAGTCATCTTTTTTCACAATTTGCCGACGGATGGGACCTCCAGAGTCCCAAATATAAGGATTTAAATGATTAAAAAGTTGATTTTGCGTAGCTTTTTAAGGTTGTCTTACTCTCCTAATCCACTCAGTTCGATGTTAGAAATCCAATCGTTACGGCCTCACGTCAGCGGAAGACTGCAGTCGCCTCCCATAGTGCTGGGAAGTCCAGGACAAGTAGAGGAGTGAGAGGCACAAACCCTCTTGACCCAGGATGCACCAGTGCTGATCATGCAGCTGATCACCTAACACCACTTGGCACAGAGATGTAGAATCGACCCATTGACACTGTTCTCCAGCAAGGCACAGTACATTAGTACCAAAGTTGTCTGTTTGATGCATTTTAGATTAGATGGATCTCCTCTGAATTGTTTTTTTTAATTTTATTATTTTTATCTTCAATTATTATAAACATTGCACAGGCACAGATGCGGCTGCACGTTCGATAAACGTTTAGTAGATAATTTAAGAGAAGCAAAAACAAACAAATCCGAACGCTGCTCCAGGCAACGTTTGCCTCTAAGAACAAGAATGGAGTGAGCTCGGGGAAAATGGATGAACAGAACACAATCAAAAAGAAAAAATCGCACAAGTACAAAAGTGCACCGCAGGAGTGTCAGACACAACAATGCATAAGCGGTTTAATCATCAGTCTTTTTTTTTTTTTTTTTTTTCTCTTTTGTCTGATGGTGGTGGCAGCTCCTGGAGAAAGATGGTGATGTAATCATCAAAGCTGAGGCATACACTGAACATAGTTTGGCCTTTATACATTCTCCTCTGATTCAAAACTAAGAGACCTTTTTCTTGTCTTATTTTTATGTAGTTTCATATTTGTCAGACCAAAGAAAATGCTCCTCTATCTATCTATCTATCTATCTATCTATCTATCTATCTATCTATCTATCTATCTATCTATCTATCTATCTATCTATCTATCTATCTATCTATCTGTCTGTCTGTCTGTCTGTCTGTCTGTCTGTCTGTCTGTCTGTCTGTCTGTCTGTCTGTCTGTCTGTCTGTCTGTCTGTCTGTCTGTCTATCTGTCTATCGTTCTATCTATCGTTCTATCTATTGTTCTATCTATCTATCTGTCTGTCTGTCTGTCTGTCTGTCTGTCTGTCTGTCTGTCTGACTATCTATCTATCTATCTATCTATCTATCTATCTATCTATCTATCTATCTATCTATCTATCTATCTATCTATCTATCTATCTATCTATCTATCTATCTATCTATCTATCTATCTATCTATCTATCTATCTATCTATCTGTATCTCTGTATTGTCACCTCTCTTTCTGTCTCACTGATGGTCTTCACACTCTGCTGTTTGCGGAGTGTGTGTGTGTGTGTGTGTGTGTGTCTCTCTCTCTCTTCTTGTGTTGTTTCTTCCACCTACAGCTTTGTGTTGTGACAAATCATATTTATAACTGTGTTAAGAAATTAAACATTGTTTCCACTCGACAGTCAAGAAGAGGACTGCAGTGTGTGTGTGTGTGTGTGTGTGTGTGTTTTTTTTTTTGCAGCCACACCATTCTGCAGGGTAGCTCCGAGTAGCACGACGCGAATGCTGCCGTGGATGTGGCTTCAGTATCTTTTATGATGAGGGTGTTATGAAAGAAGTGGCCTTCTACATGTGGGAATCACATGGAGAAAAAAAAAAAAAAAAAAGTATGGCCTTGAAATCTGTCACCGTCTTCCTCACCTGGCTCTGCGAAGCACGCGAGGGGGGAGTGTGAGGAATAACCCCCTGCTGTGATCAACACGGTGGGCGGTGTTTGTCATGTTTGCTAAAGTCGTGATGATGTCGGTCCATTTGGGGTAATCGGGGAGAGCTTTGCTCCACTGTGTTGTGTTTGAGCTGAACTTTAACTATGACTGAACTCCTGTGGCTGGAATATTTACATAAAGTGATTTGATTGGCCGACGCCGCGGCCGACGCTTTGAATGCTGAACGTTTCTTAGCCTCGGACGCACTCAAGCGTCGCAGCAAAGCAACAGACCCGCAAATCAATTCAGCTCCGTTCTAAAGTGAATGAGAAGTGTTTCAGCTGACACGTCCACCTCGTGCATGTGAGTTCAGCATAAAACGTGAACTGACTTCTACCACAGCCATTTTTTTTTTGGCAATGTGAGGACTTTCCAGGTGGATATGAAGAGTCGGGGAAACTGTCGACAGAGAAGCAGACTCAATTTTATTGTACGAGTACAAGAGCATCAACAGACTGAAGAAGTTTTGGCGCTTTTTTCACACTCTTAGAAATAAAATAAAAGTGCTAAGTAGAACCATATAAGGTTCTTTGGCTTTTGGAGTGTTCCACCAAGAACCCCTTTAAAACCCTTTATTCAGGAAATGGGTTTTAAAGGGTTCTCTGGATCAAAATGGTTCTTACTGGAACCATTAGTGTTACCAAGAACCCTTGAAAAACCCTTTCTTTGGGAAAGGAGCAAATGGTTCCAGGTAGAACCTCAGGTCTTTTAGAAGGACCTTTTTGGAACCCTTATTTCTAAGAGTGCACTACCCAGTTCCAGCACGGCTCGACTCTGCTCATTTTTTTTTTTTTTTTTGTAGCTTTTCCATTAGCGATAGTACCTGGTACCGGATTTATTTTTCTAGTACCTGCTCTGGCAAAGTTCCAAGCGAGCTGAGACGATACTACGTGTTGTCGACAGACTACCGATAACAGATTGTTCGTAGATCGTCACGAGCGAGACGTCCGACGCAAGAATCAAACCGAAACAATGCCGAACTGTAGATCAGTTAAAAAGACTTAAAAATCCTGAAAACGTGCGTTAATCGCCAACATTTAGCAAGAAAATGTCTAAAATCTCCACATTTAACAGAGGAGTCTGGTGTATTTAGCGAAAGCACTGCTGAAATCTGTGCTCCGGTCATGGAGGAAGTACTGAACAAACGTTATTAATTAACTGATTCTAATGATTCAGTTACACTAAAAAAAGCTGGTGGCAGCTGGTATTGCTCAGTGGTATAGTCCACAGACCTTGGTGTGGAGGGCTTAGGTAAAGGTCCTTAATGCTACTTGCCTTTCTCAGATGTAAGAATCGATCAATGTAAAGCCGAATTAATACTGTAGGTTACGCAGAGACTCTGCGTCGACGCAGAGCCTGTCGAAGAGCCTCTACGTCATCTCCGACTGCACAAAATATTTTTTAAGTGTCCGTCACTCCGTCAAGGGACAACGGAGACGGCAAGAGCTGCGATTGGTCCTCAGGACAGGCCGAGCTAAGCTGCTCTGTGCCGGCTCACAGTGAGCACCGAGCGTCCACAGACGCGGAGCTGATCCCCGCCGATAACGCCGCTGCCAAACTATAAATACGTCATATCTTAACACACACAGCACATGTTTAGACTCTAAATGGCCAATTTCTCGCCTCAAATTATCTTAAAACTGCGTTCCGGGACACAGAAAAGTGACAAACGGCCACTGTTTCAACAACAACAGTGTTTCTCCCTCGGACGCCATTGCTCACTGTAGCCTGAAGCAGAACAACCTTGCGCATCGACCCCTACTGATCGGGCGGGAAATTGCAGCGCGTGTCCGTCACCACGACGCAGAAGTATGAAGGCTCGAGGCGTCTCCGTGGTGACCCAGACGGATAACGCATTACGCAGTCGGAGAAGTATAATGTGGCCTTAAGTCCCTTTGGATGAAAGGATGAAAACAATGACTATGATGACTCCGCCCACGTTAGGTTTGCACTATAGTAATGGAAAACGAACCAAACTGTGTAGAGTAAAGCCGTGCCGTGCTGGTACTGTATGATGGAAAAGCATCACTTGAGTTTTATGTGACAGCTATTCTGAGTGAGATGAAAAATAAATAATACATATTTAAAAGGTTTGAATAAAAGATGTAAAAGATTCTTGTTTTCTAGAAATCAAAGCTTGCTGTGATTTGGGCTTTGTTATATCCTGTATCCGAAACAGAATCTCCAAGCCTCCTCTGATTGGATGTTCCCTGATGAGGAAGCAGAAAAGTCCAATGGATGGATTTATGAGGTTGAAGGGGCAGCACAGAGCTGAGCCGAGCTGAAGGAAGCTGAGCTAATGGGCAGCTCTGCTCAGCAGTTTTGTATGCCAGTCACACACTGCTGTCAGCTGAGAACCATGCACGAAACTGCAAACCCAAACCACTTGATTATCTAAATGTTATTCTGTGTAGTGACAGGAGGGGGTAGAGCCCACCACGAGCCAGATTACATTTATATGAATACAGGGAGGTAGGTGTTCAACACAACCACAACTGGCACATAAACCAGTTTGGACAGGTTTTGTGTGTATCTTATTCTCTGTGACAGTGGGAATAAAACATCTTTGGGTTGTTCATGCGGATACTTTATGGCACACAAATATTGTCAGTGTAATTTTTCAGCTTTTTCAACATCATGTTTCTCTCTATTTTACAGAAACTTCACAGTTGAAAGATTCCCTTTTGAAATTACTTCCATGTTTGAATATTCAGAACATGGTTTGTGTTGAAATTTAACTGGATTTTAATCCGATTAGAAATCATTCCCACGGAGCCTAAAGCACAGGACACTGATGATGCTATTTAAGAGACATATACATTTAAAAAAATAAATAATTTAATGAGAAAGCTGCCACTGAGGATGTCTCAGATCAGTGAATGCTCAGCAAGCTTGATGTAATTCTACATGTCATGAATCGCTTACAAGAAGTGAGCTTGCTTTCCATGAATGACTCATAACTGGTGTCGTTTCTGTTTCCTCTTAATCCTCCGACTGATGTTAAAAGCTTTGAGACTCTTCACTGACCACAGATACTCGGCAAGTGGCCAATCACACAAACTGGGGATTGTTTTGGTACTAAAGTATACATATGGCATTATTTTATTTTGTTTCCCCCAGTGGATTTTGATGAAAGTTTCTGACGATGTAGGTTAAGGCTCAGGGAAGAAAACATTTAGTTTTGGTGGTAGTCAAGATAGAAAACCTAGCATCATTGGTGGATGTTTGTGCTCTCTGAATGCTTTATTTTGTCCTCCACATGTCAAAATTAAACTGTCTGTCGCAGGAATTAGACAATGAGATGAGATTGTATTACCCTTAAAGGACTCATATTATACCCCATTTCCCCAAGTTAACCTAGTTCCCTTGTGTCCTAATGAACATGTCTGTGACATGCTTTGGTCAAAATACCATAAGGATGAAGCACCACAGCAGTTCAATCACCCTGAATCCTCTGAGGCTGGAAGTTTGTGTAGAACTCTGTGCTGCACTGTGGAGCCAAAAATAGAACTTTTTGCGGACTTTCGGTTTTCGGATACCGTTGCACTCGCCAGCACTCCCGCATTTTTTTACGGACAAAGCGGAGCTCCATCAGACAACAATTCCATTTATTACAAAGTTGATTTTGCATCATATGAGACCTTTAAATTATCTGGAGTGCTTAAATATGATGAGTGACAAACAAAAATGCATTTTTTCTTATTATTATTTTAAAAACAGTAGTATTCTTTAGATTTCTTAATACAGTTTAACATTTACATTTACAACTAGAATAATCTTTCTTGACCTTTGCACCTACAGAATCCAATTTTTCACATGACTTCAGTATTTCCTGTCACTCTCCACTGAAAATGACTAAGCAGGGTGAAATGTTAAAAAAAAAAACAAAAAAAAAAAACATCATTAACAAACATTGGTGGACCGGTGCAGATGTTTTAAAATCCCTCTGAAGCTCCGAGTATTTCTGCAGTCACCAAAGTGTATCACAGCAGCAGCAGCAGCAGCAGCACTGATCTGAGACCTCTAATTAGCTCCCTGCGCTCTCAAACTCATAATGACCCTCATTTGTAAGAATATGTGCAGCTTGTGAGTGATACACAGAACGCAAGTTAAGGGCAAGCAGAGGGAGAAGGACTGTGGGTTCTCCCAGGGGCACGTCCACATCTGCAACACAAAGACTTTGCACCCACTGGACACACAGAGGTCACAGTTTCACTCATTTATGAACTGCGTTTTGATGTTGGACGGCGTCACCGATGGCCTCATGGTTGGTGCAGTGGTTAGCGATGTTGTCTTTGCAGCAAGAAGACCCGAATTCAAGGGGTTTTAGTGCATGGAGTTTGCATGTTCTCCTCTTGTGTGCATTGGTTTTCTATGGGTTCTCGTTTTCCTCCCAAAACAGTCCAAAAACATGCAGGGATGAAGCAAATTGGATACTCCGGGTTGACCATGGGTCAACCCCGACCTTTTGCCCTATGTCAGCTGGGATTGGCACCAGCGCCCCCCTCCACGACCCTCATGTGGAGGATAAAGCGGTAGAAGATGAATGAATGAATGAAAGAGTCGCAAAAGAAGAAGAATTTGCCATCTTTCAGATTGAGATGATTTGGAAAAGGCCTCAAATACACTCTATGGGAATTGTTTATGTTTTAAGCTTAAATGTAAAGCACAAAATAATTCACATTGGTCTATAGTACCTGTTCATATTTTGTGTGGTTTTACGATCTGGCAGATAGAGGAGCAGATATTTGCGACTAAAATATATGTTCCGGCAGAAACAAAAACATCAGAATTCTTCAGAGGAAAGTGGAACTCAATGAATAAAACACCATTCATTCATAGCATCTCCTGAACTGGATCAGTGCTGTTTGTTTGTTGTCTCTTTTTGGGGGTGGAAGGGTGGTATTATTATATGATTTTTCCACTAATAGTGATGGTGAGTAACAAGGGCCTTTCTGCAATGTTCTCCCTGTGTGTGCGTGGGTTTTCTCCAGGTTCTCCGGCTTCCTCCCACAGTCCAAAAACATGCAATATGGCGATTAGGTAAATTGGTCACTCTAAATTGATCGTAGGTGTGAGAGTGTGAGTGTGTTGGTTGTTTGTCTCTATATGTGTGGCTCTTTGAAAATAACAGTTGCTGCATGTTTTTGTAAATTTTTTTAACTGTGGATAATACGTTGATTGTTCTTCATTTGTAACTGAAAGATAAGCCGGGTGCACAATTAAGAGCGCACCCTCCGCCTAACCCGCAACGATAATTCCTGGCTTCACTCGCGAGTGATGAAGCGATTTCCAAACAGCTGCAAAGTGCATATATTTTACTTCATGGTTTATTGGGGACTTAATGCGTGAAACCTCAGTGCGCCGTGTTTCCTAAAGTGTGTCAGAGTCGGAGCTGTGATGGTGTGGGATCTCTAATTAGCTCCCTTTAGTCTCAAAACTTGTAAATGGCATCGTTTATTTTAAAGGAAACCTGACAAAATGATGTGCGTCTCTCATAATGTGAAACGGATATGTCCAGCTTTGAAAAAAAAGCACAGCAGTAGGCCATTTACAAACCATTTCTTGGGTGAGGAAATAATGGTTGTGTCGCTCTTAATCAGACCACATAAAGGTTTGAGAAATGTAAGTGTGTAGGTTTTTTTTCATCAGAGACCGCAGCCCAGTGAGAAGCTTCCAAGTATGAAATTGTTAGGATGTTGAAGCCTTTTGCTTCTATTTTTAAACTAACGAGATAGTTCAGCCTTAGGGGCCCACACGCCTCTACAGTAATTAACTCATAAGTTAATAATGTAATAAATCCAGGATGAGCTTTTTCTACTATTTTAAATTCAGTCCCAGAGTAGTCAGAGTTAGGGAGCTTCTGTGACACGAGGCTATAACGGTGTGAGCTTCCACATCAAAAATAAAAAATACTGCAGACGTGACTGCTGCTGCTGCTGCTGCTGCTGCTGCTGCTGAGGTGGTTTGTGAAGGCAGCGATAACTTCACGTTAAGAAAACGGGGCCTTCTATCTTGCTCCGCGGACATTTTGGATTTACCCCGGATAAGTCCTGATCCGAACCGACGTGGAAACACAGCGTCTGATTAGTTATTGAGGGTCGGCGAAGCACAGAGCTGTAATTCACCAAAGCGTTTTTATAGCCGTTTCTGCTCAGAGTTTATGGGATCTTTTCAATTAGCGCGGTCACTGCCGCAAACAGACCGGTTGCTCTGTGTCTTGTCAGCTTTATGCATCACTGCCTCGTTACAATCAGAGAATGCACTTTAAAAGCCCTGCATCTAAAATCATAGGCAGCCTTATGAAGTTAGGGAGCTGCTGGTCCGGGGGACCGGCTCAGTAAAAAGGCAGGGAATACTGAGTGATAAATTATACCTTTATCAAGTGTTGCTGATGGACTCTTAAAGGAGACGTTTTTTCCTTACTGTCAGCAAATCTCGCCAAAGAAAGAAAGAGCTAACAAAGACAAAGTGAGGCGTGTTTAATCTGTGTAACGTGCGCGGTGTATTATGCCACGCACAGCTCCGATGTCATTACAATGAACACACACACACAGACAGTGATTTGTTTTTGCTATATTATAGTTAAATGAATAATCCACCTGTGAAAATACTGCTGAAAAAACAGTTTCAGTACTAAAAAGTAATACAGTTATTACTACTACAGAGGGTTGGGAGCTGTGCCAATCTCAGCTGACATCGGGCAATAGGCGTGTACACCCTGGACCATCCACTCTCACGATCACACCTACACTCTTAGAAATAAGGGTTCCAAAAGGGTTCTTCTACAAGGGCTGAGGTTCTACCTGGAACCATTTGCTTCTGAAAAACCCTTTCCCAAAGAAAGGGTTTTTCAAGGGTTCTTGGTAACACTAATGGTTCCAGTAAGAACCATTTTGATCCAGAGAACCCTTTAAAACCCCTTTCCTGAATAAAGGGCTTTAAAAGGCTTCTTGGAACCTTTACAAAAAGGGTTCTCCTATGAGGACAGGCCGAAGAACCTTATATGGTTCTACTTAGCACTTTTATTTCTAAGAGTGTATGATCAATTTCGAACAGGGGTGACAAACGTACGGCCCATGGGCCAGAACCGGCTCCGCCAGAGGGTCTGATCTGGCCCACAGGATTCATTTGTTAAAATGTCATTATAGAAATACTATATTTTTCACTTCCAGAGACCTGTGACTAAATGTTTGTGGCTTTAAAAATCCAGTGTGACGTGTATACGGTCAATTTAAGCATAATATTGCACTTATTTTTCTGAAGAAATTTCATGTTTTGTAAAATGATTCTTCATTAAAGGTACAATATGTAGTATTTATGGGTTTATATAACCCAAAATCTACTTTTTTATACATATTTTGTGCTCCTGCATTGTCTAGTCGCTGTATAATAGTTTTTGTTTCATTTTCGTAGTGTTTCAAAAAGTCATGTAAAATAACATGGTCGCGGACCGCGGTTGCATAGCCACTGTTAGCAGCGAGACGCCATGTTTCTACCGGAGCCTGTAAGGACAAACGCGAGAGAACAAAACAAGCGTCTCTTTACTTGTAGCGGAAGTCCCGCCTCCTCTCTCTCCGCTTCGTCTGCTACGGCCGCGGTAGCTCGCCCTCTCCCTCACCTCACGAACCTCATCTGCTGACACGGAGAAAGACGACGACGACGACATTTGACCAGCTGAGGATACCGTAGCGCTCAGGGAAGGGAGGGGGTGAGCAGAGCAGCAGGTCTTTGTTGTAAATTTCAGCCTCTCCTCTAGATGGCACTATAAACTACTTATTTCCCCTTTAAGTGTAAAACAAAGGGGAAAAAAATCAGAGTTCTTGTTGTCCATAGGTTATTAGGGTCTGGCCCACTTAAGATCAAATGTGGCCTGATTTAGAGTGTCCAATTTACCTATTCCCCATATGCATGTTTGTGGACTGTGGGAGGAAACCGGAGAAGCCAGAGAAAAGCCACACACACACGGGGAGAACATGCTAACATCCATACAGAAAGGCCCTTGTTCCAACCGGGTCGCAAACCCTGGTTTTCCTGCTCCAAAGGCAACCGCGTGGCCCAGTAACAAAATTCACATTAATTAAATTGATGTAGTTTGAGCTTTATCTTCCACATGAGTGTTGCAGTGGGTGCTGGTGCCAATCCCAGCTGACACAATTGCCTCCTCTAAGAACAGCGCCCCCTTTCTGTTTGACTTTCAGCATTCATATTTGAGGAACAGCTCAATTTGGAGAGTCAGGGCTGAAACGGTTTAGGGACAGTGATTATATTGAACAAAAGATGGAGCTGCCTCTGCAGGAGGAAAAGAGGAAGACTATAGAGAATGTTGTGAAGGAGGGACATGAGGACACTTGGTGTAACAGAAGAGGACACGAGGGATAGGGCAAGATGGAGGCATATGATCTGCTTTGGCGTCCCCTGAAGGGAGAAGTGGAAAGAAGAAGAGAGTTCTAATAATAATAATAATATGAAGAGGTGAAATGTTGTGCAGATCTGCAGAATGATCCAGATTTCAGTGATGGTGGAGATACTTTGTTATGTTTTGATTCTATCTTTGTGTCCTCAGAACACCAAAGGTGTAAGACGCGTCGGTCTGTTTTCCAGTGAAAATGCAGCATCTGCTTTGCAGAATATTCCCACGACGACGTTTAATATTTGCACGAAGTAAAGGTTGGACTGCCAACAAAGACAAACAGTACATGGGCTTTTGATCTCACATTTCTCTGTTCAAATCCTCCACAGCACTGAACAGTGCAGAGAGAGAGTAATTTTTATTGTTGGAATTATAAATGGGTCACCAAAAAGCAGCGGGAATTCTATTTGCACGATGATGTGGCTTTTGGGAGGGAATAATCCCACTATCTCGACCTGTGGTCTTCATCAGAGCAAACGGCTTCTGCCTCTGATGAAAGAAAATGATATTTATGCTGAAAGTCAACGCAAACGGTGCTTTTCTGTACTATTCCAGCGTGTAACCTTGCGCCGATGTGTCCAGTGAGACAACAGATTGTTTTATTGAAGAGCTGCATATGAATGCATGCACCTGTCTGAATGTGAAGCAGGACAGAACTATGCAAACATTGTTTACTGATAAAAATAAAGGGAGAGGGGGGTGAGGGGGCCACAGTGAGCTCATCATTTAAAGGCGACTGGATGCAGAATCTCTTGTGACTTTGGGTTTAATGCACAGCACATTTGAACACGCCGCCTTATTGAGTTGCTGGAGGCAGCAGCGGCTTTCATTGTGCAGGAGCCGCACAGAAAACATTATCCTCATATCCTCTGATGACAGTGGCAGGTCAGGGACTGATAATCAGCTCCACCAGCGAATAACAAAGCACCTCAATGTAAGTTTAACACCAGTGTGTTCATTCATGTGCAGCGCGAGCTCAGCTGCTGCAGAGGAAGACAGGGCACATCACGTACACACAATAGATTTTAATGATGGATTTAACAATAAGATCATATAAAAGCCCCGCGGGTCACAGATGTGTCAGTCTGTCTGGCTGAATGTCTCGAGAAACGTCGCGCTGGTGTCAAGGTGTTAAAAGCGCCGTTAGTAATGACGCCTCACAATTAATTGCCTGATGATGAGGCTAGTTATGATGTAATCTTTCTCCTTTTCTCTCCTGCACAGAGGCAGCAGCCCCCTCCCATCTCTCTCTCTCTCTCTCTCTCTCTCTCTCTCTCTCTCTCTCTCTCTCTCTCTCTCTCCCTCTCTCTCTCTCCCGTTTCCCCACCTCTTTCTCTGTCTTTCTCTCCCATCCTAACCAACATGGCCGCTAAGTCGGATGGAGCAGCGGTGTCTGTGGAAGATGACAACACGCCCAGGAGCCTCTCGGAGCCGGGGATCCCCGCCGCCCGGTCCCGCTGCACCTCCGCCGGCGGCAAACCCTACACGGTGCTGGACTGCTGCTGGGTGCTGTGCGCCCTGCTCGTCTTCTTCTCCGACGGCGCGACCGACCTGTGGCTGGCCGCCGACTACTACCTGAGGGGCGACTACTGGTGGTTCGGCTTGACGCTCGTCTTCGTCGTGGTGCCCTCCGCTGTCGTGCAGGTGTTGAGTTTCAGGTGGTTCGTGTACGACTACTCGGAGCTGAGCGGCGGGGACGGAGCAGCGGCGGCGGGCGGCGAGAGCGCGGGAGCGGCAGGCGCGGCAGCCGCGGCAGCCGCGGCGGGCGACAACACTTTAAGCACCAAGGACAGCGACCAACCGCGCGGCGAGAACGCGGCGACGGGGAACGCCGCCAATGTGACGCCGGTTTACACCTCCTCTGTCCCCCCTGACACAGCGGGGAGAGTCGGCCACCCTCGGAAATGTTGCACCGTGTGCATGTGGGTCTTTCAAACGGTGCTTCACGCTCTGCAGCTGGGGCAAGTCTGGAGGTAGGACCGCTGAGGTGCATGGTGGAGTGGTGGTGGTGGTGGGGGGGAGGCTGCGTGTGTGTGTGTGTGTGTAAATGTGCAAATGTGCCCGATGAATGTGCAGGTGCTCCCTGCATGTGTGTGTGTGTTCATGTGCACATGTGTGTGCTGCCCTTGATTCATCCATTCATTGGTGACAGTGAAAAACCAGCAGAGGTGAGATATTATTGTGGGTCTTCACTCTCTCTCTCTCTCTCTCTCTCTCTCGCTGGTTTGTAGCAGTGATAGTAGAAATTATGAATTACTCACTCAGGAGCATTTGTGGTCATCTGCTGCTCTTACACCTGAGCTCTAACGCAGTCTCCTCCTCCCCTGATGTGTCTTCTGTCTGTCATGGCCCTGACAATGTTGACATGAATGATGTGTGTGTGTGAGAGTCGAGCTCTGCTGCTCGTCTCCTCTGTTGTATTTTCTTTCATGCTCAGTTTGGTTTTTGCTTCAGACCAGTTAGGCTGAAACCAGGCGGGTAAAGCTGTAATCCTCCTGCCCCGTGTTTTGTAGATGCTTTTATACACATGCGAGGTTTGCTTTGATTAAGATTCCTCCAGAGCCACATTCACGCCACGTGAGACGACGCCTTGGAAGTTTCACATCCGCCCAAGTCTCTGGAATTTAATTACGTCTCAGACACTCTGAAGCGTGATTAGCATCTATCGCCTCCTCAGGTTTGCACATCATCGTCTCTAGCGGTTTGTGTCCATGTGAACTCACACATCAATCAAATCCATAAGGGTAATTAGACAAGATGGCAGAAATGTGAACAAGGATAGAAACCACAGTCCAATAAAGGTCTGAGCAGTTTGACCAGGACATCCTCTTATGCTGGACTGCTCTCAAGGGAAAATATAGTCATATTTATTCCACAACATTTATGTGACAGTTGTATGTAGAAGTTACTATATATATATATATATATATATATTAGGGATTACTTGTCCTCCAGACACATTGTTCACCAATCAGACGTACAGTCCAAATTTGTCAGGCTTATTCAGCGAAACCAAAATGCTGTTTCTTTATCTCCTTTTCAACACAAATTAATAATCTCAATTATTTCTGGAAAGAGCAGAACCTTAATCTTAATTAAAACTCCGAGCTTCATATATGACGTCATCTTCCTCCTCCTTTGCTTCTGCTCCTTTTTTAGCTTTTCTGCTAAAAAGAAGCAGAATTTATTCAGGGTTTGGGTCTGGCACCAGGATTAAGCATGAGCACTGTCAAGCAGTGGCTGGATATCTTTGAAAGAAAACCCACACCGACCCAGAGCTTTAACCCTTTAACACCTAAGCCTCAAAATGACTTTCTTCCTTAATTAAGCCATTAAAGGGCCAGAAAACGACTTGTAACCAATTTTTCCAGTATAACTGTTATTATATGGCAGTTATTTACAATTTATGTTGAAATAGTGTATTTACAATCTAAAATTAATTCATACAAAAAGCTTCATTGAGATTTTGCATGTTAAATTTGAAATTTGAACAGTATAACATATGTTAAATAGCATATGCTTGAGTTTTTGTCTCCAAAAACAGGCCAAAAAATGGAAACTTATGTTAGCTTAATGCAAAGCGCACTTTTTTTAAACATGTCGTCTGCAATATGCTCTGTGTTCTAAGGGTTAACAGTGTAATCATTTGAATACACTTTCCAGATAATCCTTCCATAATTTACTCAAGTACGACTTTGAATGGAGGGCCCACCCTCTTCGTATTTCTTCCACCATTGGAGGGAATCTATGAAAAGATTATATTTAAAATTTCAGCAGGCAACCATATCTACGGATAAGGACGCACCATAGAATTGCAGCATCACCTGAACTTAAAGTTGCCATATGTAAGAATGTGGCCAAAAACGGTTGCATTCAAATTAAAAAAAACTGAGGTCTTTCAGATTTTCTGACATAACTGGCAACCCGTGGATGCGCGGCAGCTGAGACTGCAACGATTGGTAGACGGCGGTAGGTGGCGCCACATGCCAAAACGTGATTTCAAAACAAAAAAATTATTTGCAGTCTGCAAAATATATTTTTTAATGCAAATATTTTGGCTGTACTGTTGTTGTTGGTGAGTTCAGTTTGTTATATGAACATTATTCCTGAGTCTCTGTGACATATTAGGAGGATTTTATGGCCAGTTGTTTTCAGATTTATTACATTATGCACCTTTAAACACTTGACTGACAGCAGAACAGTCCAGAGCAGCCAGAGGTGCAAAAAAAAAAAAAAAACAGAAAAGAAAAAGGCAAACTGGATTTGGTCAAGACCAAAGACTATCAGCTGAAACAAGTCAGAGTCAAATTTCCCACGAGACCAAGACAAATCTGAGATTATAGAAATGTCAGAGACCAGACTTGTTATGTGTAAAGGAAACACAAACTACAGAGGATATTTTAAATACACACACACACACACAGTCGGGAAAGAGTTCTTGTTCCGTGCTGCACTGCCTGCTGGACAAATCTGTAAAATGTGATTGAAAATGTTGTCGAATGTTTTCCAGCTTCAGTCAAACTGCTACTTCAGCAGGAAGTCCATGTTTCTCTGAGGAAGTTATTTCAACTTTAAGGGGAAAACTCTTGCAAACTCTCTGCAAACTCTTTTTTTAATCCTCTGACAGAAATATACGCGGTGAGCTGCCGTCACCCGTGGAACTTGGCGGTTTGGTTCACGTTGAGGTCAAAGAATCACATCGGTGTTGTTGCCTTTGGATCAAGCCTGCTCAGGCGTCTTTGAGAGTAAAATAAAAATTCACGTTGCGTCATCTGATTCTGAAATGGAGCACGTGGGGATTCGCACATGAGAATAATTACATGCCGACTCAGTAATGAACCGCAATAATGAAAAACAATAAGATGCTGAGCGCGAGAGAATGAGAACGAGCTGCTTTTAATGTGATAGTTACAGACGGGAGACTTGGACAGGATGCGGTGTGACTCAGATTTGAACTCCATTTTTACATTTTATGAGCTGAGATTTATCAGACACATTCAGCGGAGGATTCCCTATTTAGATTTTTTTTATTTCCTCCTGTGCGGATTCAGCTCTGATCATTGTGAGTGAAAAGAAAAAGAAAGAAATGTATGAAGCCCTGTTTTTTTTATAAATTCACACCTCAACCACACTGTGAAGAATCCAGGTCAGAGAGCCCAGTTTGTGGTTTGTGTCAATCATCATGAACGGCCAAACATCATTACAGTTTGGCAGAGAAGACAATAAGACAGAGTGATGGAGCTGAGAGAGAAATAAAAGCTAATTCAATCACACAACCAAATAAATGCATTAGATTGGATAACTTTTTAAGTAACAAGCTGAAGTTCACATTTATGTGCAAACATTACACCGTGGACACGTCTTTCACCACAGTTTTTGTCAGTTGAAATGCTTAAAATCTTAATTTTTCCTCACCAGAACCTGGTAATAATGTACTTTTAAGAGCCAATGCTAATACTGATACTTTTACAACCTAATGAAAAGGTGATAGATGAAGCTCGGCATTAGTTTAAACAAACTTTTTCTTGAATGTGAATAAAAGGGAAACATAATTATAACTCAGTATGGCACTTAAATGGAAAATGGTCTGTATTTATATAGCGCTTTTCTAGTCTTGATGACCACCCAAGGCTGCTTTACACTACAGGTTTTTTTTTTGCCATTCGCTCACACTTTCATACAGTATATCCACAGTATGTGTAGCACATTTTCTGTCGCTCAATCTTTCATACCCATTCACACAGCTGTCAGGAGCAGCGTGGGGTTATGTGTCTTACCCAAGGACACATCAGCATGTTGACTAGTGGTTCCCTGGAATTGAACCCAAGACCTTTGAGTTGAAAGAATTATGTTCATCCATTAACAATATTTCTTGTACATTTTGTGTACAGTTAACACTGGGTGAAAGGCAGGGCTAATGCTGTCTATCACAGGGTCGTTCCGCTAATTACTTGGTGTGCCCTCTGCTGGTTTAAGCTGTAGTTACACCATACGCAAGTTCTAGAATGAATTGAGCAATGCATTATCATATTCAACACACATCATCTACCATGTGTTTTGAGTGTTTTCACCAATTTTGAGTTGGATACGATAATCTCTGTAAAATGTTATTCCCGAAATGGTTGAGAAACATTTTTTTGTTTACTTTCTGTCACCACCAGGAGGTGATGGTTTTTGGTTTTTGCATAGGCGTCTTCAGCAATAGCCCATCATCAATCAACGCAAGTTTGGTTCAGATCGGACCTTTCATTGCAAAGTTATAAGAGTGTCATTGAGTGTTGCAAAAAATCGGAATTTTCGCCAAATTTGGTGCTCCCCTGTCTCGTACGCCATGCGACATTTGAAAAAAAAACATTCGATAACTTTCCATCCTCAACTGGTTCACAGTGACCTCCCCAAGTTTGAAGGTGATCACAGGAAAGCTCTCGGGCAAGTTTGCTCAAATACCATTGGTGTGAAATGGTCGGCTCCGAGTTGACATGCAATCCAAAAATGGCGGCCTTTCCTGAAGGACTCACAGGAAAGTCGTCATCGACTTTTTTGACCGTCCCAACCTAACGAACGTGCGTACCAAGTTTCGTTCATGTGCGTTGAACCCGACATCAGATGACCTAAGAGAAGTTTTCTGCGTCAGTCTTTAGCCCCGCCCACTTTCATTTTTTACGCACATTCCCCGAACCACATTCGGACGTACGTTTTCACCAGTTCTGATGCGGTCGAAAAAAATCTGTGAGTTTTGTGGCATGTTCAGACCTTCAAAAAGGTGATTTATTTGTCCGGCGGAAGACAAATAACTCCTTCAGTTTCAATAGGGTTCCTGCACAGTCGTGCTCCTCGAACCCTAATTAATACATTCTAAATCGGTTAAATAACGAACGGCAATTAATCAACTCACGGTTAATCATTAACATCTCTTACTAACATACAGAGACAAACAACCATTCGCAGGTTTCTAATTAACCAAAATCCTCACAGAAACACACACACACACACACAAGGACAATCATGCAAACCCCACACTGGTTGGTACCACCAGACGACGATCCTTAAAAAGTAATTGTTCTGTCAAGTAAGTGCAGTAGCTAAATGTCAAGTGTTTGATGTTTTGAGGAGGTGGAATGTTTAAACTAAAGTGTCTTACTTTGTGAGACTTTAGAGACCAACATTTGCTTCCATCAGTCAACACTGATTTCTTATCTCCATCACAACCTTAAATAAGCCAAGTCTCCTCTATGAAGTCTGTAAACATAGAGTTTATAAAGTCTTCAGAGTAGACGAGCAACATCTCATGTCGATGTCTGTCTGCTGCTGCTGCTGCTGCTGCTTAATCACCTTTTAATGTGCAGCACTAAACATGGGCTCCTCTAAAAAAAGAAAGAAAAGAATTTGCCACATTAACTCATTACATCTCAATATTTTATGATTGAAAATGCAGCAGCAGCGTGAAAGCACCGATGCTGTTGTTTTTGTCATTCACCTAAAACGTCAGGTTTTGGTCAAATCTCAAACCACGTGGAGAGAAATCCATCTTCAGAGACACACTGAGTATTATTTGCAGCCACAGGAGTTCAACAGAGCCCAGAATGCAACGTAGTCTGAAGACGGGGTTACACGTTGAGTCAAGGTCAACTCACCTTTTCTCCACTGGAGACTCTTGCTCTGTTGTTTATATCATTTTCTCCATCTATATTTAAAAATTCACAGCTCTACAGCAGCAAGGTCGGGTATATTTAACTTGGGATTGTTGAAAGGCATTCTGGGAAATTGTAAGAAAGCAAATGAAAGAGAGGAAGCACTTGGATCAAGATAAGAGGTGTAGCGTTTTTTTATTATCACAAATCAAATGAGATAAAAAAAAACAAAAAAAAATGGCTCAATAATTAAGATTAGGACAATTTCGTTCCTCACTAAAAATCCAACAACATCATGGATCCATCTTGTAGATGTGAGATATTTAAGTTTGTGGTTGGATTTTTGTTTCTCTTTTCTTAAACATTGGTTTCAGACAGTCAGGTATAGAAACTGTCCTGCCTTATAGAGTTAAACGGTCAATCAGCATTGCAGTTTTTGGGGACAATCCAACTGGTTTCACTCTGTGCCAGATCTAAGCAATCAATCCCAGAGAGAAGTAACTGAACTGGTTCCAAATGTTCACTCGGCTCAGGTGGTCTGACTGTTAGCTGAGTGTAGCTCAATACGATCGGTCATTTAGATCTGTGTGTGTGTGTGTGTGTGTGTGTGTGTGTGTGTGTGTGTGTGTGTGTGTGTGTGTGTGTGTGTGTGTGTGTGTGTGTGTGTGTGTGTGTGTGTGTGTGTGTGTGTGTGTTCTTGTACTTGCGGCATACTGAGGACCAGTGATGGTTTTTAACCAACAAGTGAGGTCATTTTTACGGAGTGAGGACATTTTGGCCGGTCCTCACTTTGTTTTCATTGAAATCACTTCCTTAGGTTGCTATAACATGCTATACTCAATTTGTCAAGAAAAAATTTTTTTTTGGACGACATAGTATAGTAAGACTTTTTTGTCAAATTTTGGACCCAAATTTTTTTTTCAAATTTGTTTTCAAATTTTTGACGACATATTATATGTGACGTTTTTATCAAATTTTGGACCAAAAATTTTGGGTCACCTTTTAAAAAAAATTTTGGACCAATTTTTTTCCGCTATTTTGGACCAATTTTTTTTTTCAAATTTTGGACCAATTTTTTTTTTTCAAATTTTGGACCAAATTTTTTTTTTCAAATTTTGGACCAAATTTTTTTTTTCTAATTTGTTTTCAAATTTTGGTTGACATAGGATAGTATGACGTTTTTGTCAAATTTCGGACCAAAAATTTTGGGTAAATTTTTTTTTTTCAAATTCTGGATGACAGTATAGTATGACGTTTTTGTCAAATTTTTGGTCATATTTTTTTTGTCAAATTTTTTTTGTCAAATTTCTTTTAAAAATTTTGGACCAAAAATGAAAAAGAAAAAATGGTACTGCAACCAGTAGTTCTTTGTAGATGTCATTCATGAAGTAGATATTTGTAATTGTGTTGATTTGTAAAGTGGAAAATGCTGGTCCTCACTTTGTCAGCAACCCAGTCCTCAGTATGCAGCAAGTACAAGAATGTGTGTGTGTGTGTGTGTGTGTGTGTGTGTGTATGAAAATCTTATTTTCAGTTGAACTGTATTTTTCTTTGTGTGCCATAAAGTCTTAAAATGGCTCATAGAATTATTATTTTAAACCTCAACTGTAATTATTATTATTTTTTTTTTTTTTGCTGTAATTGTGAAAAGAAAACTTTGCTTTAAACTCTTGAAATGACACTCAAACACAGTCAAATCACTTTTACTTACATTTTATTTTGAAAATATCTTCAGAAGTTGATCCAGAATCGACAAAACATTTATAATATACTAAATACTAAATATATATATATATGTATATATATTGTGCCATAATATTAAATAACCATTGTTTTGAAGTCTTGAAATAGCTCGCAAACACTCTAAATCACTTTTACTTACATTTTATTTAAAAAATAAATTGCCAGAAGTTGATTTACAATAGACATATAATTATTACTGTAATCTAAACAGTACATTTTCCCCATAAGTGTTCCAAAAAAACTTAAGTTTTATTCCAAAAGATGTCGTTGTTGTTAGTGTGTGTGTGTGTGTGTGTGTGTGTGTGTGTGTGTGTGTGTGTGTGTGTGTGTGTGTGTGTGTTCATCACAGACTATTTACAATGAAAAACAAGAAAGACAATATTATAGAAGCTAAAGTTCACTTATGTTTCAGCACTTTAAGACCCAGGAACAAGAGATTTGAAGAATCTAAACATAAAACAGAGGAAAGAGTAGATTTTTTTTTGTTATTGTCGTCATTGCACTGAAAGCAGAGAAGTTAAAGACTTAAGCATAGGGTTTAACTCACTGCTCCTGAAAGAACTCCAGTCTATTCAAGTTCACACAACTCAGCTGTGGCTCCAGGTGAAGAATAAAGCCAGACTCCAGCATAGAGAGGCTGAGTGAACGTGGCATGGACTCTGTGGATCAGAGTCATGGTGTGAGAGACTCTGTAGAAGGACAGAAGACCTGCTCTGTGGTCCAGGTAAACTCCCACTCTGGAGACTTTGATATCTGAGACTTTAGTCTTGATGCGGTTGTGAACAAACTCACAGCAGTTTTTGCGACAAACTAAAGCCCAAGATTTGTCGTTGGATCCAAAAAAGCATTCGCGTGAACTCCCTGATCTTCTGATGTTCTTGTACGCCACTGCTACATAAACTCCTCCTGTCCACTCCAGCTCCCAGTAACAACGTCCAGTCAGACTCTCTTTGCTCAGGACCTGCCACAGATCGGTGAATCTGTCTGCGTGATCAGGATAAGACTGATCTTTATTCATCACTGTCACTTTTCTGTTTCCCTCAGATAATAACAGCTCTGTGTTTGCTGTGTTTGGATCCAGTTTGATTTCCTGTGAATATCTGAGGAACTCGGCTCTGGTCTTCGGCTCTGGTTCTGGCTCTGGTTCTGTCAGTAAAGCATCTACTTCAGTCACAGCCGGTGAGACGTCTGTCCACGTCTCGCTGAGGACGTCCTGCAGTTGTCCTCTGAGCTTTGCCACAGCCGCCGTCACGTCCTCAAAGTGTCTCAGAGGACGCACGTCGGCGGTGGACGCGTGTGTAGATGGACCGAGCGCTGACAGTGAGCGGTAGTTGAAGAGAAACTGGCTGTGGTCGTGTGTGAGCGAGAGCTGCTTCAGTTCAGCTTCTCTCTTCTTCAGCTCAGTCTTCTCCTGCTGCAGCTTCTCCTCAGCGTCTCTGACTCGAGTCACTTCGGTTTCCTGCTTGGATCTGATCTGCAGCTTCACGTCAGCGCTTCTCCTCTGCACGAGATTCATCATCTCAGCGAAGCTCTCACCTGTGTCGTCCACAGCTTTATCAGCATTGAGATTCAGAGCCTCCACCTGCTGTTGAAGCACCTTCACGTCTCTGTCTATGTCCCGGAGTCTCTGCTGGACTTCTTCTTGACTCAGATCCAGCTCTCTCTGCTTCTGCTTTCTCTCCGCTGCAGCGGAGACTGTGTCGTGGCCTTTATGTTCTCCCACAGAGCAGAGATAGCAGATGCACTGCTGATCGGTGCGGCAGAACATCTTCATCACCTCGCCGTGATGGGGGCAGATGTTCTCCTGGAGGTTCTCGGAGGGCTCCACCAGCTTGTGTTTCTTAAATGCAGGCGATTGATGATGAGGCTGGAGATGTTCCTCACAGTAAGACGCCAAACAAACTAAACAGGACTTGAGAGCCTTCAGTTTCCTGCCAGTGCAGGAATCACAGGCCACATCTTCAGCTCCAGCATAGCAGTGATCAGCGGGAGCAGCGTGGAGTCCAGTCTTCTTCAGCTCCTCCACTAAATCTGCTAACATGGTGTTTTTCTTCAGTTCAGGCCTCGGTGTGAAGGCCTCTCTACACTGAGGGCAGCTGTAGATCCTCTTCTCATCCTCTGAGTCCCAGTGGCCTTCAATACAGTTCATACAGAAGCTGTGTCCACAGGTGAGAGCCACCGGGTCCTTCAGAAGATCCAAACAGATGGAACAGGAGAAGCTTTCTCTGTGCAGCTGAACTCCTGCCATTTCACCGCCGTCTGAGTTTCTCTTCCTCGAAACGGGAACCGGTTTGAGCTCTCTCAACATGTGACGCAGCAGTGGGCGGAGCCTGTCAGCCCTGGCTCTTCCTCACCTGTTGGCCCCTCCTCCTCCCATTGTCAAACTGCAGGTGTGAGTTTGGGGGGGGGGGGGGGGGGGGGACCAGGAAGTACATGTGAGCTCAGTGTGGAGCCACTCCCACTCTGACATGGAGTCACACTCCCTGTGTGTGTGTGTGTGTGTGTGTGTGTGTGTGTGTGTGTGTGTGTGTGTGTGCCCTTGTTTTACTAATGCTGTGGAGACCTTCACAGTCACATTGTGGGGACAAAAAGCAAGTCTCCATAATGTAAATGACTATATTTTAAAGGTACAATATGTAGTATTTATGGGTTTATATAACCCAAAATCCACTTTTTTATACATATTATGTGCTCCTGCATTGTCTAGTCGCTGTATAATAGTTTTTGTTTCATTTTCGTAGTGTTTCAAAAAGTCATGTTAAATAAGATGGTCGCGGGCCGCGGTTGCATAGCCACTGTTAGCAGCGAGACGCCATGTTTCTACCGGAGCCTGTAAGGACAAACGCGAGAGAACAAATCAAGCGTCTCTTTACTTGTAGCGGAAGTCCCGCCTCCTCTCTCTCCGCTTCGTCTGCTACGGCCGCAGTAGCTCGCCCTCTCCCTCGCCTCACGAACCTCATCTGCTGACACGGAGAAAGACGACGAGGACGACATTTGACCGGCTGCAGATACTGTAGCGCTCAGGGAAGGGAGGGGGTGAGCAGAGCAGCAGGTCTTTGTTGTAAATTTCAGCCTCTCCTCTAGATGGCACTATAAACTACTTATTTCCCCTTTAAGGTGAAGAAATGTTTTATGGTTAGGTTGGGTGTAGGGTTAGGATAAGGTAGAGTAATTATGGTTAAGTTTAGAGTAAGTCTCCAGGAAATGAATCTAAGTCAATGTAATGTTCCCTGAAGTTATGAAAACTTCACGTGTGTGTGTGCGTGTGCGTGCGTGCGTGCGTGCGTGCGTGGTCAAGCAGGGGTCATTTCACTATTCATGTTCATATGAGGTCTCTCACTGCGATTACTGCTCTGACTTTTCATTATAACTAAGGAGCCCGTCTCTCAGAGACTCTTTAAATGGTGGTGTCACAGAGAGTGTCAATGACAGGTCGACTTGTCTTTATTTATCGATCTTTATACCTTTATAATCTGTGCTCCTCCGTGGACTTCATTAAACTTAATAACTCTTTCTCGGACATGGAACTTTGTTTCTCCCCTTTCTAAGGCTCAAACCAAACATATATTTATATTTTTTTATTCTTACAAAAAAAATAAAGAGAGCCTGTCCACACATTTAAGAGTATATCATGTTATTATGATTAACACCGACAGTTACTCTTATAATAATTCTAATTATAGATTGGATTCAAAACATTTTTGTTGGGTTGATGATTTTATGTCTTCCACAGAAAACTGAATGGTCTATTATTGTCATGCAGCTCAAGTCACACTCACAATAACCATTCCCAAATAAATCCCATAATAATATTTTATAACAGGGTAAGTCCATTAAAGCTCCGGTACATGAAAAACCTTACGTGCAAAATTGTGTCTTCTGTGAGACTTGAGCGTGGGAGTGGTCAGCGATTACATCACACACAGGGGGAGGAGCCTAATGGCTGATTAGTCACTGATATGACACACCTGGGTAGAGCTGAGAGAGTTCTCATTCAGGTTCTGCTCTGGACTTTTGTGGAACTTCTTTTTTCGTTTTGTTCACCTTGCACCACATGAGAAAATCACACTGGAACTCTCTCTCAGGTAAGAACTGTTGAGAATATGTGTAACTGTGCATTTCAACAACGAATGCTGCTTTTATCATTCAGTTGAGACTCTGGTATGGATATTTTTGTTTAAATCCACCCTTCTTTTCCACATCTATTCTCACATCTTTTGTGTTGTTGAAAACGAAGGAATATTTAAAGTTTCAAACAAACACTTTATCTTGACTGTTAAACTGATTTACATTTAGTTTTAAACTGGTATTTGAAAGAAGTGTTATGTGAGACGACGGCTGCTTTATTGTGTCGGTTTTGAAATTTTAGTTCAGGATGATAATGAGCATCACCTCAGACAATGAGGTGGTAAAAAAAAAAAGCAAATGGCAGCTGTTCTGTCTCTGCTGGGTGAGACGGTGTTGATGATGTGATGATGATGATGTGATGCCGATCACGTGACGCTGTCGCGTGATTTGCTGTGCCGTTGTTGAGCCAAATTTGGACACTTGGACTTATGTTTTGGTTTCCTGTGGCAAGAGCATTCAATTTGCTGTTGATATTGCAGCGTATTTGTTTGATTTATTATGACTTGGGTTAAAGTGGCACGTGACCACTGTTTGTTTTTGTCAATATCAGCACAGGTTTAATTTGATGAGTCTTTTTACATCATCAACTGCATCTTCCTTTGATAAAAAAACGGTTACCTTTCCACATAACGGTATAATGGTAGAGTATGATGTGAGGCAGATAGTAGGTAGTCAATTAAACTACAATACCATGGAGAGCATGTCTTGAAACTGAATGAATTGTGATGCTCGTTGTGCTTTATTTTTCTACTTTATGGTGCTGAACTCTGGCCTACACGGTGTCATAGTGGTTAGCGTTCTTGCCTTTTGGCATAAAGACCCGGGTTTGCGACATGGTCTTTCTTCTTCCTTTGGTAATTGTCAAGGGCATGTTCTCCCCCATGTGTGCTTGGGTTTTCTACAGGTTCTCCAGTTTCCTCCCACAGTCCAAAAACATGCAAAGGTTAATAAAGCTCTTTGTCAGGTCGTCCTCCTTCAAGGCTGGAGAGGTTTCTGTAACGTTCCCCTCCATGATCTTTGGCTGTTGAGATTGGATCCAACTCGGTCTTTGGCATGGAATATCTAAGAAGATAAGAGTACGTTTACTATTGTAGCTGAAAATCATTGGCGGAACAGAAAGGGTGACGACGTGAACCTTGGTGATGTGCAGCTTCAAGTTTGAACAGTAAAATAACTTGCACCAGCTGCTTCTTCACAAAAAAGTGCTTTAAGCCATAAATCCCTTTAACTAATCGAAAGGCTCTTACTGTTAAGCAGCAGCAGGATGTGATTTCAATACTGAAAAACACAGTATCTCTGTATCTGTGTCCCTTAACCAAAGTGAACTGTTTAAAACATGGCAGAAATGTTTCACTCTTGCAGACAAGAAAAGTCTGAAAGTTTTTGGAGTGCTGATTAGCACTTTAAGGTCTGGAGGTTTTACTCACAGCTGGAGAAAATAAGGGATTGCTCAAACCCACACTTTGGTTTTGGTCCCCACCCAAGTGCAATTGTTGTGCTCATTTCAGTTAAAATAAATTGCACCCAGGGTGAAATTGAGGCAGAGGCCCATTAAACATGGCAATTGATCAAAGAATACAGGTTTGGAAAAAACCTCAAAACAACAAAGTGGGAATGGTAGTGTGTCATCCCCACAAAGATACTTTAAAGTTCAGTTGGCACCTGAACGCAGTGTGTCGCTTTATTGCTTAGGGGTGGGCAAGTCTGAGGCTGGCGATCAGAGGTCAGAGTCATGGCTGACTATAGAAAGATTTGTTATTGATGAAGTGATGTTTGCTCTATCAGCCATTGTTTTACACTTTGTCTGACAAAAAAACCTGAGAGCTCTGTTTGGTTAGTGAATATTTGAGTTAAATGCATGAATGTGTTTTGATTGACTGACACTTGTGATGTCACACAACACGACCAAAGCACTGAAAGTGAATGAGAAACTGTCGCAATGCCAGTTTTCCGTTGAAAAATAGTTTTTTTTTTCAGTTCTGTAAACATACACATCTTTTTTGATTCGTTGAGTTTGAATTTGTTATTTAATGCGATAAATACTGTGTGGTGACATAGATTGAGAGCTGAGGTGTTTTTTGATGCTGAAGCTCTGCTCAACATTTTCTAATTCTCCGACTCCAACAAAACTATGGGTTGTATGCAGGGATTATGACCCATAGCTAAAAAAAAAAAAACTAAAATAGGCGTTCCCTAGTGATAGTATAAATAACTGCAATCTGGTACGTTGGGTGTAGAGCTGAAATGATTAATCGATGAATCGATTACTAAATTAATCGACAAGTATTTTGATAATCGATAATCGGTTTGAAGCTTTTTTCATTATTAAAACGAGATTTCTGATTGTTTTAGCTTCTTAAATGTGAATATTTTCTTGGTTTCTTTGCTCCACATAACAAAGAAATCATTCAAACTGAATCATTTTGCTTTGTGAACAAAACAAGACTTTCAAGAACATCATCATTTCCAGCTTTGACAAACACTGATCAACGTTTTTTAACATTTTCTGGACGAAACGATTCATTGATTAATCGAGAAAATAGTCGACAGATTAATCGATTACGAAAACAATCGTTAGTTGCAGCTCTAGTTGGGTGTGTTGTCATCAAGTAGCTTCATTGAGGTTTCCACCTGCAGTTTGCTTATTGTGTGTAACTTGCTGCCTAGCCCTGTCTCTTTTACCCCTAACACACAAAAATACCAGTGCACTTAAACCATACCTATAAAACGACCCATAGTTACGCTTAAGGACCAAATTAACTCATCAGAGCAAGATGGCAGCACCCAAAATACACTATTTTGGCTTCGACCGTGTACAGTGAGATGAAGTGGATGAACTTTTCATTGTCATCACCAAACTAATTCATTAAGCTCTCGGGCCATTATTCATTTTCAAAGGCGGTTTATCAACGGCTGTAGACCCGAATGCCTCTTGAGGCATTTCAGTCACGGACAGAGCAACAACTAATCAGAGAAACGAAACATGCAACGGCACATGAAGAACTGCAGGTTGTACCTTTTTCTTATGAAGTCCGATCGGTTTCTGTTGTGACGGCGGATTTGTCAGACCTTTTCCACATCAACAGCAGACAACATTTTGTCTGTTGATGAAAATGCATCGGCAGGGTTTTACGTGTCCAAAGAAAGGCTCCGTCTTAGATGAACTGTTTTGACTTGTCCGACCTATTTCAAAACAAATCAGATGGAACCCACTACATACTGTTTTTTTTTTTCCTTCTTCTTCTTCTTCTCTCTCCGTGTGTGTCAAACTCCCTCCCTCATTGCGGCCGGGCAGCAGGTGAAGGAACATTGTGAATTTCAAAACCTTTTCAAGAATTTAAAGTCCTGGCCTGGCGAATGCACATAGGTTTATGTAAAATTCAGTGGAGTTATTGATTATGAATAAAACTCGGCCTGGAGACGAGTTTTGATGATCCACGGCCTTGTACCTGCCTGCCTGTCTCTTTGTCCGCCTGTCTCACTCTTTCCCCCCTCAGTCCGTGCATCTCACTGATGCTCCGTCTCTCTGCACGCTCTCCTGTCTGTCGCTCCATCAGCCTCTGCTGAATAATTCACCGCAGCCCTTGAGGGAGCTGTCAATCACAATTCCTCTGCGTGCGTTTGTGCGAGATCTAGCTTTTCCTGCTAGCTGCCCCCGTCATCTGATCCGTCTCTGTCACTTGCTCTTTTTTTTTTTTCTTGTTGTTTACAGTCAACGCTGTTACACAAACATCAACAGTATGAATGTGTAGTGAAAGTGTGAGCGGTGTGTTTGCCCCGCAGGTGGTTACACACACACACACACATTGAAGAATGTGACCGTAGACAGATCATGAATTCACTGATGAAAAATAAAAACCAGTGCACTCTGTCCCAAAGCTCATTTATAATTTCAGTTTTTCAAGCAGCATAAATTCCTAAACCAAACCCATTAAATAAATAGACTGTGTCGCTCCGGCGCTAAATTACGAAGTGAACCTCAAACAGCAGTCTACGCCGCTAAACTAATTTATCGTGAAATAATTGGCTGCTAATTCTCGTTTCTGGATCTATCGTCAGGTACTGAAACTGTAACAGAGAAAATTATTCACAGGACAATGAAGCTGCAGTCGGCGCTGGTGAAACAGACCGTCCTTCTCCCACAGTCCAAAAACACGCAGGTTCGTTTAATTGGACACTGTATATGTAAAATGGCCGTAGGTGTCAGAGTGGCAGTGAATGGTTGTTTATGTCCATGTATCCAACCCCCCTTTCACTTTATGTCAGCATGGATTGGCTCCAGTTCTCCCCGCGACCCTCATGTGGAGGATAAAGGTGCAGAAAATGAATGAATGAATGAATGAATGAATGAATGAATGAATGAATGAATGAATGGAAACTGAGCTTTTGCAGAAAAGTTAAATGTCACATAATCAGCAAATTGTTCCTCAGAAAAGTGCTCAATCTGATTTGTTTCCAAAAGTCTGAATGGACAGATGCACACGGATCCGTGCTCAAGTTTTGAAGCCGCATGAATATTTACAGATGTCTTTCATGTCAAGGAAAGAATGAGTGACAGCTGCGATGAATAATTCACACTATGCTAACTCTCCATTAACCTCTTCATCAACATCAACGGCAGCAGATTCCAGAAAACCATCTATATCTGAGCCTCTTCACTGCTGTAATGACCCAGTTTCTCCACATGGATCAAAGTGTTTTTTGTTGTTGTTGTTTTACAGCCCTTTTCTCTAAATTGCAGACTCAGTCAGAGTATCTACTTTTAACTTTCGCATTATAATTTTAATTGAATGGACGATGAGGAAAAACAGACTCTATAGCAACACGTTTGCTTGTGAATAGAAGTTATTATGGTTTAAGTCAATTTAAGTCAGACTGATGGGCAGTGCTCGTCCTGTTCAAGGATCCTGTTCCTTTTTGTGCAGCTGCAAACCAGTGACTCTGCACATATATGAAATCACCTGTCGTATAGAACAATATATGCATTTTTTTTATTTTTTTTGCATTGGGTCACAGTCTCAGGTTAATCTGTTTCATATGAAACAAGAGCATATGTCCATCAATCAATCAATCAATCAATCAGGTTTTATTTGTATAGCACTTTACAATAGCCAGACGGTACCCAAAGTGCTTTACATAAAATCAATAAAATAATACATAAAAACATAAAAACCATATGTAAAAACAATACATAAAAACAGAAAGTGCTACTAGTGCTGCAGGGTGTTAGAGGCCTTCTAAAAGTGCATAAAGTAGAAAACGGGTAAAATAAGTACACCTGAGAGAAGGCAATCTAAAAAAGTGTGTCTTCAGCTTCGATTTAAAAAGGTTGAGGTCAGTAGTGGTGCGAATCTCAGAGGAGGCTCTTCGAATTAGAGGAGCTGTCACAAAAAAAACGTTCAATAATCTTTACTCAAAAGTGAACCTTCCTACTGCATCTCTTTATAGACATGACATACTGTAGGTGGGACTGCAGGGTGAAGTGACCATTGGCTGTCTGAACACAGAACATCTCTGAAGGCTTTTCCCACTTCTCCCAACAAGGTTCAGCAACTGTTGGCCCTTTCACACGGGTAGGCCTCCGTGACAGTTTTGGTTTCTCTAAGGCTCCGTCCCAATACCTCCCCAATACCAAAATGTAGGGTTAGGGAAAAAATTTAGGGTTAGGGGAAAAATGTATGGTTAGGGGAGGTATTGGGACAGGGCCTTAAACTGGTGTGAACGTGGGCTGGTTTTCACCAGAAAGCACCAAGGTTCTGAGGCCCAAGAACGGCACCAGAGCCAGAACTGTGTGTGTGTCCGAAATCTCTATGTGATGAACCGATGATTCATCCAATCACCTGCCAAACATTTCTTTTGAATGTGTCTGCCCTTGTCCAACAAGTTTTCAATCACTTTCCTCGATGACTCTGTTTAAAAAATCTCATTTGCTGAGTTTTATCATTTAAACATATGACATTTTAATGAGAGGGACTTGACCTTCTGGTTGGTTTTCCCCGGTTTACTTGTAATCCCACTACCCCTAAAATAAAGCGCTGAAGTACACTTACAACTCACAAGTTTGAGAAAGCAGCAGTGTGCGGTGTATGGAAAACCATCCTGTGGTATATTAAAGTGACTTAATCACTTCTATTGATCACATTGATCGATCAGTCTGAGCTCCATTAGTAGCATCGCTTAAATGGCAGCTAATTGAATGTTGTGACCTCGCTTTGACGTCCGCTTTCTCTTAATGGTTTCACTCCAGACGAATGAATGATAACTGCTGATGGATGGATGAGGGGGTGTAATGTGAGACGATGCATGGACTCAAGCCTGCACAGAATGTGGTAGTTTATGTGTTCACTTTAGTGTGTTCTCTACACACACACACACACACACACATTCTCAGTGAGTGTATGAACTTTATGTTTAAAGCCCAGGGGAAGAGTCGTATCGTTGTGGATTTTAGTTTTCTCTCTCTCTAAGCTCTCTGAACTCAAACTCTCTGATCTGTCTCTCTGGGTTTTCACGTGTGTGTGTGTGTGTGTGGGAGGAAAATCCTCCCAGTGTGAGGACCTCCTCGTCTTTCCAGTCCAAGACACAGAGACAATTTAAGGGCCTCCGTCATAAATGTGAGGCTCCATTTAGGAACCGTTCACGTGAAACTGTGGAAGATCTTTTTTCACTCTCTCTCTTCCTACTCGCCATCATTTGTTCACTTCGTTCTGTGTCCAGTTCTTAAATCTCTTACATTTGCTGCTACATTTACTGGAGCTGAGTCTTTCTTTGCAGGACTTCGCTGTATTTTGAACCTTGTTTTATTTATTTCATTTTACAGTCCCTTTTGACATGAAGTTCAAAAGACACAGCAATTAAATTAGTAAAAATAAGTCATTTTCACCACACCTGTCAAAATATATAAAAAATGTCCCTGTTATGTTGCAATTTTTTTGTATTAATTAATTTATCTTTTTATTCCAGATTAGGCTACGTCCATTCATGTGTTGATTTTAAAACCAAAATCATGTTCATCCAGATTAATGCAGAAACACCATATCAGAGTCTTTATTGATTCTAATAATCAAACCAACATCTAAGAAGTAATTGCCGCTGCTATTTGATGCTGGACACATGGTTTATCCAAGTTTCTCTGCTTATTTCTGGATGATTAATCACAAATCAAAAGCTAAAAGAGGCTAGAAAAGACAATGCTGACAATATAATTATGTAAAATTCACACCACAGTAATTTCATAAATTCTTATGTTGACAAAAACTGAGACTAGCAGATATTTAGCTGCGTCTCCACCGACTGGAACGTCCGGTACGGTACCCGTTATGTGATTCAATTAGCAATTGTACTAAAATAACCAGCCCCAAAACCCAAACCCCCAAAGTACGGGTGGAGCTAGACTTACGACAGTCAGCTGATTGGTCGACGGAACAGAGTCGCTCCCTTTCGACTGGTGTTTCTTTAACACCTGCAGTCTTTCCTCATGCAAAGCTTGACGTCTTGAGACAAAAAGCCACAAACTGAGCAGAAGAAAACGAGCTGCTCCGTTGTGTTGTCGTCTGTTGTGTCGTGTAGGCCTGATCGAGGGCTTTACCATTCCAATCTGTACCAAACACGGCTTCAGTGACGTTCAAAGGCAACCGGTTTAAGAGAAACATCACTGTAGATGGACTTATCTTACATTACAGTAGATGCCTTGTTGGGATTCGTACTCTCAATTCAGTTGCAACAATTCTGTAGCATTTTGTGTCCGACTGTACTTGTACATCACGGTTGTCCTGCTGTGTCTTCGTGTTCAACATGGATGTAGACGGATAAATAACAGATCTCCGCTGCTCGCTGAGCCAAACTGTGAATCATGTGCTCGCAGCACATGAGCTCATGTCTCCCCCCCCACAAATAAAACATGAGGTACCTGATGTAACACCATCATCTCGACTCTACAGTCCTTTCATGCATGCGGCTCACATTGTGAGTGTTGAAGCTCTCCGAGCGTATTCTTAATGCTTTCGATGTTCTTGCTTTATACTGTCTCTCAGCCAAATGATTCACTTTTCCGTTTGCCGTTATACTTCACTTAAGATGGAATTCGAGAGACTGAGCAGAGGTTTTGATCTGTTTTTCTTAGTGCTGGGCACAAGGTTAACGCACGACGCGTTTCCATGACGACCGACAGCTAAAAGACGCGTGTGACGTCATGTTTACGCGACGTGACACCGGAGTCCAGGCACCGTTTACCAGTTAGCTCGTTTAGCGCCGTTAGCGCGCCTACAGTCGAACTGGAGCGGTCTTTTTATTTAACGAAAAGAGCAGCGCTACAAATAACCAGCGTACATGTGTACTGCGTATGTGTGCCTCTGTTTTTAAAGTTTAGCGTTACTTTAGAGATTGTCACCGCGTCACGCGCGTCTTTTTCCGGACAGTTGTTATGGAAACACGTCATGCGTTAACGTTGTTGCCGTTAACGCGTTAATGCGCCCAGCACTAGTTTTTATTTATTTATTTTATTTATTCCGTCATCAAATTCAGACGTATATTCAAAGTGACATGGTTCAGGCTGATAGTAGTTTCATGATCTCCAGAAGATTTCCATCGCCTTGTTTTTTGTTGTTGCTTTTTAGGAGTTTTAAAGAGACCAACAGGTCACATTTCTTAGTAAAACACTACATTAGAATGAGTTATTTTGTTCATACACACCAATTAGTGATAGTCAATTTGTCCTCTATATTTAACCCACCCACCCACAAGCCAGGCACAGGAGCAGTGGACAGCACTTATCTGCGCATGGGGACCAATGGGGGTTTGGCTGCCTTGCTCAAGAGCATACAAATGAGCAACACTTCACTAATTTGCATGTCATTCTTGCACTATTTCTCCTATAAAGTCAGTATACAAAACCAGCACAATCAGTCAAGAGATGATTCTTAACAAATCCAGGACTGTGAGATTTCAGGCATGATAACACCAGATCTGCTTAAGTATTACACACATTTATAAAAGGTAACTGAGATGCTAAAACCAGCAAACTGAATAAATCTGATAAATCTACGTATCTCACTCTGGATTTGAGTTTAGAAGAAAGTATAAGTTGAGGAATGTCGATAAAGGAGTATACCACATTTTTGTTAATTACACTTTAATTGTGTTTGAATTTAATATTAAATATCCACCAAATTTCACAGTTAAATTTAGTTATTTAATTCACTCTGCCTTTTGTTGCAGAACTATAATGGAAATATAGGAGTTGTATTGTGAACAAAGTCAACTCCTGGTCAAACATGGAAAGAAATGTTTTACTTGAATTTACCCAAACATTATTTAAAATGTCAGTTTTTAAAGTGTAAGTTTGACCTTTTCTGTGTTTCGTTTGTTTGGAATCAGGTTGTTAAAATCCTCGTCTTAGGTCTGAGCTGTTAAGACATGTTTAAGAAATGAACTCCACCACATTTGACTTCATGTTCTTTTGGATAAAGAATGAGTTTTCGAGGCATCACTGTGCGTCTGCTCAGGAACGGAGCTATGATTGCAATTTGGATGCAGATCGACAGAACTTCTGTCATTTCACTCGAGATTGTGGAGGATGAACTCTGCTTTCCAGCTTCCATTGTTTAACTCTTGAGCTGCACGTTGACCACTCCCCTCCTGTCAATCAAATCAGCTGTTTTTCTGGTAATCATGACATGCAGACAATAACGTCAAATTTGACATTTCCATTCTGTCTTGTGTATGCCTCCCCCCCCTCCTCACATCCATCTGTCTCTCTTTCTTTCACCTCGTCCTCCTTCTCGACTTTTCTTTGTTCCCTTTTGTTTGTTTTTGGGTTTTTTTTGTTTGTTTTTTTCGGAGGAGACATCTGCAGCTGACGGACAAAAAATGAAGGGAGACAATTGAAATGATTGTCGATGGGTTTGCTCACGAAGCCTGTTGATGCTTTGTCGATGAACAAAAGGAGAAGTCGACAGGACTGCAGAAGAATAAACACAGTATTCTGTGGGAAACTTGGACTTTGGCCACGTCCCATTTCTCCCACTTAAAATGTCCACTTGGTTTGGAGTCAACCATAAATTCCCCTCGCTGAGGGGAGTGGCTTCCTTGTGGAATTGGGACACCGTTTTATGCAAATTAGCGAGTGAACGTAACAAACGTGCTAACCCTACGTCACGATGACAATTCTACCGGTGGAGCAGGCTAGTTGGCTACTTAGCTAGCTGCTTTCATAAATCGTCAGTTATTTTCTGACATTAGCGTTCGAAGCTCAACCAACATATTCCAACACATTTCGGCATTGTAGCGTGCTTATTTGAAAAAAAATATACTTACAACGAAATTGTTCCTCTGCAGATGTGGCCACCAGCTCGCTGAATTCGCAAAGCATCATGGGTAATTTCATCTTCTACTTAGTTTTAAGCCCGCATCAGAGCTCACTACATTTTGAGGGTTGATTATAAGGGCAAAATTCCCTCCGACACGAGAATGCACAAAATTTAGGGTTAGGGCAAAAATGTAGGGTTAGGGGAGTTTATTGGGACGGGGCCCAAATGTTGTACAATGTCCAACCAAAAACACCAAAACGTAGAATTGCAAACTTTTGACTTCATATTATTGTATAACTCGGTCGTGAGTAAGATATTTTTTCTCTCAAACTGTTTTCAAGCAAAGTTGCCCTCCTGATGCACTGCTCAAGTTTTTCATAGTCATCATGAAAAGCAACATAAAGACATTTTACTAAAAAAATGAGAAGATCAATTATATAAGCTGTTCAAAACATGGTACATTTTTAATAAAGTTCAGCTCCATAGTGACTGTCTTTCCATTTCCATGGGCAGCAAATTAACGCTTAGTTTTAATTTACATTTTTTCCATTTCCATTTGTTACCGAACCATGAACAAATTGGTCCAACTTGGTTTTAGATTGAGGAGGTGGTTTAAGAGGTAATGTGTAATGTTCTGGATAAGTGAATCCTTTCTTTATGAATCAGCCGCTGATAATTCCTGAAAATAACCATAGATAAAAATATGTGTCTCGTAAATACAGTATATTTATTATACAGTGTTTGGATAATATACCTTATTATACTGAAGCATTCAGTATAAACATTCAGTGACCTGCACCACAGAGGTTAATTTTATTATATAAACAGAAAATGCTATTAAGGCAGCATTATGTTTCCTTCAAAACATATTTACTGTTTCACATCAGTGTGTGAGTGTGTGTGTGTGTGTGTGTGTGTGTAAAACCGATTGACGTTAATGTTACAACAAAAGCATCCGACGTGTGATGTAAAGGACAGTTTTATAGCCGCTCTTGTCGTCTTTCTCCCGCACTGTCCTCGTGTTTTAATGCTCTGGTGTCCTGAGGTTTTTGTTTTATTATTCTTTTTTTTTTTTAAACCTTTCCTCTTCAGTCTTCTTCTTTTGCTCATATTTTCCCTTCTCTCTTGTCTCACTCCTCAGGGACAAAATACAAGGGAAAAATGGGTTTGAGCTCGCTTGCTTTTCTCACCTCTTATTGTACCCCCTGTTCTATAAATATTTCAATTCTGCTGTTATTTATTTATTTGTATTTTTGGCTCGGTTTGTTGTGGTGCATTGGTCAGTCCATACAAAAATGGAATGAAGCCAATATATTAAAGTACACAATCCCATAAGCCCCCTAAACCCAGTTATGATTCAAACAGGAGCTCAATGAATGAAAGTTTCACTACTTTATTCAAACAAATAAGAGAGAGGTGAAAAAAAAAAAAAAACCCAATAAGAAAAGCATCTGTTTTTGTCCTACAAACCTGAACACACCTCAGGGCACAATGGCAAGAAATGAAGTGAATACAAAACAGTGAGAGGGCGAATTAACCAAGACAGGTAACACATAACTTTTTGCAACAGATATTTTATTTCAGAGTGTTTTAAACAATGCATCTAAGAGTAATCGACAAAACACGAAGCAACATGTTAATTAACAGCATAAAGCATAAATCCCTGCTTTCTAAGTGCGGAATGAAAATCACTACTGACTGTAAAACACAATACTCCTGCTGCAGAGTCTGTTAATGATCCGCAGACGGAGCAAATGCTAAATATACCAAACAAACAATGGTTTTCAGCAGTGGACAAGACTTACACCTGCGGTTGTGTTGGTGAGCTCAAGGTGACGCGTGTCGGATGGCTTGTTTCAGCCGATTAAGAAGTAAAATGTTGAGACTCTGACAAACAATAGCTGATAAGCAATTTATCCGTAACATATTGTGAGCTGGGGGGCCACACGGTTGGTGTAGTGGTTAGAAAACCTGGGTTTGCAACCCAGTCAGAACAAGTGCGTTTCTGCATGTTCTTCCGATGTGTGTGCGTGGGTTTTATCCGGTTTCCTCCCACAGTCCAAAAACATGCAGATTTGGGAATATACCCTTCCTATCACCCTGTGTCTGCTGAGATTGGCACCAGCACCTCCCTCATGTGGAGGATAAAGCTGTAGTAGATGGATGGATGGATATTTTGAACTGGGCCACCATAGCGTTGTTGTCTCACATTAAAGGCGGATTTCCACTGGACGCGCTACAGCGGCGCGGTTCTACTTCGACCTCTGCCCAGCGTCAATCCCCACCGGGTGCGTTACAGCAGCGGCGCGGTGCCTTGGCAGCCAGCGGTATTCACGGAACATATCGCGATAATCTCGAAGGGACGCGAGTTCGCGAGATCCCGTGATACACTGTGTGTATAAAGGAAACAACAACACAGCTTCTTTCATTCTCCGACGTGGAAGAAGTGTTGATCTGGTGTCATAAATGATTTTATGTTTCTCCATTTCAACAATCGGTCTCTCGTCGTACATTATGACGCTCTGATTAATTGACTGTTGACCTGGTAGCACCGGTAACGACGCAATGTTGATGTGAAGTTGTGATAGTAGGCTATATGACCTGCAGAAGTGTTTTACTTTGAGTCTGTGTCGGACTTCCTGCTCTGTTGAAATTTACGCGGTTCAGCAGCGGCAATGGCAAAGAATGGAAGCTATTTGCAACGGCGACCGCACCGATGACGTGCCGCGGCTGCAACGCGTCCAGTGGAAATCGGGGGTAAGAAGGTCACGTGTACGAATCCCGGTTCGGCCGAGGGCTTTTTGCATCTTATACCTGTGTGCATGTCAATTCTCTCCATGTATTCTGACTTCCTCTCGTTTTCCAACACACTCTAAATCGACAACGGTTGTTCATCTCTCTGTGATGGACTGGCGACCTGTCATATCAGCTTTTATTCCCTCATACCCATTCCATTCCATCCATCCATCCATTATCTACCGCTTTATCCTCCACCAGAGGCTCGCGAGGGGTGCTGTGCCTATCTATCTCAGCTGACATTGGGCGATAGGCGGGGTACACCCTGGACAGTTCGCCAGTCCATCGCAGGGCCACATATAGAGACAACCATTCACTCACACTCTCACACCTACGGTCAATTTAGAGTGACCAATTCACCTAATCCCCATATCGAATGTTTTTGTGGGAGGAAGCCGGAGAACCGGGAGAAAACCCACGCACACACGGGGAGAACATGCAAACTCCTTGCAGAAAGGCCCTTGTTCCGAAGTTGTTCCAAGCGGGGCTCGAACTCAGGAACCTGGATCTTCTTGCTGCAAAGAAGACTCGTGCTAACCACTACACCAACCGTGGGCCCTTCATACCCATTCCAATGATTTTAAATATCATTATACTGATACCAATGCTGAATATTGTATTTGCCTGTCCCCGGTGTGCAGGCTAAAGACAGTAATGTGTGGTTGTTCTGCCGGACCGGACAGACCTGTCTGTGACATCCTGTCGTCATAAAACATCATACTTTGTGCATAATCCACATGTCACCAGATTGTGTCGAGCGCTGCTTTTGTGAGTTGAATGTGTCACATGCTTTAAATGAGATTATCAGAAAAGGCAGGTAATAAGCAGAGGGTCCTTTTTATTTCCTCACTGCAGCAGCTGTTAAAAGAACCGAGCCTCGCTGGGAGGAGGACACACTGAAGGAGAAACAAAGGTCCCCACAGTATGTTGTCTCCCTCCTCCTCCCCCACCACCCTTCCACTCTTCTCTTCTTATATACGCTCCTTACAATAAAAGCAGTGCTGACAACACTTGGTGAGTCCAAGCTCAACCGTGTCCTCCTGTGAGGACAGCAGGTAAGATGGGTAGCGAAGGATGACGATAAGAATGAGGACGTGAGAGAAACAGATGTAGAAAAAAAAAAAAAACGTGGAAAAACTTCTAAGAAGAAGAGAACGGAGAGGAGGTGAAGGACAGGGAGAAAATAGAGAGAAGCTTGAACATGGGAGTAAAAGAGAGGAAGGACGGGAGGTTAAGGAAAGGCAAACAGATAAAGTGTTGAAGAAGACACGGTAAAATGCCCCAACTTCCCATAATCCCTTGCAGTGCAGAGTGCCCACATCGTGATATGAACCAATAAGACTCTTGGTTCACAATGTTCCCATTTCTTTTTCTTCTTCTTCTCCCCTCCTCCTCTGTTCACTCAGAGTGGAGATAACAGAGCTGCAGTCGCCCAAGTCTTCAGCCTGGAACCAAGGGCGACAGCAGCTCAAAGGTCCGGGTCACAGATACAAATCATCAGAGCAGCACTGGAGGGAAGAATGAGTAACACTGAGCTGCTACGCCGGCCCCACCACAACAAAGACATTTATACTTTAGTAATGTTGAAGGATTGTACAGCACATCATAGAAATATGGCACTATGTCTTCATCAGCCACTTCTGTGTTTCATTTTAATGATTAAATCACATACATGTTGCTTTTAATGGCAGCTACATGCCCTTTTCTAACATAATAATATCAGGAGAGCTGTTTTTTCAATATTACTTTTGGATTTTAGACGTGGGGCCCATAGTTGGTGTTATGGTTAGCGCTCTCGCTCAAGAAGTTATGTCCGTGTGTGTGTGTGGGGGGGTTTTCTCCGGGTTCTCCGGCTTTTTCCCCACAGTCCAAAAACATGCAGATTTGGGGATCAGGTGAATTGGTCTCTCTAAATTGACCGTAGGTGTGAGAGTGTGAGTGAATGGTTGTTTGTATCCATATATATCTATGTATCTGTAGCCCGCCTATCGCCCTATGACAGCTGAGATGGGCACAGCGACCCTCCAGTGGAGGATAAAGTGGTTGGTAATGATGGATGGATGGATTTTAGCGGTTGCTCCGATCTGCTTTGAGATCGTTGACGACTCGTCTTGTGCTAAGCTGCGACCCAACATAATATTCAAGTGCATTAACAGCCTGCTTTTCTCCGGTCTGACGTCATGTATCACTTCAAACATAATCATGTGACCTCACGCTCATCATCATCATCATCATCATCCTCTTCCCCACAAACATCCCTCTCTGCTTCCTCTCACCACACATACTGTAGGGCCAGCGGTGTTTCAAAGCCGTCAGAATCCCGATTTGAGCGGCACCATGTTGATGTAGAAAACAGAAATTCAGAGGCAACCGCGCTCCTATTGGACGATACCAAATGTCAGTCACACTGGTGACTCCTCATGTGCTGAACTTCGCTTCTGAAGAAGGCAGAAAAGAAGCGCTTGAGACCAGTAAATCATCAGGGAAACATTTACTGATGTTTTAAAAACAAGTGTGAAGTCGGGTAATTTTCTCTTAGACTTTATTTTTTATTTCCACACTTTATTTCCTGGAGAACTTTTCAGACTATGTCCAACTATGTCCAATTAAAAATGGAGACAAGCGCCCCTCCTCCCTCGCAGCTCGTCGTAACCACAAATGTAAGAATAATGTGAAGGCTGCACTCGCACTCTGAGAGCAGAGTCGTAAGGACTTAAGAGTTATTAAAATAGGAAAAATATAGGGACACATAGTGGCTGTAAATGGCTGATGTAGAATGAAAATGGGCCTATTTAAAAAAAAAAAAGGGGAAACGTATTCTCTTAACCGTTACATTTATGTTTTATTTGAATATTCTCTCGCACAGGAATCAAAGATGACCAGCAGCCTGGCAGAGCGGCGCCTCTGTGTAGTTTTTCATATTGGCAGTTCAAACGGCTGCGAAGCTGGAGCCTAAATGTTTAAAGTGCAAGAGATTTAATGCCTTTAATGCTTCTTTTTATATATATATATATATATATATGTACAGCGTTGTCGACTGAGTCGGAGGCGGTATTTTATAGAGACACGCGGCCTTACATCGCTCTTCTCCTCTGGGAGACGCTGTCAGTACTTACACAAAGTCGGATTGAAAACATTTTACTCCTGATGATCAAGTGAGGGAAAAGGAAGGCCTGGTGTAACACACACACCGAGTATAGATGAAGATAAAACACCGCTGCCTTAAATCTTCTGATTCAAGAGGTGTGTGTGTTTTTGTTTTTTGCACAAATTTGTGTAAGTATACAGAAGAAACGCTTTTATCCGTCCCAGTAATGTGCAGCCAGATTGTATAGAGTCACAAGTGGGAGCAGACGTCCAGTCGTGCTAAACAAAGACACCTGGGCTTGCATGTTCATACACACACACACATGCTGGATTTGCATGGATTTCCCTACATTACCTTAATGCCTGTCAAACCTATGGGTGATTTCAGAGAGGACCTCTTTCCTGGGAAATTGAGTTTATTTACATACGCCGTCATAAAAAAATGGAAAAGTAAAGTGAATAACTATTTTCAATCCTTATACAGCGCTGATGGTAGAAATGCGGCAATGCTTTCCCGGCGACAATGGGTTAACCATCACAACTAAATGCCTAAGGTGGAAGGAAGGAGGAGGAGGAAGGAGGGAAGGAGGAAAGAAGGAGGAGGAACCTTTAACCTAAACCTAATTCTAACCCTAACCCTTAATCCTCAAAAAGCCTGTTAAAGTTGTGTGGACCAGCCAAAAATGTCCTCGCAGAGATAGGCTTTGTTTGACAACACACACACACACACACAGAAAGTGAGTGTGCATCTTCTTTATTTTTGCATCTTTTTCCCTTTGTAACACTGTCCTGTTGCGGTTTATTCCTCTGATATTGAGACATCAGAAGTCCTCGCAGTCTGTTTTTCATTATCCGTCGTCTGTGACTTCATTGAAATGTTAAATTCGCTCTTTTTTTTAATCTTTATTTTGTTGTCTCAACATGATAAAATAAAAAAACGACAACAACAACAGCTTGATACAAGATGTGATATAAAAATGAAAGCCTGAATAAAACCATTAGGTGTCAATAAGAAGTTTGTATATTACGTTGTGTAGTGTACTTACAGTAGCCACAGAAATCTCTATTTCTATTCAAAGAAAAGGGAACATTTCATTTTGTTTGCCTCTGCTTTATCAATGTTCCACTATTGTGATATGATAAGGTTTAACAGAACTGAGCAACAACGCGTCGTACAAAGCACTCGACTCTTCTTCATCCTCACAGTACACAGAGCGAGCTGCGTGACTTCCCCGTTTACCTCTGTGTCTGCGATAAAAGCTCACGGCAAACGTTTGTATACTCACATTTATGATAACTGGAGCCACTATGAATCATCTGAGTGAAGAAGGAAATATTTCCTACGAGTAATTAACCAGCGTGTTGTTTTCTTTTTGGCTTTTTATTGTGCTTATTTTTCATTAACGGATCGCGACGACTCATTCCCACGATTGCACGCCGATTGGTGTTAATTTATTTGCTTTGATTGAGAGACCCCCGAGCAGCACGCATCGCATACTGTGCTTTTAAAGTGGAAACAGTCATTTTAAACGTGTTATTATGATGTTAGAACAACCTCTGGGTCGGATTTTTCAAATGAAAAAAAGATTGCTTTTTGACTTACGGCACAGAGGCACTGAGGTATTCTGTATCCGAAACAATGGAGACAGTTGCTTTCACCCTCTTTATCTGCTGTGTTTCTGATGCACAGGTGCTCATTATGAAATAACTCAACACTGTGGAGGATAAAGTGGTAGAAGAAGAAGAGCGGCTCTGATGAAAATGTACCCGAGTCGTTACTGACATTTATTGCTGGGGACATGAACGTTGTCGATTGGCTGTTTTTCCATTTTTCATTTATAAATTGAAAAGTTGCACATGATCTGTTTAAATTGGGAATTTAATAGTTTTTATGTATTTTTTCTGCACTCAGACTCTAAAGTGACACTTTGAGGACGGCTCAGATAAAAATCTGTTATTTCCAAACAGTTTGAAAAAAATGGTGCATAAAAGGTGAAGTAAGTAGTTTATAGTGCCATCTAGAGGAGAGGCTGAAATTTACAACAAAGAACTGCTCCTCTGCTCACCCCCTCCCTTCCCTGAGCGCTACGGTGTCCTCAGCTGGTCAAATGTCGTCCTTGTTGTCTTTCTCCGTGTCAGCACATGAGGTTCGTGAGGCGAGGGAGAGGGAGAGAGAGAGGAGGCGGGACTTCCGTTACAAGTAAAGAGACGCTTGTTTTGTTCTCTCGCGTTTGTCCTTACAGGCTCCGGTAGAAACATGGCGTCTCGCCGCTAACAGTGGCTATGCAACCGCGGCCCGCGACCTCGTTATTTTACATGACTTTTTGAAACACTACAAAAATGAAACAACAACTATTATACAGCGACTAGACAATGCAGGAGCACATAATATGTATAAAAAAGTGGATTTTGGGTTATATAAACCCATAAATACTACATATTGTCCCTTTAAATAAGATGCGAGTTAATCCAACTTGGTGCAGCCCGTGAGTGAGATTGAGAATCAAGGTGAGGCTGTAAATGTTGTCACTTTTATAAGTTGGCTTTTATGGAAATTTTCTTTCTTTTAGTCCATTCAGTCTTTGCTTCCGATTTATGAAGCTCCCGATGAACCTCGTAATATTAAATCTGTCACAGAGTCTCCACCGAATCCTGCGATAATAAAACACAGACAACAGTTTTCAACTCAAAAGCTTTTTTTTGCTGAGACACCAGCACGTTTCTGTGTAAAACGACAGTGACTCAGAAACAGCATCTCGTCCAAACAGAACCATGGACCATTTCATACTCCTCTCACAAACCTCCAAGATGGTTTTCTGACAGCAGAGCTTTGCTGGAGGACATGAAGTCACTGAGTCACTACAGCATTTAACAAACCACAGTTAAAACAAATTACTCTAAAAAAGAAAAGGCAATAAAAATCAAACCTCCCATCAAATATCTCAAACAGCTTCAGCTGAAGATGATGGGGTGGTTTTAAAAAGCGTTTACATGATTAATAGAGGGAGAGCAAAACTATAGCAGTAAACTATATATGACAACTATATATGGAGAACAAATAAACTCTGCAGGTCAACAGAAATAAAGTGACACAATTAAGCGTCTTAACACACAGAAGCATCTCTGCAAAACGTATAAACATCACTGGGTCGTTTCTACAAGATACAAGAATCCAAGAAGTGGAACGTGACTCTGAGTCTATTTATCTGCATTTCCACAAATCTGCAAACTCACAGACTTTCTGGCCGACCAGCCGTGAAGTCTGGGTTACCTCATTCTGTTCAAACCTCAATTCCTTGAAGAGTTTCTCCACAGGCTGCCTTTGTTCTTTTTAACACTATATAGTTCTAACCAGCTCAACTCTACTCTATTCATTTTGCTTTTCCATTAGTGATAGTACCTGATACCTGATACGCGCTGCAATTTCCCGCCCGATCAGTAGGGGTCGCTGCGCAAGGTTGCTTCTGGCTACAGTGAGCAATGGCGTCGAGAGAGAAAGACAGAGAAAGACTGTTGTTGTTGAAACAGTGGCCGTTTCTCACTTTTCTGTGTGACGGAACACAGTTTTAAGACAATTTGAGGCGAGAAATTGGCCATTTAGAGTCTAAACATGTGCCGTGTGTGTTAAGATATGACGTATTTATAGTTTGGCAGCGACGTTCTCGGCGGGGATCAGCTCCGCCTCTGTGGACGCTTGGGTGCGCACAGTGAGCCGGCACAGAGCAGCGCTATCTCGGCCTGTCCTGAGGACCAATCGCAGCTCTTGCCGTCTCCGTTGTCCCTTGACGGAGTGACGGACACTTAAAAAATATTTCGTGCAGTCGGAGACGACGCAGAGGCTCTTCGACAGGCTCTGCGTCGACGCAGAGTCTCTACGTAACCTACGCAGAGCACTTTACGCAGGAGTATAAAAGTGGGCTTAACCACGAGGGCAACTGGGTAACAGAGTGACTAGTCTTTGAGTGGAAGTGTTAAGGGTTGGTCATGTTTGCTCCGAGGTCCATTTCTGCCTCTGGATACACACCTGCCCACCTGTGAGAGGAAGACAGAGGCAGAGGCTAAAATGATGAAGAGTAAAAAAGAACCAGAAAAGGAGAGCAAATGAATATAGAATATAGAAAAAGAGAGAGAGAGATTGCTCACTGAATCAAAAGCAGGAGATCAAAACAGAAGAGGAATAGAAATTTTTAAAAAGAGCGAGGTGATGAAATAAGTGTGTGTTCCAGGGTCAAATTGTGACATTTGTGACACTTTTGACATTATTGTTCCAATATTTTGCTCCACAGAAATTACAACAACCAAAAAAAGAAATGTCATGAAATAAAATATGAACAAGAGAAAGCACCCAGAGAGTACAAACCTCCACCAAGGCCACTCAATTTCCCCAAGTGTCGATACACACACACAAACACACACACAGATCATCCATATTCAAATCATTAAAATCTCAAAGTTTCTCCCTCGGTCCACCAAACGCAACTTCCTGACGGGCAAATGTGGCCGAAAACCTGTGTCAGGTCTCTGCAAAGTCATCTCTGTAGAAATGAGCTGGGATCAGTGTCTGCTGTGGGAAGAGAATCCGTTTTACAACTGATTTGGAAAAACCGACTTGGGGGAAAGTTAGTAAAATAAAAATAGTGTGGAGTAATAATATAGATGGAGTAAAACTGGGCAGTTTTACTCAGTGAAAATGAAACCTAAAATAGCAGACGCAGTTAGAAAATCACTGAGGAAACTGAGCCAGACATTTCCATGGAGCCCAGGAAGTGTCATTGAGAAGAAAAGTAATTTAGATTTTAATCATTCATGTCCTTGATTTCGCACAACTTACCACCTTCATGCCATTACTTTTATTTTGCTCACATTTTTTATTTTTTTACGCTGTCGTGTATATATATTCCTCAGTCACCGTGTTCTCTTTGAGGCTCCTTACATTTATGTTGTACACGATAGGCGGCTGTTCTGTTGTAAAAGCTTTGATGATGGTTCAAAAGCTTTTGGTTGCTCAGCAAAGTCTAAGCAAACCAAGGTCACGTCCTTCCCATTTCAAGACAAAATATATATATGATGTAAAATCAAGAACACACTGACCCCAGCGTTTACTCAGCAGGTGGTGGAGACCAAAACAGGGATAAAAACAAAGTAAACCTGAGATGTTGAGTGTTATTTTTATCTGCTGGATGTGTGAATGGAAAAGTAAAAGAAATCTTAACAAAAATGCTTTTAATTTCAGCCAGTAGAGGGCAGATGATCTGAGTGGTCTAATTATAACTGCACAAAGTATAGTTTCTAAAGTAATTACCAAATAATTGCAATCAGCGAAATGTGTTTTTCACTTTAAATGTTAGTGAAACTCGTATGACATGTAATTGTTTTTTCTAATAGCTTTGCTCCAGTCTTTTTTGTTTCTCTTCATGACATGCGCTATGCTTTATATATATTTATGTGTGTGTATATATGTATGTGAATGTATATATATATACTATATATGTATGTGTGTGTGTGTGTATATATATATCTATATATATATAGATATATATATACGCATATATGAATATATATGCATATATTTATATATATGTATATATATGTATATATATATAGATATACATATCTATATATAATCATATATTTATATATATATATATATATATATGCATATATTTTTATATATATATATATATATGCATATATTTATATATAAGTATATATATATATATATATATATATATATAAATATGCATATATATATATATATATATATATACATATATATAAATATATGCATATTTTTATATATATGTATATCGTGCATGTTATTTACAAAATACAAGAGGCCATAGTGGCTAAAATGTGTTATCAGTTAATTACTTCATCCACTTGTACATTTATTCAGATTCGTCATTTAAACGTCATTTGAACATCTGCAGAAGAGAAGTCTAAACAAACAGGATGCATCGGGTACACACACACACACACACACACACACACACACACACACACACACACACACACACACACACACACACACACACACACACACACACACACACACACACACACACACAGGAGAGGTGGAGTGACTGTCAGAAAGATGGATGGATCAAACAATGAAAATCAATAAAGTGAGTGTTTGTGTGTGTGTGTGAGAGAGAGAGAGAGCCTGAAATGTTGTGGGCGCGTCTCATTCCTAACAAGATTTTCTTTTTAATTACCACCATTTGACCACAGTTTCTTTCCTGGGAACACAGCCAGAAACACAAACACACACACACACACACATGCATAACCGTACACCCTGTGAAGAACTGCACGCTTTGTTATTGACTTAAACCGATGAGCCATTTCTCGTCTTTTACTCCAAAGCTTTTTCCATCCAGTCGTTTCTAACAGAGGGACTCATTTTTGGCCTGAGACCAGTCCTCTCTACAGAAACACTCACTGGCCACTAGTTTGTTCACATGTTCAGTTGCATGTAGATATGGCCAAGAAGACCTGCTGAAGTCCAAAGGTCTAAGTGACTTTAAATGTGGCGTGGTCGTTGGTGCGAGATGTGCTGATGCTGATCTCCTGGGATTTTCGTGCGCAATCATTTCAAGGGTTTACACAGAAAAATATTCAGTGAGCAGCAGTTCTCCTGGAAAAAATGCCAGAGGGCAGAAGAGAATGATTGGAGTGGTTCGAAATGATAGCGGCAACAGTCATTTAATTAAAGGAGTCGTATTATATCCTGTTTCTCCAAGTTAAACTAGTTCCCTGGTGTCCTAATGAACATGTCTGTGACATGCTTTGGTCAAAATACCATGAAGGATGAAGTACCACAGCAGTTCAATCACCCTGACAAAACAGCCCTGTTCAGAACGCTCTGTTTAGTAGTATCTCCACCTTAAAAAAAGTAAAATAAAACTTAAAGGACAGGAAATGACACAGAGGCTACTGGGAGCTAACAGCAGTTAGCATTTGGTCATTTGCAGGCTCTATAACATGTATCCACTGGACAGATAAACCCTCTGAGGCTGGACCTTTGTGTAGGACTCTGTGCTGCACTGTGGAGCCAAGAATAGAACTTTTCGCGGACTTACGGTTTTTGGATACCGTTGCCCTCACCAGCACTCTCGCGTGCTCCGCGAGACAACAATTCAAGAGGAATTTAGCGCATTGTGACGTCCCAGTGAGCGCGGAAGTCAACGTCGCGTGTTTTATCTCCTGTACTTAGACTGAGGAGGACCACGAAAACATGAGTGACTCATCTTTTTTCACACTTTGCCGACTGATAGGACCTCAAGAGTCCCAAAAATACGGATTTAAATGATTTAAAAGATTTTGCATAATATGGGACCTTTAACTACTCAAATTATGAAGATCACAATTATTAGGTGTCCTCTGTACCGATTAAAGTGGCCGGTGAGTGGGCGCGAGTGTGTGTGTGTATATGAACACAATTTTTTTTCACAGCCTTGTCAACTTGTGTATGTATTTTAACATCATGTACAGTGTTTATCCCACTGCAGATCAATGTGTTCCATTAAAAGTAATGGGCCACCGCTAACGGCAATCTTTATAGAGGCAACACTGGAACCAATTTGTCTGTCAATCCATACAATCTGAGGCGCTGAAATATGTGTTAATCACCCAACCGACAGCTGATCAGACACACAGATCATAATGGTGCATATTTATAATAAAGCATCTTTTTTTTTTTTTTTTTTTCCTTCCTCTGTGCATGTAATTTCTTCACAGCTCAAGTGTCCTGATGCTCTTTAGCATGAATAGATCCTCCCTGTTCTCTGCGGAGGTGACAGCTGGTCTCATGTCAGCTGCTGTGCTTCTGTCTCTTCTCCACCAGCAGCAACAGCAGCAGCAGCAGCAGCAGCAGCAGCAGCAGCAGCAGCAGCAGCAGCGGTAAAACTGCTCTGCTGTGTCTTCAGCTCTGGGACAGTAAACAAATGAACAATTTCACACATTATTGACGATGCGGTGTGTTGTCTTTAATTTAACGCGGTGCTTATTCGTGTCGTAAGCTTGCGTCTGCACATTGTGTGAGACTGTAAGAGTGTGTGTGTGTGCGCACCTGTGCTGCTTCCCCCATCTTCACATGTTCATTCAGAAGTTGGAACATTTCGTGTGTGTGTGTGTGTGTGTTTGTGTGTGTGTGTGTCGTCTTCAAACGTATTAACTACCACATTTTCTATTTATATTCCCCATCTTGCCTTTGTCTTTTGTCTCACTCATCCTCCCACATCCCTCTCTGGCCACAGTTGCCCACCAGGCTTGTCTCTCAGTGTGTGTGTGTGTGAGAGAGAGAGAGCAGGTGAACTTCTATTGTCTATTTTTTTTTTTTACATTTACATCATCTCTGCAGCATCTATTTTTTTCCATGCACAGTTGTTGCTCGACTTCTCCATTTAGTTGCACTGCTGTGTTTGTCCCAGTAAATCAGCACCAGTAAAAAAGAAAAAAGAAAATGGATTTATTGGATTATCTGCCTCTGCTCTGCTGCCCCCGTTCAGCTTGTTAACATGAGCAGGACGTGGCTAGTTTTTACCACAGTCTTCCTACCACCCAGTAACTTAAAAATATGCATATTCTTAAAGCTGATGCAGCACAAAATCAGGCTCCTCGTCAAAATTGTACTTGCTGAATTTGCCATATTTTTGTCACAGGTGTCTCAAAGAAGACGTTTTTCCCCTACCCTATTTCACCCTGTGTTGTGTTTTATTGTTGTATTTTCTTTTTAAATCTTATTTTCCTTTTATTGTGAAGCACTTTGAGCTGAAATCCTTGTAGGAAAGGTGCTGTACGAATAAAGTTTATTATTATTGTTGTTGTTGTTATCATTAGTAGTACTAATAATCCATTTTCAATTATTTCAGGGTTTTAGTTCAACTTTTAGAGATAAGTTTTAGCACAATTTTAGCACAATTTTCCCTGCTAGGGTGGTTTTAATTCGTTATTTGATTGTATAAACAGCCTGACCTCCTCAAGCTTTTATTTTGGTACATCAGGTTACCGGCAGTGTGAATTTGCATATTAGCTAAACATTTAGTTTGAAACGAAACACTTAGTTTTAACATTTATATTTATATTTATATTTAACATTTATATTTAAAGGTGCATTATGTAATAAATCTAAAGCAACTGGTCATAAAATCCTCCTAATATGTCACAGAGACTCAGGAATAATGTTCATATAACAAACTGAACTCACCAACAACGACAGTACAGCCAAAATATTTGCATTAATGATGCATGATTTATGTTTTGAAATCATGTTTTGGCATGTGGCGCCACCTACCGCCGTCTACCAATCATTGCGGTCAGTAGAGTCTCAGCTGCCGAGCAACCACGGGGTTGCCAGTTACGTCAGAAAACGAGACCTAAAAGACCTCGGTATTTTGAATTTCAATGTAGTAACCGTTTTTGGCCACATTCTTACATATGGCACCTTTAACATTAACATTTATATTTAATATAACATTTATATTATATATTATATATTTTTATTTAGATTAAACATTGAAATTATATTTTCACAAGAGAAGTAAATATCACAAAATTCACAAATATGGCTGTAAATCTGGTCAAACTAAGTTATGTTAACTCTACTTTGTCGTTTTTTTGTTTGTTTTGTTTTTCCATGTATAACAGTGTGTTTGTGATGCTTCATTGAAGGTTTCAGACTCATCATGTTTCTCCAGATGCAGGAGAAAGAATCTGGTTAATGAATCCTTCTCCTGATTGTGTCGATAAGATGCAGAAATCAGAAGCCACTTGTTTTTAATACTTTTTCTATTTCATCTTGGGTTTTTTTTTATCAGTCGTCTCATAGGTAAATAAATCATTCTCGGTCTTTAAATCAAGAACTTCATTTGGTTTTTGTTGTTTCTTTTTTTTTATTTCCTCACATATTGGTTTCCCGTTAATCTTAGCATTTTTTTTTTTTTTTTTTCATCTCTCCTTTTCGTCCTTTTTAATTATCCTCTGTCTCTTTTCCTCTGATTACATATTTCGGAAAAATTAGCAGAAACCGCGCAGCGAGACACTTGCGTGTACAAAACCTGATTTGCAGCGTTTCATTCTGGCCTATTTATAACATGCGTCTCACCTTTTTGTGCGACACCATTTTGTCATTAACATCATTCAGACGTATTCTAAAGACATGAATAGCCCGACAGCTGCTGCACTAATAGACCTCCTTTCAACTCATTCACTCGCTCGTGCGTGTGTGTGTGTGTGTGTGTGGGGGGGGGGGGAGTGTGTGTTCTTGTACTTGCGGCATACTGAGGACCAATGAGGGTTTTTAACCAACAAAGTGAGGTCATTTTTCCGAAGTGAGGACATTTTGGCCGGTCCTCACTTTGTTTTCATTGAAATCACTTCCTTAGGTTGCTATAACATGCTTTACTCAATTTGTAAAAAAACAAAAAATTCTAATTTTGGACGACATAGTATAGTATGACGTTTTTGTCAAATTTTGGGTCAATTTTTTTTCTCAAATTTTGGACGATATAGTATAGTATGAGTTTTTTGTCAAATTTTGGAACCAAATTTTTATTTTCAAATTTTGGACGCAAAAAAAATAAAAAATGTTTTTCTAATTTTGGACCCACATTTTTTTTTTCAAATTTTGGACCCAAATTTTTTTTTTCAAATTTTGGACCCAAATTTTTTTTTTTTAATTTTGGACCCAAATTTTTTTTTTTCAAATTTTGGACCCAAATTTTTTTTTTCAAATTTTAAACGACATAGTATAGTATGATGGTTTTGTCAAATTTTGTACCAAAAAAAAATAAAAAAAATGTTCAGCCCTTTCTGCTCTGGGGCTCCACCTGCAGACATTTTATGGTACTCAAACCAGTAGTTCTTTGAAGATGTCTTTCATGAAGTAGATATTTGTAATTGTGTTGATTTATAAAGTGGAAATGCTGGTCCTCAGTATGCAGCAAGTACAAGAATGTGTGTGTGTGTGTGTGTGTGTGTGTGCGTGCGTGCGTGTGCGTGCATGTGTGTGTGATCATAGGAATCTGGAATAGTGTGGGTATTTTCTTGGCACATGAGGGTGTACGTATGAAGAGGAGCAGAAGATGGAGAAGGGAATATGTGTGACATTATCAAAGAAAACATAGTATGAAAAACAATGCACATGGATTCTTGTCGTTTATCCACATCTGTCGCCACAAAGTTCTTCTCCGATTTTATTATTAGATTTTGTTTCCCCTCATCTGTTTCTCTACACCATCCTTTCCCGTTAACGTCACCTCTCTAATTAGAAATCCACCTTCGCACTCATCGCCCTGCAGATGTGATCCCAGTGTCCCATCTTCTCTCTCTCTCTCTCTCTTCCATCCTGCCCTCATCAATCCTTTTATCTCTCCTTGGGAAAATCTGACTCATTTTTTTTTTTTTTCCTTCTTCTTTCCCGGAGAGTGAGCGTTCTACTTCCAGCTGTGATCTGGCCAGATTTCAGAGTAGTGGACTGTGACGTGTGGAGACTTAAATCAGAAAATGAAAGGCTGAACATGAAGAAGACGGGACCATAAAAATGCAACATTATGTCCTTGTCCTGTAGGATTCTTTGTCTTGTCTTTAAAGGCACGGGCTGTAACATTTGGCAACATTTACCGGTGAACTCGCGCAGCCTTCTGTCAGCATCACAACCCTAAACGTGGTTAATTTGTCCGCTGAAGCAGGGACGTGAAGAATAAAAAAAGTAATAATAATAAACGAAGCCTCTCATGCGTACAATACATTTGTTTTCTGTATGATTCCAATCATTTTGAGCATTTTTACAGTGAAAAATCCCTGAATTTGTCAATATAATGTTTGCAGACATGTTTATTACACACCCGGACATTCCGCAGTTTATTATCTATTATCTTAAATGAACGTGTGTGACGTATTATTTAATCTCACTGAAAACAGACCAAACCATTTTATTATAATTTTCCAGCGTAAAAAAAACAAGTGATCTGAGTGGGAACGAGACTTCAATTTTCAGCATTGGGGAAATATGAGCGGTGTCTATTGGCTGATCTACTCAGCAGCTGCGTGCCGACATCCCCTTTGTGGAAAGATTACCAAGGGCCCCTTTGAGCAGCAGCCATTTTGTGACGTTTTAGCAAGAAAAGCCCAGGTGTCAATAAGCCGCAGTGAAGAGGCAGACGGTAACTTGCGGCGCACTGAGGGGGGCGCATGTGAGCCCAGCAGGTGCATGTGTAAAGAATACTGATGAGACATGAAACGTAACCATTCGTCAGTTTAATAGTAAATACTTCACTTTTTCGGGTTCATATTATTTGTAAATTGCACTCTGATGAGTCAGTGACTGATCAACCCATTACTGCCATCAACCCATAGAACCCTTATGCTAGTTTTTCCATTACTATATTTAAACATACAGTATATACAGAGGTTATAAGAATGTGCAATACTATAAAGTATCTTAAATCCTTTTTTTCAGCACAACCTAAAAAAAAAATCAATCATTTTTCATCAACTATATAAACACACCTGAGCAAAAAGTACTCCAAATGTTTAAAATTGGATCGAATTTGTGAAATGTGGAAATAAGTCACAGTTCAAAGTTCACTTGGCTCGTTTTTAGGAACAAAAAGAAAAGAAAAATAGTCTTTTTATATTTTGTAAAGCCTGAATATGTCACCTATAAACACACACCCCCAGGATGTCCATATAAGGAGTTGTGTGTTATTCCCTCGGCAAATTACCATGGGTGCGCCTGTGGCACCGATCCGTGCCGTGTGAGCACTGAGGGTTAACGACGACACAACATGGAGGTGTGTGCCATGCTCACCATCTTATGTGTTCGACACAGTGCAGATGATGTCATTAGCCAAAAGTTCAAGGTTAACTGTTCATATATTGATGATGATGCAAAATAACAGCAAGGTCATCTGCATTTAATTATGGCAAACTAGTTTAACTCAGAGCCGCACACCTTTTCATGTTGGTGTTCGAGACATTCTTAATGTTTTTTTATATATGTGTTTAACAAGCTTCATCATGCAATAGTTGAGATATTTTGGTGTGAACTGAAACAACCAGACAGACAGACGGACATTGGTTTCCCTGGAGCCTCTCTGCTCATATAGCTCAAGTGGTTAGTAAACTGTGAAATACTGCAGTGACACTATTTCCTAATAATCCACTTTACCAGGTTCAGCTGAAGTTTACATCACTCTTATGTTGTGTCTCTCTCCCTCTCACACACACACACACACACACACACACACACACACACACATTCTTGTATTGCTGCATACCGAGGACTGGGTTGCTGACAAAGTGAGGACCAGCATTTCCACTTTATAAATCAACACAATTACAAATATCTACTTCATGAATGACATCTACAAAGAACTACTGGTTGCAGTACCATAAAATGTCTGCAGGTGGAGCCTCAGAGCAAAAAGGGCTTGAAAACTTTTTCGATTTTTTTTTATTATTATTTTTGGTCCAAAATTTGACAAAAACGTCATACTTTTGGTCCAAAATTTGAAAAAAAAATGGACTCAAAATGTTTGGTCCACAATTTGACAAAAACGGCATACTATACTATGTTGTCCAAAATTAGAAAAAAAAAATTGTCTCAAAATTTTTGACCCAAAATTTGACAAAAACGTCATACTATACTATGTCGTCCAAAATTAGAAAAAAAAAATTTGTCTCAAAATTTTTGGTCCACAATTTGACAAAAACGGCATACTATACTATGTTGTCCAAAATTAGAAAAAAAAAATTGTCTCAAAATGTTTGGTCCAAAATTTGACAAAAACGTCATACTATACTATGTTGTCCAAAATTAGAAAAAACAAATTTGTCTCAAAATTTTTGGTCCAAAATTTGACAAAAACAGGATACTGTACTATGTTGTCCAAAATTAGAAAAAAAAAATTGACACCAAATTTTTTTTTTTTGACAAATTGAGTGATTTCAATGAAAACAAAGTGAGGACCGGCCAAAATGTCCTCACTCCGTAAAAATGACCTCACTTTGTTGGTTAAAAACCCTCACTGGTCCTCAGTATGCCGCAAGTACAAGAACACACACACACACACACACACGCACACACTATATCTCTCCTGCACTTTTAAATGTGTTGTTGTCATCATGCCATCATATACCCGCAAATTATTTGCCTGTTCAAATGGAAACTAGAAAAGCACTCGGAGAGTGCAGACCTCCACCAAGGCAGCTCAGTGCCGGAAAAATAGCGATAAAAAATAGTGATAGCTTCTGCAGATCACGCCCAAAATGTAAGCACTTGTTCCTGGTCCCAATGTGGATATTTCCTGAAAATTTCATCCATATTCATCCGTGACTTTCTGAGTTATGTTGCCAACACACACAGACAAACTAACTCCGGCGAAAACATATACCTCCTTGGTGGATGTCAATAATCAATAATCAAAGTAAACAGTTTTCTCATGAAGGTCTTTTGTATTTTGGTGAGAAGTATAAGGGTCTGTGTATCCTCAGACGAAGCTGGAGGAAATCTTTTGTGAATGCTCTCCACAGTGTGAGGCTTTTGTGGATGTCTGTTAGCACGTAACCTAATGACAACTTATTTCATTTGATTCTCTGTTGTTATGGATGCTGGAGGGTGTGGGAGGTGCATTTGACTTGCTCTGTTACTGGTTTCCCGTCGAGTAAGAATACACAGATTGTTCAACACTCGCTTCGCTGGCGAGACACAGTTGACACATCGTTTTCACACAGTGGCACAAAAACACGGACGAACTGAAGCAGAACCACAAGTAGGAGTTGAGCGCAGATAATCAGCAGCTCGGCTCTTCATGTTTGAGGACATCTAACAACAAAGAGCCGGATCATGCCGAGATAAAAGAAACGTGTTCGCTCCGAAGATACTTCAGTGTACTTTATGAACTCGGGTTGCAAAATAGGTCAAATGATCTCTTTTTAAACAACGCTCACTCTGTGAAGCCTCCAGACTGTTAACAAAAATGAATTTACCACAGTTTCAAAGATGAAACATCTGCTGGAAAAACAAAGGCTGCGGCTCTTTTTAAAAGCTCATTATGACGCCGCATTCTGTCACATGCAAAGTTTGAAATTTCATGTGCAAATTAAAGCTGCAGTGCGTAACTTTTGGTGTTTTTTTTTCTGGGTTTTTTTCTGTTGTTGTTATTATTCTGCCACTGGTTGGTCTTCATGAAAAGAAATGATGTTGGATGCTGTGTCCTGCATCAGAAAACAGGCTCTGTCATGTAAAGCTATCAGACCTGACTGAGGGAGCGTTTGTGAGTATACACCAGCAGAGCAGGGTCAGGTGGGGGATAGTAGTATTTATCCATTTATCCATAGTTTTCAGTTCTACATCAACCTGTTTGCTATGACGTTATATTATTTGTGCCATGCACAGGCATGTTTTCTACGCATATTTGTTGTTTCATCAGAGAAAAGTCCGTGTTTTTTACGTGTATTCTTTGTTTTGTATGGCAAGTTTATTTATTTAGTACATTTCAACAACAAGGCATTTCAAAGTGGTTTTGTCCGTGGAAACTCACACATTTTTTATTTTATTTTTTTAAAATTACAATAAAAACTGTGAACAATATTTTTATGAGAATAATAACAATAATACTACATTTGGTTATATTTATCTGAAATTCACCATTTAATTATATATACATATAAGCTAGTCTAATGTTTTAATTATTTTATTAATTATCTACACATTTTGATTTAAAGGTCCCATATTATGCTAAATCAACTTTTTAATCATTTAAATCCTTATATCCTCCTCAGTCTAAGTACAGGAGATAAAACATGCAATGTTGACTTCTGCGCTCATTGGGACGTCACAATGCGCTAAATTCCTGGAATTGTTGTCTCGCAGAGCTCCGCTTTGTCCGTAAAACATGCGAGAGTGCTAGCGAGGGCAACAGTTTCCGAAAAGCAGAAGTCCGAGAAAAGTTCTATTCTTGGCTCCACAGTGCAGCACAGAGTTCTACACAAACTTCCAGCCTCAGAGGATTTATCTGTCCAGTGGATACATATACATATAAGACGGCAATGTGCCTGCTAGAGCATGCAAATGATCACTTTTCCAAATGCCAACTGCTGTTAGCTCCCAGTAGCCTCTGTGGCTGATGTCATTTCCTGTCCCTTAAGTTTCGTTTTACTTACTTCTTTTTACTTTTGACCAAAGCATGTCACAGACATGTTCATTAGGACACCAGGGAACTAGGTTAACCTTGGAGAATTAGGGTATAATATGGGACCTTTAATGTTTTGATTCCGTTTTATTCAGATTCATTTTGCATCATAAATATGTTTTTGTGTGAATTATATATCAAAACAAACGTTTTTACTTTGAAGTTGTGGTGCAATATCATCCTTAAATTTTTTTTTTTTTAAATGCAACGTCATGATGGATTATGAAGGTGTTATTTTAATTTCTAATCAGTAAACGGTTATTTTTTCCTAAAGTGTAGGACATTTTTCACTGAACGGTCCCCTGGCCCCCGGAACCCTCCTGACCAGACTAGAAGTGCACTGGCCCTCAGGTTATTTTGTTATTAGAGGCCCCTGCTCTACAGTGACCACGTGTGTATTGCTTGTGACTGAATGAATCGGATGGACACGTGTCTTTGTGGAAACCCTGACCCTTCAAAGAAACAAATATAAACATTGACAGAACGACACGCACACATATTTTAGAAATTACAGGCACGTACACACACACACACACAGATATAAATATCCATGTGCCACTCAAAGTGAATAAGTTGTCTATCCCCAAGCTGCTGTCCCACATAGCCACTCAACTGAGCTGTGTGTGTGTGTGTGTGTGTGTGTGTGTGTGTGTGTGTGTGTGTGTGTGTGTGTGTGTGTGTGTGTGTGTGTGTGTGTGTGTGTGTGTGTGTGTGTGTGTGTGTGTGTGTGTGTGTGTGTGTGTGTGTGTGTGTGTGTGAGAGAGAGTAGGGAAAGTGTTATTTTAAGCAGAGTGTTTGAACGACAGAATGAGGAGTAGGAATCCAAGGAGAAAGTAGAAATCTTACTGAGTGTCTGTGCCGCGTCAGAGCAGCCGGGTGTATGTTTTATGGTTGCAATCCATATTTTCTTGTGTTATAGTAAACATTTCCTCCCTTGAGAGTAATGAAAGCTCCCCTCGGGCCAATCGGTGACGAGTAAACAAATGCAGCACTGGCTGCTGCCCTGAGGTCAATCACAGCAGCTTCAGGAAAGAAACACAAGAGAGTGAGAGTGAGACTGCAGATCCTCTGAAGCTTCTGATACAACTGCTCGACATAAGTTAAACTGATGATTGTGGCGCCCCCTTCCAAAATGACTGAATAGCAAAAATATTTTATTTTAACAGCCTTCAACAGGAGGGAATACTGTGTTTGTCAGAGGATATTTTTCATTTGTGGATGAATTCATATGTGGTGCATGTAGGATTGAGTCTACTTCTTGCCTTTGCAAAAAGAAAACCTGGGTTCACGACCCACTCTGAACAAGAGCTTATCTGCATGGAGTTTGCATCTTCTCCCCCGTGTGTGTGCGTTTCTCCACGTTCTCCGGCTTCCTCCCACAGTCCAAAGCATGCAATATGGTATTTAGGTAAATTGGACACTCTAAATTGACCGTAGGTGTGAGTGTGAGAGTGAATGGTTGTTTGTGTCCCTGTGATGGACTAGCGATTTTGTCCCCATGTTGGCTGAGATTGGCACCAGCGCACCCCCGCGACCCTCATGTGGAGGATAAAGCGGTAGAAGATGGAATAAATGGATGCATTGAGTCGGACTGTACATGTGTGTTCATCATAACGAAGAAACATTGGTGTCTCAGTAATGTGAGTGTAACAGGGTCTTGTAAATACTCACCAAACCTGATAGTAAATTAATTTATTGTTGGTTTTGGCCTTTCATGAAATGTGTATGCAGTGACAATAACACAATATATATTATCAATAACTTTATACTTTAAAGGGGTCATATTATATCCTATTTTTCCAAGTTAACCTAGTTCCCTGGTGTCCTAATGAACATATCTGTGACATGCTTTGGTCAAAATAGCATAAGGATGAAGCACCACAGCAGTTCAATCACTCTGCCAAAACAGCCCTGTTCAGAACGCTCTGTTTAGTAGTATCTCTTTAAAAAATAAAAAAAATAAATAGAAAATAAAAAAGTAAAACGAAACTTAAGGGATAGGAAATGGCTTCGGCCACAGAGGCTACTGGGAGCTAACGGCAGTTAGCATTTGGAAAAGTGATCATTTGCAGGCTCTAGCAGGCACATTGCCGTCATATATAACATGTATCCACTGGACAGATAAATCCTCTGAGGCTGGAAGTTTGTGTAGAACTCTGTGCTGCACTGTGGAGCCAAGAATGGAACTTTTTGCGGACTTCTGGTTTTCGGATACCGTTGCCCTCTCCAGCACTCTCGCGTGTTTTTACGTACAAAGCGCATTGTGACGTCCCAGTGAGCGCGGAAGTCAGCATCGCTTGTTTCATCTCCTGTACTTAGACTGAGGAGGACCACAAAAACATGAGTGAGTCATCATTTTTCACACTTTGTCAACTGATAGGACCTCTAGAGTCCCCAAATATAAGGATTTAAATTATTAAAAAGTTGATTTTGCATAATATGGGACCTTTAACGAGGTATAAATAGGACTGGGTAACCATTTAAAGAAGTTGATAGTGTATCTCTGTCAGTATGTGGATTCCTGAACGATATCTTTTTGGTATTTTTCAGCTCTATGACATTTTTTTTTTACAAGGATTGTTAGATCTAAGTGGAACAGCGTTGGTACACCGACCCTGATGAGGTGACCTTCTTCTTAGGTATAATACTTTTTGGATATTGTTTGGGCTTGATGCCAGTTCAGTCCCCAGACTTGCTCAAGGGCACTACAGTGACGGTAAAGGACGGTTCATTTTTTGACGGTGTACGAGCAGGCGGGTGTCAGTTTCACATCTGGTGTCGGCACTTGGATGCTGCCATTTTAGTCATAAATCTGTGGAGTTGCCGTGCCATACAACATGGTGATCAAATTCAGTATTTGTTTTCAGTCCAAAACAATAAATCACTGGCGTATACCTTTTAGTTTTTGAAACATCACAGTACAACAGGTCTGTGCTACAATCCTGTAACCATATCTGAAGCAGATATTTTTACATTATAGAGTTAAAAAGTGAAGTTCTGGGAAAAAAAAGAACAGACGTGAAGAAGAGGAGAGAGTGAACTCAACCCTCTAAAGATCGCCGCAGTACCAGAGGGAGGATGCTTGAAAGCAGGTGTTGTAAGTGTTAAATATGGAGGTACATATAGACCCAAGGGTACTGAAGTATTCAATCCCCTTCAAACAGTCGCCATGGATACTGACCCACATTTTTAGCAAACGTGGATCTCTGCTTCCCATTTACATTCACCTTTAAATAAATTTTAACACATTGCAACCTGAATAGAGCATCTGTGCCGGAAGGAAAAAGTAGAAGCGTTGAGTGGACGTCTTCATTCTTTTAACAATGAAAATAATTTTCTGTATGAAATCAGCTGTTTGAGCGTGTGCGTGCGACAGAGAGAGAGAGAGAGAGAGAGAGAGTGACAGTCGGTGATCAGCAGTGAGCAAGACTGTGTTTGTCTCCGAGGTTTTCCCTGTGTAACCATGGCAGCGTGGTAAGGGGAAAACTATATTAGATAGCAAGACATGGACACACACACACACACACACACACACACACACACACACACACACACAGTGGATTTTGTGAGCAGGATGTGGATGTGAGCAGTCCACTATTTCTTTATTTTCTTTATTCCTCTCATGCATCCGCCTCACCAGGTGAATTGCTTTCGCCCTGCAGCCATAACTTTTAATATATAAATAAAACATCATAACAAACTAAATAAATTGTGTTTCCACTCTTTTGCATTGACCTCCATGGATGAGCGCGAGTGGCTTTGTGAATTCTAATGTCTGAAGTGTGCAAAGCTGCATATATCTCGAATAAACCTGGTATTTCACAGCCGATATTTCTCCACGTGAAACAGTAGAGCAGACACTGGTTATTAAGAAAGAGTCGAGGCCACACTAAATACTTGATGCTTTAAAGGTCCCACATTATTGAAAAAATTTTTTTTAAACTTTTTAATCATTGAAATCCTTACATTTGGGTCTCTGGAGGTCCTATCAGGTGGCAAAGTGTGAAAAAAGATGACTCACTCAGGTTTTTGTGGTCCTCCTCAGTCTAAGTACAGGAGATGAAATACGCACATAAAATGGGAAGTCCGCGAAAAGTTCCATTCTTGGCTCCACAGTGCAGCACAGAGTTCTACACAAACTTCCAGCCTCAGAGGGTTTTTCTGTCCAGTGGATACATGTTATAATATGACGGCAATGTGCCTGCTAGAGCCTGCAAATGATCACTTTTCCAAATGCTAACTGCTGTTAGCTCCCAGTAGCCTCTGTGGCTGATGTCATTTCCTGTCCCTCAAGAAATAGGATATAATATGGGACATTTAACCTTTTCGAAGCTGTTCTTTTGAAATTGCGTACACATTCTCCCTTTATGGTTAACATAAGCAAAAAAAACACAATCCAGATGGACATTTTGAGGCTTCGTTGTTAAGGGGTTAAGAGTGGTTTGTCCCACAACTCCCACAGATCAATATCCACCTGGGATCAATAACCACCTTTTGTCACGTCAGTTCTGTGCAGCCGTGCTATGACGACCCCGTCCACGTTGAAGAGGAACTATAGTCACGGACACCAATCCGTTTAGAGTCGAGCTGTGCCGTCCCGAGTTGTGCTAGAACTGTTAAGTGGAAAAGTGTCACTAGACGTTGTTGTAAAGGGAAGCTGCGCTGGTCTCCAGAAGAGCGAGAAAAAACTAAATGAAAGTAAAATCTTGACAAATTCCATAAGAGTTGATTGAGTTCCACATTTTCTGCATCGCACAAATCTGAGAGCCCTACTTTTCAAAACATCCACCTTAAATATGAAGTCATGTTTCTTACATTTATTAAACAGTTTCTTCTGATTTATTATTTGATCCTTTTAAATCATTTTTAAACGTTTTGAGATTAATTAAACTTTTCTCCCAGTCCGACTCGTTTACTGTGCGGCAGTTTGCTCAGTGTTTAGATCGATGTCATTACAGAGAAAATGTGACGGCTACCAGAAGCAGTTAAAGGGGAATTCCCTGAATTTAGTTCATGTTTACTTGCATACTTACATTTGTGAATGAAAGGCGGTGTGATGAAATCAGTAAGTGCAATAAAGAAATGCTGTTGATGGACTGAGTCTCACGCGTGCTTAAGACAAAATCCAGATTTTGATACACGGGCTTCACATAATATAGCATCGGTTTAATAGATTTCTGCTGGTGTTATCACCATGGCAACAGTGCATAGACAAGGTGCACGATCTGGTCGCACTATAGATTGATCATATTCCCCACAGTAACAATTATTTTCTTGTTCTCTGCAGGGCAGCATCACAGTGAGCAGGAACAGTTGCAGTGGGCTTGGTTTTACTCGCTGTGTGTTACTGAGCAGTCCTGTTAGTAACATGATGTCATCGGTGGTGGGTTTTGTGTGTTTGGTTCAGGCTGAAATTTGCTTTCAGACACACACTGAACTCTGTAGATCAGTGGTGTCAAACTCAATAACAGAGGAGGGGCTGAAATTAAAAAAGTGTGTCCAAGCCGAGGGCCAGATGAGGTCAAGGAACAAAAACCCCTGAACAAATACTTTTCCTTTGTCCATTCCTGTCCATCTGTCCTACTTTATTTCCTCCACTGTATTTCAGTCACATCATTTTTACTATATGTATAAAGATAAAAGAGAGGAAGCTAAATACAAACGAGGGGCTGAGCCCCAATTTATTGTACTGGTGAGGTAACATGATAAGTCTGGTCCTAATCAGTGAGTCACTGGGGGGGGAAAAAAATGCTGGAAAGACATAACATCTCACGGGATGAATACAATAGCATGGTGGGCCGGGTGTGGCCCGCGGGCCTTGAGTTTGGCACCTGTGCTGTAGATGCTCTGGATGTTGTGAGGAGGGGCTGTATGTCCACAGAAGTCCTTCTGGATGGTCTTTGGAGATTATCCTCTGGGCTCATGTGAGTGAGCACATGCAGGAGGTGAACCCGGCTGTCTTTTAAGAAATTCCTGCTGTTGTGAACGTATTTTATTAAAGGTCTCATATGACGCAAAATCTACTTTTTAATCATTTAAAGGAACAATGTGTAGTATTTATGGGTTTATATAACCCAAAATCCACTTTTTTATACATATTATGTGCTCCTGCATTGTCTAGTCGCTGTATAATAGTTTTTGTTTCATTTTCGTAGTGTTTCAAAAAGTCATGTAAAATAACATGGTCACGGGCCGCGGTTGCATAGCCACTGTTAGCAGCGAGACGCCATGTTTCTACTGGAGCCTGTAAGGACAAACGCGAGAGAACAAATCAAGCGTCTCTTTACTTATAGCGGAAGTCCCGCCTCCTCTCTCTCCGCTTCGTCTGCTGCTCGTCTGGTAGCTCGCCCTCTCCCTCGCCTCACGAACTTCATCTGCTGACACGGAGAAAGACGACGAGGACGACATTTGACCAGCTGCGGATACCGTATCGCTCAGGGAAGGGAGGGGGTGAGCAGAGGAGCAGTTCTTTGTTGTAAATTTCAGCCTCTCCTCTAGATGGCACTATAAACTACTTACTTTACGTTTAAATCCTTATATTTGGGACTCTGGAAAGTGTGAAAAAAGATGACTTCTTTATGGTCCTCCTTAGTCTAAGTACAGGAGATAAAACATGCAAAGTTTGACTTCCCCTCTCATTGGGACGCTAAATTCCTGGAATTGTAAAACACGTGAGAGTGCTGGTGAGGGCAACGGTATCCAAAAACTGGAAGTCCGTGAAAAGTTCAATACTTGGCTCCACAGTGCAGCACAGAGTTCTACACAAACTTCCAGCTTCAGAGGATTTATCTGTCCAGTGGATACAGTGTATATGACGGCAATGTGCCTGCTAGAGCCTGCAAATGATCACTTTTCCAAATGCTAACTGCTGTTAGCTCCCAGTAGCCTCTGTGGCTGATGTAATTTCCTTCAAAGAGATACTACCAAACAGAGCGTTCTGAACAGGGCTGTTTTGTCAGGGTGATTGAACTGCTGTGGTGCTTCATTCTTATGGTATTTTGACCAAAGCATGTCACAGACATGTTCATTAGGACACCAAGGAACTAGTTTAACTTGGAGAAATAGACATTATCCACGTCTCACGGCTAAAACAATGGCTGCCAATAGTGACCAGAATCTCTTTTGTGCTTCAAGTCTCAGATACATGTTTCTCAAGAACGATATTCCAGTGCCGAACAGCGCGTTAAGAGACTGTCGTTTCCGGAGTCACGTAGTGCTGGTGTCAGCACCTGCACCTCTCTTTGAAGATGATTCACTTTTGCCTTTGCGCTGCTGTGTCTGCACCAGCATCACAAACCCGTGTGTGAAAATACAAGTGGTCATGAACATGCTGATCCATGGTTCATGGATCATGGTTCCTGCTCCCTCCTCTGCCTTCTCCAAAGCTGCTGTAGCCTCCGCTGCAATGATCGAGAGGCCGCTCGTGTTGCCTTAAAAGTGATGATCGATGGACGTGCGATACAGAATTATGGGGTAACTTTAATTCCGTTGTACCAACTGTTGATGTGAGCTGCCCTTTTTCTTTGTCAGTGGACCTACAAACACTGAAGAGCTGCACTGATCACGTCCGTCCACACTTGTCAGAAAAAAAAGAACAAAAGCAAAATAAGAATTTGACTCTCAGCCTCATTATCATGTGTAATAAATATCCTCCTCCTCTCTCAGTTCACCCATCTGTCGCCCTCTCTTTGTCTTTATCTCTGATCATTCCATAAACCATGATTGATCAGCACAGGAAGCAGCTCATTGATCATCTCCATTCTCCTCCCTCTCAATTTCCATGTGTTTTTCTCCCATAATTACCTTTTCTTCAAGCCATGAATCTCCTCAACTCTCTTCTTCTCACCTGCTCGCGTCTTTCTTTGCTCGGCTTTTCTGACCACAGCTTTTCTTCTTCGCGGGCAGTTGTGCCTTTTTCTTACCTCTATTCTTACTATTTCATTTTAGTTTCTCTTACTGTGTTTCTTTTCTTTTGTCTTATCCTCCCTTTTTGTCCATGTTATCAGTTCCCCTTCTTTTTTTTGCATGCTTTCAATGTTCTATGTTCTTAATCCCATCCTTATTTCTCCTCCTTTCATTGTTTTACCCTCCTTTTAGTTCTTCTTACTTCCTTTCCTCACTCTCTTGACCATTTATATCTTCTCTTGTTCTTTTCTCCCCCCATTAACCTCTTCTCAATTACCTTTTCCCATAACCTGTGTCTCTCTCACTCTTTCTCTGCTCCTATTTCTTCCTCCTCCTCCTCCTCCTCCTCCCCTTTTTCTCCTTGAAGTCGAGAAGGATGTGTCTGCGTTTTGGAATTTCTGAATGACGGATGCATCAGGGAGAGAGGGACAGAGGGAGATAATAGTGAGAGATTGAAGATCAAACTTGAGCCTTTGAGTTAAGTGATAACATCTAACACACACACACACACACACACACACACACACACACACACACACACACACACACACACACACACACACACACACACACACACAATTCCCAATTAAACACTTCAGCGCTTGGCGTGATCCTATCTGATCATGAGCTTGGCAGCTTTGGCAGCAGTGATCAATGCTGGTTCACCTCTGTTACACACACACACACACACACACACACACACACACACACACACACACACACACACACACACACACACATTGTGTCATTTTTGCTGTGTCACTTCCTCTCCATTGCTTACTCTTTCATGTTTTCTGTGCATGTCCCATTCCGTCACTTTTCCTCTCTTTCCATTATACTCGCACACACACACTTTCCCTCTTTTTACTCTTGATTCCTCTTTTTTCTCTGCATCATCATCATCATCATCATCCGGTTTTCTTTCTTTCTTTCTTTCTTTCTTTCTTTCTTTCTTTCTTTCTTTCTTTCTTTCTTTCTTTCTTTCTTTCTTTCTTTCTTTCTTTCTTTCTTTCTTTCCTTCCTTCGCACTCTCCCACAATCTGACGTCCTCCCCGTCTCTGTGCCGGCTTCCTCAGTGTGGCGCTCTTAAGTAGGTCGGTGTTGACAGCTGAGCTCTGCGCAGACAGAGAGGAGACATTATTTCTGCTGTGTGTGGGCTTCCACACTAATGCTCGCTCACCGTTTGCGGTTCTAACCTCACTGCAGACTCGGTACGTAGATCTGCGGTGGGCATAGAAACCGGAATAATTATGCTCAGAGCAGAGTGTATTGAGTCCACACATCCGAAAAATCGGAACAAAATGTTCCCGTCAGGTCTTGGATCGCGGATTTGAATTGATAAGCTGGTGTCTTACTGGGTGCTGTGGGTTCACTGTTTGTTTCCAAACTGCTCACGTTCCGCGATTCTCTCAGTGAACCAAATATAGACAAATTAGACACAGGCAGGTTCACATAGAAACACTGACGTGGTGATTTCTCCTTCATATGGGTTCTTCATATTAATCCTGGTTCTTCTGTATAGGGCTGATCAGATGACTAAATCATTTTAACCCTTAGAACACAGAGCATTTCAACTGCTTTTTTTCCATACTATGTTAAAATGTACAGTATACACAGAGGCTATAGTGTCTTATATAAAAAAAAAAAATTCAGTTCAATCTATAGGCAATCTGATGAAAAAAAAAAATATTTACTATATAAACACACCTGAGCAATAAGTACTCAAAATGTTTAAATTTGGATTGAATTTGTGAAATTTGGAAATATGTCGCAAAAATAAAAGAAAAAACACTCTATGTTGTGAGTACTGCACAAATATTTCTACTTTATATCACTACTATGTGATATAAAATGAATCATAACAACCCCAGGAAGTCCATGTAAAGAGTTGTTTATTATTCAGACGGCAAATTACCAAACGTTCACCTGCGGCACAGATCCGTGCCACGTGAGCACTGAGGGTTAGAATCAAAATTGCATTTTGAAGCAAAGCAATGGGGTAATTGTTCTATTTTGAATTGTTCTGTGTTGGAAAGAACACACAATGAATATATTTACCCCCAAAAACCTAGCCGCAAATCAAATCACAATCACAATATTTGTCAGAAAATTGCACCTGAACCTGTTTCCTCCCTCAGTCCCAACACATGCAGGCCGGGGTTACAATAAAAACGCAAACTCCAAATTGACTGTAAATGTTAAAGTGGGTATGAATGTTGTTGTGTGTGTGTGTATGTTGGCCCAGTGATTGGCTGTCAGCCTGTCCATGATCCTGCCTCCAACCTCAAGCTCTGCTGGGATTGGCTCCAGCTCCAGCTCACCCGGGGGATGGATGAACGGTAGGTGATGAGGAACTGTATCTACAACCCTGTGTTAGACCAATATTTATTTATTTATTTATTTATTTATGTGTGTGTGTGTGTGTGTGTGTGTGTGTGCAGTGAGCCAAAGGCTGTCTCCAGTGTGTATTCAATGTGTTTAATTTTGAGCTTTTTGACAGCTGCATTATTCACAGTCTAGCATGGAGGCTGACTGTTCTAACCTCCATCCACCCACTTCGGGGGGCTTTTCATCTCTGCTGTGGGTAGGGGGAAGATGGTGTGTGTGTAGGGGGGGGGGGGGGGGGGGGGTTGGGGGGTTGGAGTCTGACATGATGCTGGCACTGCAACATATGCCTCTGTGGCTCCAAAATCACTGCTGCATTTTTTTTTTTAAATATTAACAATTGCCTATTTCGTTTATCTGTAAAAAAGGAAACGTGAACAAATTAAGTGTGTGCATGGCGCGTCTCGGTTCCCAGTAACTACACCGACCGCTGTGCATTTGCCTTATTTGTTTTGCTTTGTCACGGATACCGCACTCGCTCCCGGCAATGTGCGTTAAAGTGGAAAGTGAAGCTTAAATCGCTTAAAAGCGCCATTGTTCTTTAAACACGTGTGTCCACGAAGCAATACGCTGTGCACTTTATGAAGCACACACATTAAAATTAGTAGGATTTTTGAACCCAAGTGGACCCACTTAATAATAGGCACTTGGCATCATTAACACCATTGGTTGGTCTTTTTTTCATCTCTCAGTTGATTAAACTGACGAAATAAAAAACACTGAGTGATGTTCCACGTCGTAAAAATGAAGGTCGACCGCAAACATTCATGGTTAACGGCGCAAACCGCCAGAAAATGAATGTGTGACGTACGTAGAGTTGCACCAGGAATTTGCATTGCTGTCAGAAATGAAGCAGATGTATAAATTAGCATGCTCACGCGGGTCTGCCGTTTCCCACTAATGCTGATCGGAGGTGAAGCTGGTTAAAAACCCACATGCATTACGGCGTTATCTGACCAGGAAGTGAATGTTGACTTATCACATTATTGAGAAGTGTTTAAACCCAGGTTTAAATGACTTTATCATTTATTTATAGACTCTCATTGCGATCTGGATGTGCATCTGTTGATCAGCGTCAACGAGGCTTTAAGGATGCAAACGTTTTGATTATCGTTATGTGTGTCTGTTAGTTTTCTCCGGGTTCCCCGGTTTCCTCCCACAGTCCAAAAACATGGACACGGTATCCGAAAACGGGAAGTCCGTGAAATACGTGAAAAGTTCTATTCTTGTCTACACAGTGCAGCACAGAGTTCTACACAATCTTCCAGCCTCAGAGGATTTATCTGTCCAGTGGATTCATGTTATATATGACGGCAATGTGCCTGCTAGAGCCTGCAAATTATCACTTTTCCAAATGCTAACTGCTGTTAGCTCCCAGTAGCCTCTGTGGCTGATGTCTTTTCATGTCCCTTAAGTTGTTTTTTTTTTTGTTTTTTTTTTAAAGAGATACTACTAAACAGAGCGTTCTGAACAGGGCTGTTTTGACAGGGTGATTGAACTGCTGTGGTGCTTCATCCTTTATGGTATTTTGACCAAAGCATGTCACAGACATGTTCATGAGGACACCAGGGAACTAGGTTAACTTGGAGAAACAGGATATAATATGAGTCCTTTAAGAACATTGTTGCAGGGATTAGGTCCCATTCAGCTACAAGAGCAGTAGTGAGCACCACTCCTGCTGATGACGATGGGCAACAAGTTGAATACGGATGTGGATGAGTTATTCTGCACCAAACTGAGTATCAAAATTGACTTATTTGATACTATTTGTGTAGAACCAAATCACATCATACATTATCTCAAGACACTTTACAGAGTAGGGCGGCAGCATTTGTTCATACTGTATATTATCAAACTGTTGCGAAAACAGCTTCTAACAACACGTACACACATTCTATTACAGCATTCTCAGTGAGGTCACTCATAGACATAATGCATTAACTAGCCATTTACCCACACCTAAACCCCATTCTAAATTCAAGCCTTAACCTTCAAAAACACTTGTCCTCACAGCCTACTATGGACATATACACACACACACACACACACACACACACATTCTTGTACTTGCTGCATACTGAGGACCAGCATTTCCACTTTATAAATCAACACAATTACAAATATCTACTTCATGAATGACATATACATAGAACTACTGGTTGCAGTACCATAAAATGTCTGCAGGTGGAGCCCCAGAGCAAAAAGGGCTGGAAAACTGTTTAGATTTTTTTTTTTTTTTTTGATCAAAATTTTTACATAAACATCATATTTATACTATGTCGACCAAAATGTAAAAAAAAAATTGGACCAAATATTTTTGGTCCAATTTTGTTGTCAAAAATGTTGTCAAAAATTTGACAAAAAAATGTTGTCAAAAATTTGACAAAAAAATGTTGTCAAAAATTTGACAAAAAAATGTTGTCAAAAATTTGACAAAAAAATGTTGTCAAAAATTTGACAAAAAAATGTTGTCAAAAATTTGACAAAAAAATGTTGTCAAGAATTTGACAAAAAAAATGTTGTGAAAAAATTTGACAAAAAAAATTTGGTCAAAAAATTTGACAAAAAAAATTTGGTCAAAAAATTTGACAAAAAAAATTTGGTCAAAAAATTTGACAAAAAAAATTTGGTCAAAAATTAGATTATTTTTTTTTGACAAATTGAGTATAGCATGTTTTAGCAACCTAAGGAAGTGATTTCAATGAAAAAAAAGTGAGCACCGTCCAAAATGTCCTCACTCTGTAAAAATGACCTCACTTTGTTGGTTAAAAACCCTCACTGGTCCTCAGTATGCCGCAAGTATAAAAGCACACACACACACACACGCACGCATGCAGGCGTGCGCCGCAATTTTTCTTAGGACACTTCAATGACTTTAATTCTGTCTAACCCTAACCTTAACCTGACCACAATTTAGAACTTAGCCCTAAACTTCCTCAGAAATGTGGTTCTGCCTCATTCAAACCAGGCCACGGTCCGCATGAGGGCGACCGGTCCTGATAAGGTCAGAAAATGTCCTAAAGGAATCACAAACACATACGCGCGGACAATGAATGCTGCTGATTACTGTTGAGAGTCTCTTAAGGCAAGTGATGAATGATAAAGAGCCACTCCCCTGGTCACTGCTAACATTTGGACAATATATATATAAACATTTTCTTTGTGTATTTCTGTCAAGATAACAGATTAGTAACTCATTAAAAGCCTGTTACTCGTATCACTGACGGGGGGGGGACAAGTTATTGATAAATACTCTTTCTGTCCTTTGTGTCCTTTGTCTCAGTGATGGAGGATTTATATTATTGTCCTGGCAATTTATAGCAAGGACATCAGAAATGATTCTCAGATGCAATTAGCCTCATAAAAAAAATTAGATAAAATTAGCAATTAGGAAATGATTCATCCTCCCGATGATATACCTGTCCACTTCTATTACCAGGATGGATTGGTAGTTTTTTTTTTCCTGCAGGTAAACAAATCATTATTTATGATTGGCTTCAATATCTGTTCCCCACAACCTTTGTTTGTTTCCTCTCCCCGCGACATGGACGCTCATCTGCTGATCGGCCTCAAATCACTGAGCCGTAATGATGAGAAATGTGTGGCCCATGTGAGCGGGTGTCACAACAGTGACGGCCGTTACAATAATGATCATCGTTATTAAAGAAAAAAAAAAAAAAAAAGTTCCGCAGGCATCATTCAAATGCAATCAAAACGTTTGCGGTGACTTCAAATTAACATTTGATGGTTAGAGATGTCGTCGATCGTAACCGTCTCAGACTTGTTTCCGTTCACTTCTGCGCTGTAGGTGCACTTTGACATCCAAAGCTCTGCAGCTATTTTAACGAGCATGTTTTACACTTTGAAGGCGCAAAATACGCTACCGTTCAAAAGTTTGGGGTCACTCAGAAATGTCCTTATTTTTGAAGGAAAAGCTCTTTTTTTTTTCAATGAATATAACATTAAATGAATCAGAAATACACTCTATACATTGTTAATGTGGTAAACGACTATTCTAGCTGCAAACGTCTGGTTTTTAATGGAATATGATCATAGGTGTATTGAGGCCCATTTCCAGTGTTCTAATGGTACATTGTGTTTGCTAATTGTGTTAGAAGGCTATCGGATGATTAGAAAACCCTTGAAAACCCTTGTGCAATGATGTTAGCACAGCTGAAAACAGTTTTGCTGGTTCTTTGACCAAAGCATAATTCATATTTTGAATAAAAATCATTATTGTCAACGTCTTGACTATATTTTCTATTCATTTTGCAAATCTTTTGATGAATAAAAGTGTGACTTTTAATGGAAAACACAAAGTTTGAAGGGCAAAATTATTATTTGGAATAAAAGTGATTATTTCTAATCTTGTCAATGTCTTGATTTTCTATTCAAATCACAGCTCGTTAGATGAATCAAAGTGTGAGGTTTAATGGAAAACACCAAAAAAGTGTATAGGTGACTCCAAACCCTTGAACAATAGTGTACATATTGTCCAAATGTGAGTAATTGCGAACACTAACCCTAACCCTGTGGCATATATAGAATTAGATTTGTGTAAATATGTTATTATAAACAACACTTTTCACCAAGTTAATCAAATATCAACTCAATCATTCAAAAATATATTATTATATTTTATTGTTTCAATATACACTTCTTAATTGCGCTCCCTGATTTGTTCTTTGCGACGTGGTTTTTGTTTTTGCGATTCTGGCCCTGGGCGGGCCTTAGGAAGCTGCCTGCTGATTGGCTACTGAGTTTTGGAGTGACAGCTCAGTCACTGGACCAGAAGTAGTCAAGCGCTTGGAGTCGCTGTACGAAACAATTGTAAGTATCTAACGTTTGTCAGATTATAAACGTGAGATACTTGCAATTATTTTTGTTCCAGACGGACAGCGACTCCAATCAGTAGCCAATCAGCAGGCAGCTTCCTAAGGCCCGCCCAGGGTCAGAATCCCAAACAAAAAAAGTGTATTTTCAAATAATAAAATACAGTATTTTTCAACGTTTAAATCCATATTTTGTTTGCTTTTTTAAAAAGTGTTTTGTGAAAAGTGCATATATTGACACAAATCTAATTCCATATGCGACTCGACCAACAAACTAAACACTGACTTTACCCAAATCATTAAAAATTAAGTATATTTTACTTGGTTCACTATCTTGTTTCTCTATAGGGAGTACACACACACACACGAACACACAGAAGCTTCTTTCACATTAATGTGCAGGGCCTCAGTGGTCCAACTGTGGCCTTGTAGATAGTAGAGTTTTTGTCGAGAGTGAGAGAGAGAAGAGGAGGATAAATAAGTGTAATACAGCATAGAGGGGAGGAGAAAAGAGGAGAAGATTCATATAGATTTGATAGATTGGAAGCTTGAGGCACATGAGAACGCCTGAGGGAAGAACAAAATAAATTGGATGGAGAAAGAAAGAGAAATGAGAGAGAGCAAGAGAGGAGGAGGAGGAGGAGGAGGGGGGGGGATTGCTGCATGAAATTGGATTGAGAGAAAAACAACATGAGAGATAACACGCAAGTAAAAAAAAAAAGAAATGGCGAAAGAGAGAACGAGGGGAAAGAGGATGAAGATAAAGTGAGTGACGGAGAAAAGAGATGATGCTCAAAAAAAGGGCGGAGAATTCAAGAGATTGTGAACACCTCGGAAGGAGGAAACAAATACAGTGTGGAATGTGAGGTTAAAAAAACAAACATTTGTGTACGACCTTTCAAAACAACAAAAAAAACAATAACCGAACATTAAAGGCGCCATATGTAAGAATGTGGCCAAAAAAACGGTTACTACGCTCAAATTCAAAATACCGACGTCTTTTAGGTTGAATTTTCTCCGCCGTTGTAGCTCAGACGTAACTGGCAACCCCGTGGTTGCTCGGCAGCCGAGACTCTACTGACTGCAATGACTGGTAGACGGCGGTAGGTGGCGCCACATGCCAAAACATGATTTCAAAAACATAAACACACGATTTGCGGTCCATAAAAAAATATTTTAATGTGAATATTTTGGCTGTGCTGTTGTTTTAGGTGAGTTCAGTTTGTTATATGAACATTATTCCTGAGTCTCTGTGACATATTAGGAGGATTTTATGGCCAGTTGATTTAGATTTATTACATAATGCACCTTTAAATAAAGATCCAGACTGCTCAGAATTTTAAGAGGAGGGGGGAATAAAAGGTTAGAAAAGTTAGAGTAACAAGACCAACTCTTTGGACGGTGCGTCTAGTAGCTGCTGACCAACTGGAAAAAAAAAAAGAGATAGAGGAAGAAATTAAACCTGGAAGAAATAAAAGAGGCAAAAAACAGAGACAGACTCATATAGAGAGAGAGCGAGAGAGAGAGAGAGACATTGCAACAGAATGGAGGAGTGCAGGCAGTGCTTGGCCAGCAAATTATTTGCAGAGCTACAGATTTTCAAGGCTGCCTCATCGGCCTTGCTGCCTATCTGTCACTTTATGTGTGTGTATGGGTGTGTGTGTGTGTGTGTACACACACACACCCACACCTCCCCGCTCATCTGTGTTTTCCAGGAGTGGAATCATACACACTTTACATACGCTGTACATGTACATGTGTGCATACACTCGCTGCTGCTGCTGCTGCTGCTGCTGCTGCTGCTGCTGCTGCTGCTGCTGCTGCTGCTGCTGCTGCTGCTGCTGCTGGTTATTTTTACCTCTCTATTTAAAATCCGCTTCAGGATGCAGAGGCGCAGGAAGTAAGCGTTGTCTCACTTTTCTGCCACCCAAGTTTCATTTCTCCTCCACCGCCCTTCCGTCCTGCTGTGCTTTCACTATACTGCCGACCATAGTATAGTCTTCTTTATACACCCCTCCATCCCCATGCAGTTTGGGCGTTTCACATTTTTGTTGTCGTCCAATTGTCGCCAACTGTTTTTGTTTGCAGCAGCCTGAGATTTGCAAATGATAATAACGTAATTCATTCCTTTGTTCTATTCGTGTCTTTATTAAGATTTTACACGTTTTAGGAACCAAGGAGTTCCAAATTTAGCATTTTCTTCTGAGATACAGCATTAACTTTGGCTGATGTTCCCCATTTGAATTCCCCTGTCCAGGGTCTGTTGTTCCTCGTCTATTTGAGTTAGAGGTGTTGAGGAGTAGAGAGTTTGGATTTTAGGTTTGGTAAAGTTCAGACACAGAAGCAAGCGTTGTTAAAGTGTTGAAGAGCCATATGACTTAAGTCTAAGTCTTATCTGAGCATAATTGAGCAGGGCCTGAAGTTAACTTTTTTTTTGTCCACCAGCCACTTTGGCAGGTGGATTTAAGCCCTAAAGGCGGCAAAGGGTGAACGACACAGAAAATGCATGTGCATGGTTCTTAAACTTTGTCTGAATATAAATGAAAGTGATGGCGAGTTATTTTACCAATTTAATCTAATTAATGAGTAGGCAGAGTTAATAGAAAAAAGCAGAAATAATCATGAACCTTGCCAATCCGCGCCAATTGACCACTTTGTGTTGAAACATCTTTTACTTTTCCACGTCATCCTTTTGCTGGTCCGGTTGTAATGTTGCCGGCCTCTACACCCCAGCAATATGCTGCCACATTTTGGGCTTGAAACATGTCAGACTGAGCAGCAACACAACAGTTGCTTGTGGCGCAACAGACAAAAAACACCATTAACATTTACAGACTTTGTGGCAAGTAAACGACTATTCATTCATTTTGTGAATTTGTGGGCTGTGCCATTGTTAGCCGTGAAACCGGTATTTCATTTTAAAATCAGTTTCCTGAATGTCTGACGACACATCAGTGTCATTTTACGTCCCTCCATCCATCAACCCTCTAAGCACTTAATCCTCCACATGAGGGTCGTGGGGGCGCTGTGCTGACATAGGGCGGAAGGTGGAGTTCACATTATGTCTTCATAACCCATTTCTTACTTATATCACTGGTTTTTAAATAATTGGGTCTCTATTAGTTGTCACTATGGTCGCAGCTGCTCTTCTTAGGGTACAAATGACAATGTATAAAAAACATAAAAAACCAGCAGCATGTATCCATCTTTCCTTTTTTTTAAAAAAGAAAGAATAAAAAAGCTTAAAATAAATCATACAAAACTCAAAATCCACCTATGAGGTCAATGCTCCTTCAGGGTCCTCAACATGGTTGGGAACCACCACTGTAAGATAATGAAGGTTATTAAAGGCTCGCAGCTCGCTTGCCTTTTGCAGCAAGAAGACCCGGGTTTGCGACCTGGTCAGAACAAGGGCCTTTTCTGCATGGACTTTGCATGTTCTCCTCGTGTGTGCATGGGTTTTCTCTGGCTTCTCTGGTGTCCTTTCACAGTAAAAACATGCAGATTTGAGGATTAGATAAATTGGACGCTCCAGATCGACCCTAGATGTGAGAGTGAGAGTGAGAGTGGTTGGTTGTGTAGCCCCGCCAGCTAGACCAGTTGAGATTGGCACCAGCGCCCCTCATGTGGAGGATAGAAGATGGATAAATGGATTCACTATAGGCTCCCATCAACTTAAAGTCATTATTATGATTAGTAGAATATTACATTTCACCTGTGTATGTTCATTAGTATGAATGTATCTGCCAATATTCATTATCATTTATTATTATTAACTTTTATAACACACAAAAAAACACCTCCACAATCGAGTGATTTCTCACTGATGCCATCACCTCCATCCCCTGAAAATCTAATCCAAATCCGACTGTTATATTTTGAGCTATGCCGCTGACAGTCAGATGGTGAAGACAGCACACGTTAAGTGTTTCTAAATGTAAAGGATATGATTTGTTTGTTTTCTCCATGTTCGGTGTAAAACAGCTGCTCCCTTTAAAGACTTGTCTCTGCTGTCATAACACAGGAGCTTTTCCTGAGTGTTTTCTTCTTGTCTTATCAAAGCCAACCCTCTGGTTACTGGAGTCACCTTAGTGCAGACCTCATGCTGAAAGTAATACCTTCAGTAAACACAAAGTGTCACACATCTTTGAATCGCCCCCCGTCCTTCCATTCACTTGCATCAGTCTTGTGTGATTTTAAGGCTTTAAAAAAAAAAAAAAAGAAAAACATGAAAACTGGCTAACTCTCTCCTCTGCCAAATGACCCGCTGCAATCTTTGCGACCAATACCACTCCAGATATCAACAAAACAAAACAACAGAAAGGCAATCGACGGTGAACAGTGACAGCTGAGGGTTGAGATCCACACCACCACTCTGTGGTGTGTTTTCCTCTCTGGGATTCATGCTTCCTCTTCAAAGTTGTCCTTTTGGTTCTTGATCCTGTTGTATTCTTGTTTTTGTTTGTGTTTACCTCAGGTGAGAATGTTTAATTAAGGATTCATGCACCAAGATTAAAGGGCCTTCTTCTCTGTGTGTGAGAGAGACTTGGGAGTGTATTTCCACATGATTAACTATGGGGTCATAGGAAGACCGACATACTGCATGTGTCATAGTCAAATCGTGCATACACATTCTATATGCCTTTACAACAACCCATAGGTGACCGTAAGTGCTTTACAAAATAAAAGCATTACAGACACACAGCATTATATACACATGGTTTAAAAACACATTCATGAAACATAAACCAAAGCATGAAAATCGCAATTAAAATCACAAAGGAATAAAAAGTAAAATATTGAATAAAACTGTCTGTATAGCTGTATAAAAACAGTATTAAAAAGCCATAATGTAGACACAATGTACAGCGTTTTGTCCTTAACTCTATTAAGAAAAGAATTGAACATAGCACATGAAACATACATGTTCACACAGATTCAACAGTGCAAAAAAAAAGGCATTGAAATAATATTCACAGTATATAAAGAATACATGTATTGTTGTGGTCAATTCTGTTGTAAGATGTCTGATGCAGAAATAAAGTTGGAGCAAAAGCAACTTGCTGAAGCATCAGTTTATTCTTTGCAAAGAGAGAGTCAACAGAAGACATTGTGCATTATGTGCATTAAGGTCAAAGGTGAATGGAAGGAGTGAAAAGTAAGATGTGGTACGTGTGGGAATTGTACCTGTAGGAATGTATGGTGTGCGTGTGTTAAGACAATTGTGTATGTGTGTGTATAGGAAAATGTTAAAAATCATCAATGCGTTATCCAACGCAGGCTCAAACTTCATAAACGCCAATACCCTTAAACCATTGGTTCTCAAAGTGCGGCCCGGGGGCCAATGGCGGCCCGCAGAAACATTTCTGGGTGTGCGCACAGGAGAATTTGTCCTGCATCCAGTAGAGATTTAAAGGTGCCATATGTAAGAATGTGGCCAAAAACGGTTACTACATTCAAATTCAAAATATCGAGGTCGTTTTCTGACGTAACTGGCAACCCCGCGGTTGCTCGGCAGCTGAGACACTACTGACTGCAATGGTTGGTAGACGGCGGTAGGTGGCGCCACATGCCAAAACATGATTTCAAAACATAAACATGATTTGCAGTCTGCAAAATATTTTTTTTAATGCAAATATTTTGGCTGTACTGTTGTTGTTGGTGAGTTCAGTTTGTTACATGAACATTATTCCTGAGTCTCTGTGACATATTAGGAGGATTTTACGGCCAGTTGCTTTAGATTTATTACATAATGCACCTTTAAACACTGGTTTTATCCCCTCAATAGCCTCTTGTTTTAGTGGATATTGCTGTTGGCATGGTCTGTAGTGTGATGTTGGAATGATAGTGACAGGGTCACAATTTTTGATTAAGCCAACATCATGTGTTTGTGGAACTTTTCCCAATTCAGGAATTGCACTAGCTTCCTCTCGTGAGAGAAATGAATGAGTGATTAATTAATTTCACTTGGAACCAGGTTCAGTGTGCGCTGTGCATCAGTCATAACTGTGTACGCAGCTTTAAAAAAGTTACATGACGCAGAATACCGCACACCATGTTCATCAGTAGGCTGCCAGTCACACGCATGTTTGCATTTAAAAGCCTTGAGGTCCAAATCCTTCCATTCACTGTTCTCATGTTCGAGAAAGTGAGATGCGTGGTGTTAAATCAGTGTCACAAGACAATGCCATTTGTGATGAGATAGTATCAACAAGCAGGAAGCTGTCATGAGAGTCCCAGCACAGCAGTGTGTGTGTTCCAGTTACATCAGCAGTGTGTTCATTTTCACTCACTCCCAGGTTTTTGTCATTAGTCTCTGTGGCACAAACAATGCAATGCAAACATGCAGATTCATGAACACAGTTTGTGTGGGTGGAACGCATGCACGTGCATCATCAGTCATGGTTTTACGTGCAATTTCATTTGTGAGTGTCCATTCATGCTCCTACCATGGTTCACACACTTGTCGACAAAACACGCATAGACTTAAGTCTGAGGTAGGATGAACTTCGATGTCTGCCGGTTGTTGGAATGAGGGAAATACCCAGATGGCACATCAAATCTCTGTCCAACAGATTTACAGGGACAATGAGGTGACAATAGAAATGGATGAGTACACGAGTTGTCATCACCGTTAATGCATTCGAGGGAAATTTTCCCTCACACTCGTTCCATTTGCTGCCTGAATAAAAGCGTGTTTGCCGCTTAATCAAGGGGCTGTCATTTCCAAATTCAGTCATTTTCAAACATGAGTGTGTTGCACCAGAGTCAACCAGAAAATCAATATCTTTGCCGTTAAAGCTCACATAGAGTGGTCCTGTTGCACATATATGTTAGTTATGGAGGTCTACTTACATACATTAACTTGTTTTTATGGTCGAAAACCTCCCAGTTGCTGTAAACGAGCCGATAGAAATCCTCTTTTTTGACGCTGTTCCCCAGCCGCGACATTTCAGACTCAACTCTCACACCCAGAAGACAGACTGTGACGTGATTGGCCAGCCAGCGTAGAGGCTTCCCAGCTGTCTTGTGATTGGCCAGTACCCGGAACTGACATAATCAGCACACCCACTCTCAGAAGCGCAGCTCCCCCCTCTGGAACGGTGGATGCACTGCTACTCATTATCAAAACATTGTTTTAACAATGTTTAAAAATAGCCTCGTCACGACTCCCCGCCGCAGTCCCTTTTATGACTTTAAACCGGAGTCAGACCCAGAGTCAGAAGACACTGTCGCTCGTGAAACACCTCCACAACGGACGTTATTCTTCTTCTGCGGTTCAATGTACGCAACCGGATGTGCCCGGACTAGTGCCCGGAGCAGGAGGATCTGCTGTTCCGGAGAACCGATGTTTACGTAACCGGACCGGGTTTTTTCAGAGATCTCGCTGAGCCCCGAGATTACAATACAACACAGCGTTCTCAGCAGTGGGGCTGAACTGTTTGTTTTGAACCTTCAGGGCTTCTTTAACAAGGTAATGACGCAGATACACACTAAAAAACAGCGTTAATTGGAACTTCCAGTCTAGGTCCGCTTTAACATTCAAAGTTTGCAAAGGAACATTTTTGGCCCCAACTTCATACCGAGCATAGATGCCTGTAACAGAGGTAGTAGTTTTAGCAGCTAAGTGTGTTATCAGTGTATGTGGGTCAACATCAGTATCTGTAGCAAGCATTTCTTCACTGCGTTTTGAGCGTGCAAGTGAGTGTGTGGGTGCATGACCTGTCTCTGATGTGTCTGCAGCCTCGTCATCCACTGGTCCTCCCTCTTCGCTGTCCACCCCCCGCCAGTCATTGAGAAGATTGCGGCAATACAGGAAACGTGCCCCGGCTGTGGCGATGGTCACCTCCTCTGTGTCCCCCTCTCGCACCACTTTTGCGCCTCCGATTAGCACAGTCTTTGGCCCAATGCCCCTTTTCCTCCGCAGGCAAAGCAGGTTTCATAGTCAGTGGCAGGTGGCTGTGATCGGCGCTGGTCTTCTCTGCCTTGATTATAATTATTATAAGTTTTCAGAAACATGTCTGCCATTCTTTTCTCTTTCTTTTCTTCCTTCTTCTCCATGTCCTTTTCCTTTTTCTCCACAGCGAGCTCCTCGGCGTGTGTCGCATGAATCAACAGCTCAGCTAAGGCGTGCGCGTCTGAATCGCACACATGACGTTTTCACTGCCATCGCTTATGTCTGGGCGAAGTCCATGCAGAAATGTACCGCTGACGTACGCTTCCCGTGTTCCCAAAATCTCCTCTCTCATAATTGTCAGGGCAGTCCAGGCCGCCGTGGAGGCCGAACTCTTTTATGAGACGCGTCAGATAATGTTTCAGCATTCTCGTTTTTGCCTTGCACACACAGTTCAACAGCATCTGCACGTCGGTCGCTTTAGGACAGGCCGCCATTATCACTTTGCCGATTCGTTCTAATTTTCTACGGCATGGTTCATTTTCTTCATTATCCCAGATACTGTGTTTGCATCTTTCATTGTCCATTAGAAGTGGCAGCCGTGCTTGTAACACACGTTTGATTTCTTGCATTACGGGTCTGAATTCGCTGCAGAAAGACACGAATTGCATATCAAAATTAGCGTCCTCCTCCCTCAACTGGGTCGGGTAGGTACGCAAACGCTGCGGCAATGTCATTTTGTCTCCGTGGTCGATAAACCAGCATAGGTAATGTCGGCGTCGTGCCCTGCTACTTCCAGCATTGGGAAATGAGCGGCTGCTCCGGCCTCATATGACACAGGTGGCTTAGGTTGGCTTGGTAGAGGTGGTCTGAAAGCCTGGCCCCTCCTTGTGACCGATGGAGCGTCTTCTTGAGCGTGGAGATCGCCCCCTCCTTGTGCATTTGATTGGACATTGTTTCATGACATTGTTCCATACTACTGGAAGAACAGGGTTTTGACTGACGGTCACATGATTTTGCTTTTCTGTTGTCTCCTTTAAAGTTTTATGAGGACACACAGTGGGATGTTTAGTTCACTCACATGTTGTCATTATTTTGAGCTACAGTATGTGAATGTAAATCTGATGTGCAGGCTTTATTAAAAAAAAAGACGTCTCTCTCTCTCTCTCTCTCTGATCCTCAGGTATATCCACACTCTCTACCTTGGCGCCCAGAGCCGTTGGCACGGCAACGGGCCTCGCCGCCATTTCTACTGGCGGCTGATGTTCGAGAGCGCCGACATCACCATGCTCCGCCTCCTGGAGGCCTTCCTCAAGTCGGCACCGCAGCTCGTCCTCCAGCTGAGCATCATGATCCACGGAAACGGTGTCCTCCCTCTGCAAGGTGAGCGGGAGTTTTGAAGCTGTGAGACAACGGGGGAAACTAATGAAATATTTATAACCGACTGGTTCATTCTGTGGTAGAAATGTTTGCTTTTATTTTTATAGTTCTGGGCATAATTTCCGATTATAATACCACTGTTTGCTCTGTTACTGTTATCTAAAATGTACTGTTACTGGCTGACCACAATCAGATGATAGGTGAGTATGCTTGAATGTATTTTCAGTACTTATAAAGTACATAAAAGTATATAAAACCCTGTAATTATCACTCTAGACCTAATTTTAGTTGAGACAAATTGTAGGAATGGAGAAAAGTTTCCATCTTTTGGGAAATCTAACAAAATCTAAATCTCAGGCCAACGTTTGTGCTCCACTGCCACTGATTTTCTCCACAAACTTTTAAAGGTCACATAGAGTGGTCCTGTTGCACATAAATGTTAGTTATGGAGGTCTACTTACATATATTAACTTGTTTTTATGGTCAAAAACCTCCTAGTTTCTGTAAACGAGCCGATAGAAATCCTCTTTTCTGACAGTGTTTTTCTGCTGCGAGATTTCAGAGTGAACTTTCACCCCCAGAAGACAGAGTCTTGTGATTGGCCAGTACTATCCAGCACATCCGTTCTCAGAAGCGCAGCGCCCCCCTTATTACGGTGGATGCACTGCTCCTCATTATCAAAACATTGTTTTAACAGTGTTTAAAAATAGCTTCGTCACGACTCCCCACCGCAGTCCCTTTTATGACTTTAAACCGGAGTCAGACCCAGAGTCAGAAGACACTGTTGCTCGTGAAACACCTCCACAACGGACGTTATTCTTCTTCTGCGGTTCAATGTACGCAACCGGATGTGCCCGGACTAGTGCCCGGAGCAGGACGATCGGTTGTTCAGGAGAACCGCTGCTTACGTAACTATTACGGGATTTTCAGTGATCTCGTTGAGCCCCGAGATTACAATAAAACACAACGTTCTCAGCAATGGCTGAACTGTTTGTTTCGAACCGTCAGGGCTTCTTAAACAAGGTAATGACGCAGATACACAAAAACAGCGATAATAGGAACTTCCGGTCTAGTTCCGCTTTAAAGAAGTTACCACCAATAAACCATTGTCGAGTCAAACTAAATTTGACTTTTGGAATTTTTATTATGTCTAATTAACGTAATTACAAATCATGCAAAGCAACAAACACAATTTAGGAAGTGTGGTGCTTTTATTTATTTTGTTTTTTTAAGGTCTAATGCATAGAATCATCAAATAAACAGATTTCCAAACATTCCATGTGAAGTTTGAATCAATGAGTCAGTCTTAACAAGGAGAAAAGTGCTTTTATTTAATTTATTGTGTATTATGTTTATCAATATGCTACAGAATGTTTCAAAAAAATGGGGTTAGGGTTAGTGACAGGTTAAAGTGATAAAAAAAAAATGCACCTAAATCTTCTTCTATCATGGAGTACCCTAAAAATAAGAACTAATAAAATTCCTTCAGAACGCAAAGTCAGAGCAGCTCTCTTTCTGCTCAATTTTTAATGCCTTCTCTGAGATTCATGGCTAATTTGAGACAAGACTACATAATTAACACACATGAATGTTTAATGTCTTAAACTGAGCTGTGGGTGGCTCGCGGGGGGGGTCTCCGCAGTATGAGAGTAGGCGCACGGGCTAACCGATCGTTTGACCTCGAATTTGAAACCAGTTCAAGTCGTTCAAGTTCTACCTTAACTTGTGAGTTGTGCTTAAAGCGGAACTAGACCGGAAGTTCCTATTATCGCTGGTTTTTTTGGTGTGTATCTGCGTCATTACCTTGTTTATGAAACCTGACGGTTCGAAACAAACAGTTCAGCCATTGCTGAGAACGTTGTGTTTTATTGTAATCTCGGGGCTCAACGAGATCACTGAAAATCCCGTAATAGTTACGTAAGCAGCGGTTCTCCTGAACAACCGATCGTCCTGCTCCGGGCGGTAGTCCGGGCACATCCGGTTACGTACATTGAACCGCAGAAGAAGAATAACGTCCGTTGTGGAGGTGTTTCACGAGCGACGGTGTCTTCTGACTCTGGGTCTGACTCCGGTTTAAAGTCATAAAAGGGACTGCGGCGGGGAGTCGTGATGAAGCTATTTTTAAACACTGTTAAAACAATGTTTTGATAATGAGGAGCAGTGCATCCGCCGTTCCAGAGGGGGGCGCTGCGCTTCTGAGAACGGATGTGCTGGATAGTACTGGCCAATCACAAGATTCTGTCTTCTCGGGGTGAAAGTTCACTCTGAAATCTCGCAGCAGAAAAACACTGTCAGAAAAGAGGATTTCTATCAGCTAGTTCACAGCAACTAGGTTAGTTAAGTTAATATATGTAAGTAGACCTCCATAACTAACATTTATGTGCAATAGGACCACTCTATGTCACCTTTAATGTTGCATTTATCTTATTTTGAACTCAAACACGTAACATGAACATGAAGTGATCAATACAGAATGTATTGTGTTGCAATCGGCAGCTCTCGCTCTCGTCAGACTCCAAGGCCAAGATGATATTTAACCATCTTTATCATTTACTCGCTGAAATGTATTGGTTAACTGTCAGCACACTGTGTGCACTGTGTCACCGCCTCGACAGGGTACATTATAATTCTGTCCTTCACTTTCACTGGTGTGAGTTGAGCGCTGACCCATCAGCTGCACTGAAACGTCAGCGTCGACTACTGTATTGATTTTTGAAATGTCAGCGTGAAAGCGTATGTTTTTTTCGTTTGCAATTAAAGTTTTGTTTATTATCTATACATCTTTGTATTTGTGTCATTCCCTTCATTTCCTCCATCTTTTTGTCCGCCTCTCCAGGTCTCTCGGCCTCTGCCTCCTTGGTCTCTCTAGCCTGGATGATTGCCTCCTACCAGAAGGTCCTCCGTGACTCTCGTGACGACAAACTGCCCATGTCCTACAAGGCTGTGATCGCACAGATGCTCTGGCACTTCTTCACCATCGGAGCGAGGACTGTGGCCTTTGCCCTCTTCGCTTCTGTCTTCCAGCTCTACTTCGGCATATTCATCGTCAGCCACTGGTGCGCCGCTTATGTGATATAGGATCTCGGTTTTCCTCGAGGAGAGGCTTAGAATTGTGTTGTGATAGTTGTAGTATATATATATCTTATATACAGTTCTATAACAATAAATTTCCCTGATACCGTTTAACCAATCAGTGAAGGCTAGGTTCAGGAGAGGGAGCTCGTCGCTGTCAATCAATATTTGAACAGGCCTCTGGTCTGTTCGTCTGAATGAACTGAGGATCTATCTATTTAGTCTAGCATTAGCTGCTGGAAGAAGTTCCAATGCCTGAGTCACAGGCTGCCAAGCACCTGATTCCTGCATTAGTAGAGACAGCGTGTGGATGTGGGCGAAGTGTAATGGTGTCAGGAGAGGGAGGGGTAGGAAGAGTGAAGTGGTATCTTTAAATAACTAATGATATCCTGCCATGAAAATACCTCTCTGTGTGTTTTTTTGGAGAGTAGGCACCTTTAAAGTTGAGATAAATGTATATTATACGTCTTGTATTGTTACACGTTTTGCTCACTACCCCATGTGTGATATCGTGTGGTATTGTTTCATCGTTCCTCAGGTGTGTCATGACCTTCTGGATCATCCAAGGCGAGACCGACTTTTGCATGTCTAAGTGGGAGGAGATCATCTACAACATGGTGGTGGGCATCATCTACATCTTCTGCTGGTTCAACGTCAAGGAGGGTCCCAGTCGTTTCCGCATGATTGTCTACTATTCCGTGACGCTGGCCGAGAACGTCGCGCTGACCACTGCCTGGTACACGTATCGCGGCGCGCACACCTCTGACTCCTACGCCCTCATCGTGGTGTGCCTGATGGCGTGCAGCTTTGCCCTGGGAACCTTCTTCATGCTGCTGTACTACTGCTGGCTGCACCCCGATGGGCCCGTTCTGGGCTCACAGTGGAGAGGGTGTGTGGACGAGGGTGTGGTGGGCGCCGGAGGGGTCGCGGGAGTAATCGATGCCTGCCTCACCCCGTCGCAAGGGTCCCAAACAGATATGGTCATTACAAGCCCTCCGAGGACTCTCCCCAGGACTAAAGACACGGGAGAGTTGATTCCTGGGGAGAGAGACAGGGACAAGGAGAGAGACAGGGACAGTTGCTTGCCTGTCTTCCAGGTACGTCCCTCCCCTTCCTCCTCTCCCGCACTCCTTCACAGGACCTCCTCCTCGTCCCGAGCGCAGGAGGGCCCCGTGATCCGGATTGACCTCCCAAGAAAGCGGTACCCAGCCTGGGATGCACACTTTATCGATCGGCGCCTCCGCAAGACCATTCTGCTTCTGGAGACGACATCGGCCGTCAGCCCCCGGATACAGTACAGAAGTAGCATGATGGGAAGCAAAGAGGTATTAGAATATGAAACAACAGTCTAAGCCAAAGGGGCTCTTAACTTAAAATGCAGTCTGGGACCAAGGCTCAGCCGGAGATTAGTTCTCATCCCAAGACAATGTATGTCAGGAGAGACGTGAAGAGGAGACACAGTGTCAGGTGACTGCTTTTAAGAAAAAGAGGTTGTCAGAACTTGATTGTAAAATGTGAAGCGCAATCTGTGACTGAGGCTCTCCCTTTAGGACACAGTCCAGGAGTAAGTAGCATGAATGAGCCATGGGAAGTTACTGGAGTAATTGCTGAACTGGGTTAATCTTCATCTTCTCTTCTAAAAAAAAACTCGAAGGTCAGAAATGTAATCTCTCATCTTGGGACCAAGGAGCGCTAGATTTAGTTTCATCACAAATGGTCAGCACAAGACGTAAAAAAGACTTAGGAAGAATGAAGTCACAGAGATTGAGATCACTGAGAAATAGTCTGCTGCATGAACCTAAGCCTTGGATTGTGGACTTGCCAGGTAATGCTGCTAGAGTTTGCATTGGACATGCAATTGTTTTTTGGCTTGGCAGCAGAATCAGAGTGGTTATCCAATAAATACATCCTTGTGTGATTTGCAGGTCAAAAGATCCCTAAAGATCTACCTTAAACCATGCTGAATGTGGATTGTTTTAGAAATCCAGGACATATGCAGTATGATTGAATAGCACTTAAATCAGGATAAACAAAACATAACTTACATCCGTTTCAGTTTTAATAAGCTAGATACCTTTGACCTTCAAATCACTCAATCATTACTGACTGACAAGAGTGATGATTTAAAAAAAGAAAAAAAGAAGATATACCAACAATGAGAATGAACTCTTTAAGCAAAGCTAAACGATAGTTGTATTATTTTATCCCCATCATGCCTCAAACATATTGCATGTCCCTCTGGACCTTTGGTCACAATCCCCCTGAGCTTCATCAGTGGCGTCTGAAGACAGATGTAGTCGTCTACTTGTGTCTCCAGACTCACAGAAACACAAGAATTTATCTCCCGTTGGCTCAAAAGCTAAGTCTACGTCCAGATGGCTTATCAAACGTTGGCCACACATCCACATGAGTTACAACAGCAGCCACAGTTTCCACCCCCAGCTACCTGAGAAGAAGAGGACGTGTTTGGGGAAAAAAAAAAAAACGAATCAGGACTGGATGTCAGGATGTAAGCTGGACAAGTTCTGCAGTGGCTACTACCATATGGCATGCTGCAACTCGCCACACACAGGCCTGTGATGTACAGTTGAATAAATACAGATGTCAGATATAAGCTATAATAGTAAGTAGTTACGTGATGAATGGCGTTTTGGTTTTACTACTACTAAATTTAATTCTGAGTTTTCCCTCCTTCTTCAAACACATACCGTAAGGAGTGGGAAAGGTATCATGAGCAAACTCATTATCCTGTGAAAACATTTTTCAGTGTTTGTTTTCTGTTTTTTTTTTGTTTTTTTGGAGGGAGGGTGAACAGTAGCTAAAAAGAATCACGACGACAGACTTTAAGAAAAAATGAAAACCCACGTTAGGCTAAGGGCCAGGTCATACTTACTGTGTTCTCCACTTCGCAATTTCCAAAAAGCCCACAGTTTTGTTCATATTCAAACAAGGCTCTGCATCAGTTTAGCATTCTACACATGCTTACTCGAACTCATATTCCATCACGGTAGCAGTGATTACTCACCAGGAAATCATTGGTGTTTCCTTGTATTCTCAAACAAGGTCTCATGGTTGGCCTCTTCTTTGTTGAGACAACAAAAGAGACTTTTGACCAAAAACAAGAGCATGCCACCTACTGGAGTGGAGAGCTGGGCGCAGATCCGCAGACCACGAAAAGAATGACCCGGCCCTAAGAGGTTTATACAATATACAAAATGTGTCCAAAGAAAATTGATAACAAAATTAATTCCTTTTTTTTGCAGTAAACAAGAAGTTACTCAGCAATAGCCGATCTTTCTTGTCTCAATTGTTGACGTTGGATTGACCTTCGTAAATGCGATGCAACTTACAAAATTGAAGTCTGCACGAGCCTTTGAGTTTGAACTGAGTTTACTGGACAGAGTAAAAGCAACACGGTCAATTGTGTTGCTCTATATTTAAATTTGCTATTGCTAATCAGCTACATAGTCGAGAAATGTAAATGTTTCCACCTGGGTATCAATTAAAAAACTGCTGGGGATCTGGAGAGTCGACTCTGGTCAGCAACAATTACTGAAGGAAGAACGGTTAATAGAAAGATTGACATCAAAGCTAACTTCACAACAGATTTCCGTTCAATCGCCTCTCTTTGAAGTTCTTCTAAAGAAAATGTAATAAAAAAAGCCATTGGGGGAGACAGTCAGTGCATCTAAGAGGAGCTCCTTTGTTTTTAGTCTTAAACTTCATCCCAGAAACAAGGCACAAGCATGTTCGTAGAAGCATGTTGCAGCAATGACGAAGCAAGTGTCGTAGTGTCAACAATCAACAATCAATCAAGGTCAGGGAGGTCATCGGTTCATGGCTGACTGTCCCAAGCACAACAAGTAGTTTTATGCACAGAAAGTGAAACTGCTACAAACTTGTGTTGTCGATTTTCAACATGCTATCGAACACACGTGAATTTGAACTTGGCCGTTCACATGCAGTGTATAAAAATTGCATTGTTTTTGAACGGAGACACTCGTTAGACACCGATGCATTGATTCTTGCCATATCTACATCGCACCAAGAGAAAAAATATCTCAACCACATATTTTGGGCGTGCACTTTCAGTGCGTCTTTTGATACTTGTGTCAAAGAAATAAGTGAAACTAGCCTTTGTCCACTCTCACACTCGCACTGGTCTTTTTTAAAAATCAGTTTTTATTTATTTTTCCTTGGTTTAATGCTTTAATAAATTCCATGTGGCTGCTGCAACTTCTGTCGTCGCAGCAGCTTCCAGGTTCAGTTGCTAAGTAACAATACAGTAAAGTTAAAAAAAAAGTTGTAACAATACAGACATAAGCTCAAACCTCACAAGAGCCTTGGTTATAAAACACCTCTGGCTTCTTCCATTCATTCAGTTTTTAGACGCTGATAGATATATGAGTGGCCCTCTATTGACACATTTGGTGCAACAAAAATTGTGCCAGTATTCCCATTCATTTTAATAATCACCTTTATGCTGATGATGATGATGCTTGTGTATATTCGGAGGTGTTGAAGGAACTCCCAGTGGTGGTACTTTACTTTATTGTGTAGAGCAATCATGAAGACAAAGTGTCCATACTTACTTTTCAACAATGCGTTTTCATAGATGAGTAGCTGTCGTTGGCAGTTCTTGAAATCTTGTTTGAAACTTTTGGCATGACTCTGGTGCTAGAGGAAAGTGTAACGGTGGGTTATTAGGAATCATTCTCTTTCAGGGTCATCGGTAGCCCTGTTGGTTTCGTCACAACCAGCACCCACATGCAGAAATGTTCAGTTTGGTTTTTCTTGGAAACTTTCTGCTGCTGTCAACGACCAAGATGAGTCTGCTGCTGACCTTTCTTCACTGCCTGTACTTGTCATATGACCGTTTGATGTGCTGTTTCATTTTTTTTTTTTTTTTTTTTTTTTTTGAAGAATGTGAATAATCAGCACTCTGAGGGGTTGCAGGATAGACCCAGTGGCCACCACATGCTTTGTTAAATACAGTATAAGTGATCTCACCAAACAAAAACAAGGTTTGTAGGTGTACGTGTGTCTCCTCTGCTGGGAAAATCAGGAAGACAATTTTAAAGACTAAATGAATTGATAAAAAAAAAAAAATATTGGAAATAAGACATTTGTATTACCTGGCCAGTGTTTTGTCCTACCTGAGCTTGTGGATGTTGGTGTCACTGGTGGCAGTCACAGCAATGTTAATGGTGCTGAAAACAATGACTCTTTGTCAAACTTGATGTTAAACGTGACAAACGCCTGAAGGCTGATGTACAGACGACGTGTACCTCCCACTCATGGGTTGAGGGCGAAGCTTCACTGACTCTCACGAGCCAGTCTGTTGTTGTCGAGGTAAAATAACAGTAAATAGTGGTGCACTGGTTATATATTAACTTGAACAAAAACATGTTTAAAAAGTAAACGGTGAGTTTCTAAAAAAAAAAAAAACGAAAAAAAAAAAAAAACTCAAATCATCTTTTATTAATTGATGCAAGTATTTATGTTTATTTATTTTTATATTTGTTTTATATCTATTTAACTATTGTTTACTCACTCAGTGGCCATGTCTTTGGTATGACTCTTGTCATAAGATGTAAAAACGAAGATGTAAAAACTAAAAACAGATTCTTTTTTTTACTCATTCTATATATCTGTATATACCAGAGTGGCGCTATACTAGGATATGCGCGTATGAGTATGTGTGCTTTGGTTTGTATGTGTTGTTGGTATGTGCAGTATGTAAGGATGTGCTTTTAAGTTTTTTTGATAATGCTGCTTAAAAATCCTCCGAGTGAATGAGCAGAAAAAAAAAAAAAAAAAAAACCAGTGGTGAAAATATCTATGATGATGTTACAAAAAAAAAAAGAAGAACAAGCTGTGCTGATAACTGTAGATGGGAACAATACTGTAGTAAACATGGTTGAAAAGCCATCAAAATAAACCCTGAGTGTGTCTGCGTGTTTATTGATGACACCATAGAGTAACTAAGTCTCCTAAACATACATGTGCATAAAACTTCACTTAAAGGTGCCATATGTAAGAATGTGGCCAAAAACGGTTATTACATTCAAATTCAAAATACAGAGGTCTTTAGGTTTCGTTTTCGCTGACTGCAATGATTGGTAGACGGCGGTAGGTGGCGCCACATGCCAAAACATGATTTCAAAACATAAGCACAATTTGCAGTCTGCAAAATATTTTTTTTAATGCTAATATTTTGTCTGTACTGTTGTTGTAGGTGAGTTCAGTTTGTTATATGAACATTATTCCTGAGTCTCTGTGACATATTAGGAGGATTTTATGGCCAGTTGATTTGTATTTATTACATAATGCACCTTTAAATAAAATGCCGTGTTTCCACTACATGGTCCCAGCAGGCCTCGCCTCGGCACGGGCTCTACACAGTTTGGTTGGTTTTCCATTACGATATAGTACCTACTCAAAGTGGGCGGAGTCACTACAGCGCGCCTGCATGAAACTGACCTGACATCGTTTTATACACGACACACACAAACTAGTGACTTGTAAGGCAGTTTTTTTTTTGCATGTACTGAATCAGATTAGTTAAAGGTGAAGTAAGTAGTTTATAGTGCCATCTAGAGGAGAGGCTGAAATTTACAACAAAGAACTGCTCCTCTGCTCACCCCCTCCCTTCCCTGAGCGCTACGGTATCCTCAGCTGGTCAAATGTCGTCCTCGTCGTCTTTCTCCGTGTCAGCAGAGCTACCGCGGCCGTAGCAGACGAAGCGGAGAGAGAGGAGGCGGGACTTCCGCTACAAGTAAAGAGAGACGATTGATTTGTTCTCTCGCGTTTGTCCTTACAGGCTCCGGTAGAAACATGGCGTCTCGCTGCTAACAGTGGCTATGCAACCGCGGCCCGCGACCATGTTATTTTACATGACTTTTTGAAACACTACGAAAATGAAACAAAAACTATTATACAGCGACTAGACAATGCAGGAGCACATAATATGTATAAAAAAGTGGTTTTGGGTTATATAAACCCATAAATACTACACAGTGTCCCTTTAATTACTTCCACCATGACCACAGCACAAACTACACACACTCACTGAAATACAAAAAAATACAGCGGCAGGGTCTGTGATGCAGCTCGCCGCTCGCAGGCTTTCAGCAGTGCTGTCGCTAAATACATTTCCTTGCTTATTGTTGGAGATTAGCAAGGAAACCCCACACTTAAGGATTGTTAAGTCATTTTAACTGATCTACAGTTCGGCATTGTTGGCTTTTTGCATACCTCTTCCTGTGACGGCACTCTGAGCAATTACTGGCCGGCAGTATTGCCTCAGCTCGCTTGGAACCTCGCCAGAGCAGGTACTAAAATATGACTATGAATTTGTCTTTGTTACTGTATATGTCATTAACCTTGTTCTCGCTCTCCCTAGTTTGTGTCTTTCCTTCCTTTCCACTCTCTGTGTCCTCATCTTGCAGGTTGCAGGATCCAGATCTCCCTCTTGTCCCCCACCATTTTTCCTTTCACCCCAACCGGTCGAGGCAGATTGCTGCACATCTTTGAGTCTGGTTCTGTCACAGATTTCTTCCTGTTAAAAGGGAGTTTGTTCTCTCCACTGATGCCTATAGTGCTTGCTCATTGTGTGAATTGCTGGTTTTCTCTGCTCTCCATGATGTTGTCTGTGTACAGTGCCCGGAGATAATGTATGTTATGATTTGGCGCTATACAAATAAAAATTGAATTGGATTGAATTGAATTAAATAAAGTGCCAGGTACTATCGCTAAAAGGCAATATAACGGTGCCATGCGAGTCGAGTAGCGCTAGTGGAAAAGGGGCTTTATATATATAATACATACACTAACCAGCCACTTTATTAGGTATACAGTACACAATCATTTGGTATGATCCTCTGCTGCTGTAGCCTACTTGCTTTGAGGTTTGACTCAAATCAGTGATGTTCTTCTGCAGACGTTGGTTGTAAAAAGAGTATTTATTTGAGTTACTGTTGCTGTTCTATATCATTTTTGAAGCAGTGTGGCCGTTCTCCTCTGAGCAACGCTGCTGACTGAATAGTTTTTCTCATACCTGTAAAGGTGATAGTAGATCAGCAGTTTTTTGAAAGCAGGTCATCTGCTTTGAGGTCATTCCATTCTGTGCTCAGTTTGAACCTCAGCAGGTCACGTTGACCTTGTCCACGTTCATAAATAACCTTAAATACACTGAGCTGCTGCCACATTATTAGCTGATGAGATATTTGAGAAAGCAAGCAATTGAACCAAGTGGCTGGCGAGTGTATTTTCCTTCACGTTTCAGCCATTTTGGTTTCTCAGGCAATAATCGCCGAGTGCAAAAATCTGACATTTTAAGGAAAACAAACCAATCGCAGCTGACATAGGGCGAAAGGCAGGGTACATCCTGGAGAGGTTACCTGTCCATCACAAGATGAACATGTAGACACAAACAGCAATTCTCACACCTATGGTCAATTTAGAGAGTCCAGTTAACCTAATCTGCACGTATTTGAACTGTGGGAGGAAGCCAGAGCACCGCGGTGAGAAGAGAACCCACAATCACATGCTTTATTCTTGCTGTGAGGCACTGCAGCGCCGTCATTTTAAATTAATTTAATTGTAAATGTACTACCTCAAAGTGCAGAAGGTGACACTGGGTCCAGGTCTTCAGTTCCCCAAGGCAGAGAGGACGGGGTTGACATTTAGACAGTGTGTTGCTGTCCCAGCAGGATTTTTTTTCTTGCAGCAGTGCAAACATTACAGAACAATGACAGTATTAACATACACAACACAACAATATTGAATCAGACAAACAAGGGAATTGTAAAGACCCACATGACATATGTAGCTCTGATCTGCTGGTATACTTGTGCAGTGCCAGAAGCATCTTCCTGGGAGTGAGAGTTTCCCAGGAAGGACCTGATAACTGACTTCTAGATTCTCAAACGGAGCCACAATCAAGTTTATTCTGTGTTGTTTTGCATGTTAGGACTTCACAGGGGGGGGGGATCCTCCAGGTGTGACACCGGAATGACAATAAGCTAAAAACTGAACCTAAAGCTCCACCAAACCTCCCTCTCCCTTCTTTTTCCCGCTCTTTTCCTCTCAGCTCAACCCAATCTTTTACGATGTTTTTTCTCAGTCAAAGCAGCATCCTTTGATCTCAGCTTGTCTCACATCAATATTCCTCCATCCTGAGGAGTTGTTGTAGATTTGTTGTTGTTCTTTGGTTGACATCTCCAGGGAATCCGGTGACCAAACATTTATCCTCCGCCTCCTCTCCATCTCTTCAGGTCTCAATTGCTCTTGTTTGTTTCATTTGAGTTTTTTCTTTGTACTATTGTTTTTTTTGTTTTGTCTTTTTTTTGTCCAAACTCGCTCTTTTTTCACAAGAGCCTCTTCAAAGAGAGATCATCTCCCTCCTGTTCTTCCTTGTGTTCCGTGAGTCATGCCTTCCTTGTCACTTTCCTCGTCATGCTCCTCTGCCTTTTAACTTTTCCATTACCTTTATCGTCAGTTCTTTCTTCATTTTTCATTTCCGTGCCGCGATACTTTAATACTTTAATAATTTTCTACTTCCTTTTCTTCCCTGCATGCTTTCCCTCTTCCGTACCTGTCCCTCCATCTCAGGTGTTTCATGTCTTTACCTCACCTTGTTCTCAGTGTTGCTCTCTCTTCATCCCTACATGTTCCATTTCTTTCCCTTTTTCTCTATATCCTTCCTCCTTCCACCCTTCTTCCCTGAAGTCTTACCATCGTCCTTTTCCTCCATCGCCCCATCATTCGATCATTCTATCATCCTCTCTCCGTCCTCCTCTGTTCTTCATGCTTGTTTTCCTCTTCTTTTTCGTATCCACTTGCGTCAGACCTGTGTTTTTGAAGCTTGGGTTTTTTTTGAAGATGCTGCTTCTTCTTTGATATTGGAAACAACTCCATGTGCACACACACGCACGCACACACACACACGCACGCACGCACGCACGCACGCACGCACACACACACACACACACACACACACACACACACACACACACACACACACACACACACACACACACACACACACACACACACACGCACGCGCACACACACACATCAATCATACTGGTTTGAACTTCAAAGCACATCAGACCTTGATATGATTTTTGGTGGTGCCTGAACTCTGTATATCTGAAAATGTGCATGTGTGTTTCAAAGATATTAAGTACAGGCATGTGTGTGTGTGTGTGTATGTGTGTGTGTGTTCTTGTGTGGCTATCTTTGTCAGGACCAACTTCTAAACCATAAGGAGTGAGGACATTTTGGCTGGTCCTCACGTACTGCCGCACAAGACTTGGTTTAAGGTTTCGGGTTGGGTTTAGATTAAGGTTAGGGTAAGGGGTCTAGGGAATGCATTATGTCTACAAGTGTCCTCACTACAGATGTTAAAATTAACATTAATAAATTAAATTAAAGGTGCCATATGTAAGAATGTTGCCAAAAACGGTTACTACATTCAAATTCAAAATACTGAGGTCTTTTAGGTTTTGTTTTCTGACTTAACTGGCAACCTGTGGTTGCTCTGCAGCTGAGACTCTACTTACTGCAATGATTGGTAGACGGCGGTAGGTGGCGCCACATGCCAAAACATGATTTCAAAACATAAACATGATTTACAGTCTGCAAAATATTTATTTTAATGCAAATATTTTTTGTCTTTAAGTTTTGCGGCATAAAAAGTTACAGAAACAGCAAATATCTCTGCACGGATTGCACTACAGCTCTGAAAAGAAGGTGTGTAAAGACTGTGAAAAGAAAGTAGATTAATGCAGGATTAAATGTAGATGATTAGACATGGGCTGACACTGATGGACTACACAGGCAGGTGAAATCGCAGGCAAACACGCACAACTCTCAGCAAGCATCCATCAGTCCATCTCAAACCTGAGCAGAGGTCTGATCACAAAGCTTTGTGTTTGCATTCGGTCCAAATCAATAAATCATGTCAGTCACATTGAAAATAATTGTTTTTAGCTATTTTAAATGTTTCTGTGAGCAAACCATAGATCTCATCTGCTGATTGACACACAACAACATGAATAAAATGTAATGTATGGTGGGATCAGTGTGTATCTTGGCATCTAAGGTTACTTAACTTCCATTTTACAAGCAACACACAAATTTGACTTGCTATAAAATTACAGAAAACAGGCATTCTGTCAATGGAGGTTAGTCTCGATACGTCAGAAAGTTGATCACCATCTTTTAAAAAGTGTTGCACAGTTTGAATCGTTTTCATTCATGGGATCCAGGTAATTTAGGTGAATTGGTCAATTTAGAGTGACCCTCCGGTGGAGGATAAAGCGGTATAATAGATAGATGGATCCAGGTAATTGTTTATTTGAAACTAGCATCCATCCATCCTCTACCGCTTTATACTCCACATGAGGATCATGGGGTACGCCCGGGACGGTGCCAATCTCAGATGACATAGGGAAAAAGGTGAGGTACATCCAGGTTGCTAGTCCATCACAGGGCCACTCATACACTTTGCCAATTAACGACTATTTGTTTCACCAAACCTGCCGCAACTTTGATGCCATGTTTCCCAGTCAGTCTGGAGAAGCTGCCAGTCAACACCATGATGGCGTCAGTTAGTCGCATCAAGAAGTGCCACGAGGCTAAGTACACACAAACACACACTCACACACAGTGATCTGTAACTGGCAAACCACTCAATTCAACTACATCACAAACAAAATGAGAGAGAAAAAGACGGAAAACATTCACTGAGGAAAATCAGTCCTCGACACGATCACACACCGCACTTACTTCAGGCATGCACTTAGAGTGAGAGAAGTGGATAAAATAAAACACTCGCAGGATAAATGCCCCATCTTTGTCTTTCACCCGTTGCCTAGGTAACTAGACGATCGTTAAGCCGTTATCCCTTAGGTCACCGAGGAGTTGTTACCCAACAATAGGAGTGTGTGTGTGCGCATGTGTGCCTGTATAGTATACCTGTGTGTGTGTGTGTGTGTGTGTGTGTGTGTGTGTGTGTGTGTGTGTGTGTGTGTGTGTGTGTGTGTGTGTGTGTGTGTGTGTGTGTGTGTGTGTGTGTGTGTGTGTGTGTCTGGGTGTGTGCACTTGGATTTATTACCTCTTCAGGACATTTTCTTGCATTAACACTGACCTTTCAAACTTCATTTATTTTGCACTTTTCAAACAAGGCAAAGTTCTTCACAGGATAAAAACACAGGGTGTGTGTGTGTGTGTGTGTGTGTGTGTGTGTGTGTGTGTGTGTGTGTGTGTGTGTGTGTGTGTGTGTGTGTGTGTGTGTGTGTTCAAGAGGTCAACGTTTTTTTTTTTGTCATCTAGTTTACCTTCATCAGTATCCTGCTTAGAGGAATTGCTGTATGTTATTTCCTAACTTTCCTCTCCTTCCTCCTTGCTCCACTAAGTTTTTGTCACCAGGCTGCCTCACTGTGGTCAAATCTGCTCACTGCAACTGCAGACTTGAACTGCATGGCGTCAGTGTGAACAGTAAACATGTGAATCACATGTCATGATTCTCTGCTGCTGCTGACATGTGAAAATGAACCAGAGAATTAAACAGAGTTTAAGACTGATGTGTTTGTGCATGTGTATGTGCATAAACACAGAGTAACCCTGGGTATAAGTCGAGCTATTTGTTTTTCCTTCCTGGCATCCCATGAAAGCTTCAAGTCTGGGGAGGAGGGGAAGGTTTCCAATAGTTTAGAATTTGGATTGCAGTACCTGTATTAAATGCTAATGGCTGCAATTTTACATATTTTATATATAGCATTTTTAAGACTAACCTTCTAACGTCAGCAATCCTGCTTTCTTACGGACTTGGCTGACATTGCGAACCACATTTGCCAAAAAAAAAAAAAAACAACAATCATCACATTTTAAACCGTTTAAAACTCAAAATGAAAATATTACAGACTACACAAAGTTCCACAAAAAACATTTTCAATGCAATAAAGTGAGATACTGCATAGTCAGCGTTTTGTCGAATCATTTTAAACTAGAGCTTTTCAGCAGAAATCATTACATCAGGTCAAGGAAACAATACCTGGTTTGAGTTACAGTAATATCTAAAGATGTCGATGCTTACTGTGTGTGTCTTTTTTTAAGAGGTTGTAGAAAATGTGTAATTGGTGTAATTTTAGGTGTGTTATTCACATACATAGTGTTCAGGGGAGAATGGACCATATCAATCTCTGGTGGAGTTTCCTTTTGGACAGGAAGTGTGCTTCCTTTGTTTCCTGTGCTTTCCTGTGTGTGTGTGTGTGTGTGTGTGTGTGTGTGTGTGTGTGTGTGTGTGTGTGTGTGTGTGTGTGTGTGTGTGTGTGTGTGTGTGTGTGTGTGTGTGTGTGTGTGTGTGTGTGTGTGTGTGTGTGTGTGTGGCCCCAGGAGAGGTCTAAAAAGAACAATCAGTGTAGCGAAAGAACAAAAATGAAGAAGCCGAGACAGAGGCTAGAATAACTTGAGAGAGAGAGAGAGAGAGAGGGACACAGAAGGAGCCATGGAAAACAACAAGTGAGGGACAAAGACAATAAAAGATAAAAAAAAAAATCAGGAAGTGTGTGACCAGGATCAGGACTCAGCTGACCCTCTACCGACCAGTACAGAGGAGAATCAACCCTGAGCCAGGATGGACTATGAACCAAAGAAATCCAAGAAGGTACATTTGTATTTGTTCTGTTTCTTTCTTTCTTTCTTTCCTGGTTTCATTTTGTTCCTGTCAACTTGGGAACAGTTGGATCTGATTTAAAAAAAATTGCAGATTTTGTTTCCATGCATTGACAAAAATTCATCAGAATGTGTTTTAATATAAAATACCAAATACCCAACTAATAAATGTATCCCTGAATCTGACGGAGCAAAGAGGCAGAATTCATATAAAGGGTGCCGTGTGCACATATAGTCCACTGTAAATGTTGTGTCAATACAGTCAATAGCACAACCTCATTTGGGGACATTTCTAGCTAAAGATTAGCTTAATATGAGCCAGAGCTACTGCACGTGGTGGAGTATGGGGTTGTCAACCTCCTGTGTTGCTGTTGCAGCACAGTAGTGAATGACACTGAGGTACAAAACTCCATATGCATGAAAGGAAATGACACTATGTGGTGTCATGGCAGTAATAACTTTCAAACGTGATTCTTTGGTCGTGCACAGCTGACAAGATTCAAACTTACGTGAACTTATACTGAGTGAGAGTTAGCAGCTTAAATAGTTGCTGTTTAAATAAAAAATAGTTAAATAAACTAGATTCTACAACGATAGACCACTCACGTTACACTGAACAGGAAGTTGCAGACAAATACATAAATAACAACATATGTAAAAATCTGCTCATGGGTACCACTGCTCCGACAAAACAATCAAATATAACCAACTTCAACCTAAGGATTTTAATTTTAAATAAACATTCCCCAACATCTAATAGCTTGTTTTCTAAAGTTAGATATACGATAGTATAGGGAAATAGAAATCGTTTTTTTTAAATGCAGGGATAGTAAAAACTGCAGTCGTAGCACCTTGAGCTGAGAAGCACAGGCTGGTACGCTGCACATTTATAACAAAATCCAATTATTTCCCCCAATCTGTCTCCTCAAAGAAAGAATAGACCAAGAAGATTAAAAACCTCATATCAATCTTTGTCTTTACAATTAAATTCTGCTGACAACAGAGATGTTCATGAAAGACAGAATTGTAACGTGCTCTCCATTCAGTGTGTGTGCATGGAGTGTTTATAATGTCCATTCTCTCTCTACGCCCTGCAGCCTTGTATGTTAATGTGTGTGTGTGTGTGTGTGTGTGTGTGTGCGTGTGCGTGTGCGTGTGCGTGTGCCTGTCAATGGGTGTTTAACAGCATGTGCTATGTTGTCAGTGAGTAGGGAGCTGTCAGAGATCACTGTTCCACTGTCAATCACTGTCGGAAATGCCAAAAGGATGGACTGCATTAACACACAGGCAACCACATATTCATAGCCATGTATGAGCATACAAATCAACCTTCTGCTATGAATTCTACTTAAAGGCGCCATATGTAAGAATGTGGCCAAAAACGGTTACTACATTCAAATTCAAAATACAGAGGTCTTTTTTACGTTTCGTTTTCTGACGTAACTGGCAACCCCGTGGTTGCTCGGCAGCTGAGACTCTACTGACGGCAATGGTTGGTAGATGGTGGTAGGTGGCGCCACATGCCAAAACATAAACATGATTTGCAGTCTGCAAAAAAAAATGTTTTAATGCAAATATTTTGGCTGTACCGTTGTTGTTGGTGAGTTCAATATGTTATATGAATATTATTCCTGAGTCTCTGTGACATATTAGGAGGATTTTATGGCCAGTTGCTTTAGATTTATTACATAATGCACCTTTAACATTAAAACCCTGTGGTAATTGCACATGCCTGCATGCTGATATTCTCCTTCTTAGAGAATTACAACCAGTGGATTATTAATCCAGATGAAGGAGAAATAATTGATTAATTCAATGCTAACACAATAATCCATACAAAAGTTGTTTCACTATTTTTAAAGTGTTTTCCTCTTTTTCTCTTCCCCCAGGGTTTTGTCTCCCCCATTAAACGTTTGGTCTGGTCAAAATCTAGCCGAAGGCCAGTAGATCGAAGCAGCGTTTACCGCCGCGCATTGCACACCGTTCCCCTTTATCCTCCCGACTACATCATCCACCCTGAGAGGCTCATCTTCGACTACATAGAGAAGGAAGTCAAGGTAGAATTTGGAAGTGAATTCGGTGTAGTGCAGTGCAAAGTAACGCAACACAAACCTAACTTTCCTTTGTCTGATTTGATCTTAGTTCCTTGGCCACCTGACGTGGGTGTCGGTTACACTGAATCCCTCCAGCCGAGACGAGCTGCTACAACTACTGGACACGGCCAGGGTTGGTAACTCTAACTGACTACTTATCACTAATAACTTAATCAATGCTAAGTTTAATTATTAACAATATAATTATTCTGTAATGAAGCACAGTCATGCTTATTGATGTACAACCAATCTATAGCTAAATAAGAATTATATATAAGAAACCGCTGTTTTAATTTGAAATGATCTAACCAATCACTGTAGAGTGAATAACAAATCACTGAGTTATAACCGATCACTTCTGAGATTTATTCTGAATAAGTTGTCTGGACAGAATCAAAGCTAGGAATTAAAAAGTATTTTAAAGGTGCATTATGTAATATATCTAAAGCAACTGATCATAAAATCCTCCTAATATGTCACAGAGACTCAGGAATAATGTTCATATAACAAACTGAACTCACAAACAACAACAGTACAGCCAAAATATTTGCATTAAAAAGAATCTTTTGCGGACTGCAAATCATGTTTATGTTTTGAAATCATGTGGTGCCACCTACCGTCGTCCACCAATCATTGCTGCCGAGCAACCACGGGTTACCAGTTACGTCTGACCTACAATGGCGAGAGAAAGCGAAACCTAAAAGACCTCTGTATTTTGAATTTGAGTGTAGTAACCCTTTATGACCACATTCTTACATATAGCGCCTTTAAACTAAACTAATAATCTGTAAAGCGTATATTGAAATTATATGGTAATAATGAATATGCAGTTCAATAAAGTCCAAGGAAACACTCAGTAATCACCTATTCTCTAACGAGTGTCTGCCAATCAATAATGTATAATCAGTCCTGCTGTGTATTTGTCAGTAGCAGCTGAAGGTGCTGCCTTTAAAGACCAGTGTGGATCAGGACTGCATCCTCAGTCTGTCTGCTCGCTGTCTTCTGCTGACGTGGCGAGACAACGAGAAACTGCTGATGAGGGTTCCCACGCACGAGATCGCTGCCGCCTCCTACCTGAGAGACGACGCGCTGCACCTGCTCGTCCTCAAGACGGGTGAGGTCTAGCTGTAGGCGTAATCCAGGATAACGCGCGAGGACTCCGCCGAAGGAGTGAAGACTGGAGTATCATATGTATTGATGAGGCATCGATGTGATGAAGAGGGAGAGAAGAAGAGAAGCACGGGTGTTACTAATAAATAAAATGGTTCAGTTCAATTCACGTTAGCCAGGACCGTGTGACAGTGAACCAGCATGTGCCGTCAAACTGAGAAAGCTAAATGGAACTCAGCCATCGTTCATTTAAGTGATTGCACCTGTGGTTTTCTCACCGTGCCCTGTCAAAATGTCTGCCGCGAAAATGGCCCATAGTTACATGCTAAGAGCTGGACCAGGAAGACCAGAGCTTTTTCAAATGTACTCCCTCTCAGACTGAAAGGGTTATCTGACAGCAGGTAGAAGGCTGGAAGAAGGAGTGACAAAAACATTTGACTCACGTCTATGCTGATAGAGCTAGAGAGAGAAGGCTAGCCAGCTAGCATAAAAACTGGAGATGGTGAAACAGCTTGACACTGTAGGCCTACCTACAATTTTAAAAGTAAACAGACCTACTGCTGCTAATTAACATGCTAAGCTAACATTGGCAGATATAAGAATGGTGTTATGGCTGATAGGGTTATCTAACTGGCAAATACTTAGTCTGAATACATAGTCTGGTGGTTTGAAAAGTAAAGACCAAGAAGTAGGATGGACTAGCACTAGGTTTATTTCCACAAATTGAAGGCTACATGTACAAGGTATTTGTTTAGGTGTATAATCATACGTTAGTCATTTCATCGTTTCTGTGGCCTTATACTAAGAATTGTATGCATACTTTAGGCAAGGGTCTATCTTTGAAGGAGCCACCATTTTGTGCTGACATGTTTTTACAGCAGCCAGAAAGAACAGGTGTTTCACATTTTGAAGCATAAGCGTACAACACAAATGAATAACAACAGCTCCACCGACATGAACCGAATGTATAATTCAAAAAAGGAGAGGGATGAAGTGGCAGAGATAGAGGAACAAATGTCTACATCCTTCCTGTTAGGCCAAGATACTTTGTCCTTTGAGTCCTCCATGTGTTGCTATCTGCAGTCATACCATTATATGTCACTAATTCTTACGTCTTTTTTACCCTCATCATGCAGGTCTGAATGTGGACACCGTAGTTGCTGGAGATGACAGTTTGGACAGGAAAAAAACGATTAGCATCGATGGACGGCGTCAAACAATGAGCTGCAATACTGACCCGCGACCTGCAGGGGGCACAATGGAAAGACGACACACCATCTGTGGAGTCGATTGGAGGCCATCACTGTCCAGGAGTAACCACGACAAAAACCAGAATATGGAGAGAGGAGGTGGAGGAGGGGGAGGAGGTGGCGGAGGGGGAGATAGAGGAGGAGGAGGGAGCTTAGAGAGGAAGAGGGTCGGGGGGAGCTGGGAGAGGAGGCAGCAAACACGAAAGACTGGAGGCAGCTGGGAGAATCGCAGAGCGAGACCCATGAGTGGGAGCTGGGGGGTGGGAGTGGGAGTGGGCGGAGGTGGTGGAGGGAGCTGGGAAAAGAGGCATGGCGGAGGGGGAGGTGGTGGTGGAGGGGGGAGCTGGGACAGGAGAGGAGGAGGCAGTGGAGGAGGTGGCGGGAGCTGGGAGCGGCGGCAAGCCTGCACAGGGAGCTGGGAACGGGGTAAGAGCTACGGCAGCTGGGAGAGGAGAAACCACAACCCACTGGAGCCCACACCGTGTCCTGACGCCTACTGCAACCTGGTCATCCTGGCTGTAGAGAACAGGGTGTGTCACCTGATCTGCTCAAAGTTCATTCACAAAATGAGGATTAAAGTTTTTAAGCTGACTTAAAAATAACTTTATTTTTTTTTAAATAAACTCTTATCTCATTTATTTAGACGAGAAAGTAATATTTGTTGTAAACATGAGTTAGCTTAGCATAGCTAAAAACTGAAAACAGTGGCGCTAATTGGCATTTCATATTCACTTTTGTGCACAGCTTTTTACAATCAGTAGCATTTTGTCGTTACGCTAACCTAGGCTCCACAGTAATGTTAGCTGACAGTGTCTATGCTAAGTTAGCTAACTCACTGATGAGGAAAGAACAACAACAACAATATAAGCTGAATATAAGCTCACGTTGACTCACTCACTGGGCCACATAAAATGACGTGGCGGGCCACATCTGGCCCCTGGGCCTTGAGTTTGACACATGTGACATAGATCTACTTTCTGGAAGGTCACACATATGATTGACATGTTTTGACATGTTTACTAATTCAGTGTGTGTGTGTGTGTGTGTGTGTGTGTGTAGGATGCTGCAGAGGAGTATTGTTCTCTCATTTGTCAGATGTTCCAGATCATTTACGGCCATCAGACCATTGAATGTGTTGACCGGGCAGGTTTTCACCACACCATGCCTGACCGCTATTGGCTGCAGAGAAGTAAGTGTCTTTTTTGTTTGACACAACTCAGTTTTCTTATGTGAAGATCTATTTGAATGTGCTTCTGTTTTCCAGTGCACTTTAATATAAATGTATTGGAAGACCTTGTTACACATACAGTCACATTCCATGTCAATGGTTTGAATATTAATTAAACGTGCAATAATGTCCAGTTCTCCGTTTTCACTACAATTAGACAACACATATTAGTTTAAATTGTGCAACTGCATTTGAAGTTCCCTCCTGTTAAGAGTTGGTTTCATGTAGTAAACTGTGTGTCTCATGCTGTGTCTGTCTATTTGTGTGTAGGTGACAGTTGTTTGACTGACATGTCCTACAGCTATGACCCAGAGTTCAGTTGCTGCAGCTCATAGTGAGTAACGATCGCTGAGAGTATCTATCTATCTCTGTTTCTGATGTTTAAGTTTGTAAATAGAATTGAATCCATTTTAGTTAATGGTGTAGATGTACGCGTACAATTAAAACCCATAGGACCAGTTTATTCTTGTGTGATTAACTGTCGATTAATGACCAGACTGACAGACTGTGATTTTCTGTCTATAATGTGACAGCAGAGGTCGTCGCTAACTATCCCGCTCCCTCTCTCTCTCCCCCGCAGTGATGGCTCCCAGGATGCCTTTGAGCTCTATTACAGTGAGACATACAGCGAGAGCTCATCTGTCTCACTGCAGGACTCCCATCGCAGTCTGGCTTCAGCGAGTGACGCAGGAGACGGTAACCCTGCCCTGCTACTGATGCAGGAGTACATGATCACAGTGAGTGTGTGTGTGTGAGTGTGTGTGTTCTTGTAATCAAATGTTACTCCTATTCTTAATGTTAACGCTCTTATCTTCATGGTCTTGCTTTAAATTAATTTCTGCAGTCGTATCTACTAACTGTATCAGCTCTTTTCTTTCGTGTTTCCAGGATCAGAGATAACTTTTTGTTCAGAAAATCTTATGATTTATTTGCTTCTTTTTCTTGCGATCAGCAATTTAATAAAAAGGCTCCGCATATTGCATACAGTATGTAGCATATACCTATAGTTTAAGAAATACATTTTAACACATTTTGCATCTTTTTGATAGTTGGCTGTGATGTAACTCTGATTATACCACTACTTTCTGACCTATAATAATTGACTTGACCTTGACTAGTATACTAGCAGAGAAATGTCTCTCTCACTCCGTGTGTGTGTGTGTGTGTGTGTGTGTGTGTTCTTGTACTTGCGGCATACTGAGGACCAGTGAGGGTTTTTAACCAACAAAGTGAGGTCATTTTTACGGAGTGAGGACATTTTCGCCGGTCCTCACTTTGTTTTGATTGAAATCACTTCCTTAGGTTGCTATAACATGCTATACTCAATTTGTCCCAAAAAAAAAAAACGAATTTTGGACGACATAGTATAGTATGACCTTTTTGTCAAATTTTGCACCAAACAGTTTTTTTCAAAAAAAAAATGTAATGTTTTTTTCAACTTTTGGATGACATCGTATAGTATGACTTTTTGTCAAGAAAAATTTCAATTTTTTTTTCAAAAAAATGTTTTCAATTTTTTTTTTACTTTTGGATGACATTATATAGTATGGCGTTTTTGTAAAATTTTGGACCAAAAATTTTTGGTCAATTTTTTTTTTTTTTTTTGCTCGACATAGTATAAGTATTATGTTTTTTTGTAAAATTATGGACCAAAAAAAAAAAAAAAATCGAAAAAATCGAAAAAGTTTTCCAGCCCTTTTTGCTCTGGGGCTCCACCTGCAGACATTTTATGGTACTGCAACCAGTAGTTCTTTGTAGATGTCATTCATGAAGTAGATATTGGTAATTGTGTTGATTTATAAAGTGGAAATGCTGGTACTCACGCAACCCAGTCCTCAGTATGCAGCAAGTACAAAAATGTGTGTGTGTGTGTGTGTGTGTGTGTGTGTGTGTGTGTAGCTGCGTAATAAGCTGAGTCCTGTGGAGCTGCAGCAGTTCGCTGTGCTGCTGAGGGAATACAGACTTGGATCAAACATCGACCACTTCTGCTCCGAGCTGCTGCAATTGTATGGAGACAATCGCAAGTTCCTGCTGCTAGGTGAGAGACATATCGACAAACAGAGAGAGAGAGAGAGAGACTGAGACTCTATGGCAAACCACTACCTTCTACATATGCTTTTCATATGGTAATATTGCAGGAGAAAGAAACCATTGTGTACCTGTATTTTGGCACCTGTGTGTGTGTGTGTGTGTGTGTGTGTTACCTCTTCAGGAACTTTTCTGGCATGACATTGTCAAAACCAAAAGTCCTCATAGGAACCAAAACCTGGTCCTAATGAGGCAAAAGTTACTGCTTAAGTTTAGGGCCAACAATTTGAATTGTTATGGTTAGGTTTAGGCATTGACTGGTAATAGTTAATGTTCGGGAGAACAGTTTTTTTGGGGGCTGTTGTGTCCTAAGAAGAATTGTTTCTGTGTGTGTGTGTTATATGAGAATGCCTTTAGTCCATGTGTGTTTACCTCAACAAATTCAGCCCACTCTTTGGCCCACTTCCACTGAGGAAACCAAAACTTCCTGTTTATGACTGAGTGAGTGAGTGAGTGAGTGAGAGAGACACGGAGATGGAGGCTGGCATCATTATGTTTTTCTCACACACGCCCTGTTAATGCTCAGTGAGCTAGTGTATAATCAGCGTTATTAAAGGTTTGGTGGTGAAGGAGGAAACAACCAGGCAAACATCCAACTGAGGCACACCGCCAGAATCTGAACCCAAGTCTCTCACACTTTTACTCACAGTTCTTTCACTGATTTCGCTCAAATGAAACAAAGAGATTTTTAGGTTTTACGTTGTATCATATCCAAATTATTATAACATAATCTCACGTTCAGTCATCTATACAGTAATATTACCTGCCTGCCAATGCCTTCAACCCTTTGTATAGTTTGCTTGGAGGTAAACACAATTTGTTTGTTAACTAATTTTGTTTTCGAGAGAGCTCTTTCTCACTAGCTGTCAGTGTTTTTTATAAAGACCAGCAGTTACAAGGATAATTCAGTTGAGTTGCCGTCAACCACAATGATACGAGGCCATAATGTTTTTGTCTTTTCACATTAAAGTAAGGAGTGAATTGTTTTTGACACACATTTATTATTAAAGACAGACTATAAATAAAGTCATATACTCGAGTCTGTTCCTATCCTCCATCAGACTGATAAGTCACATAATAAGGGCCGGAGATGTTGATATTCAAACCGCTTTCCTTACTAAAGGGATTACATGTGGTAATATCTAAAAGTATTAAATAACTACATATATTCAGGTTGAGCAAGGGTTAACTTAGTATTTGTTGTTCAAATGTACTACTATAATACAAAACAATTGCAGACACGTCATACTCATGTTTTGTACCCTTAATTCAATAAATGAAAAGTATACATCATAATTCTGTACAAGAAAATAATTTTTGAATAATCGGAAATGTGTGTTTTGTGTTGTCTTTTTTCCCTCAGGCATGCGTCCATTTATCCCAGACAAAGACGTTGGAGTATTTGAGATTTTTCTGGAAAGCATCGGGATCCGAGAGGGCGGGATTTTAACCGACAGCTTTGGACGCATCAAACGCAGCATGAGCAACACATCAGCTTCGGCCATGAGAGGGTATGTACGGTCAGGAGGAGAAATATAGCTATTATTTCTTACTGTCAGCATCTTTTGTTTCGCTTTACTTGGCCGTATGCTTTCTACATCAGGACTGTGAATGTTTCTATCATCTCGTTCATGTTTATTCTTGTTCATGATTTCATTCAAAGCCGGCCTGACCCAACTCCATAGAGAGTCCACTTTTAGTATTAGGTTAAAGAAATAAAACTAGTTTGCATTTAGATAAACAGCTTGTTTTTTTTCAGCAGGTACGACAACTGCTCGCTGGCCTCAGGATCTCAGGAATTCAATAGACGCATCACTGATATCACCCATGACATCCAGGCACTTGGCTTCCAGGACACACATGGTGACATTGAGGAAGAGGACTACTACCTCTGATGGAGGGATGAAGAGAAGGACAGACGTCTGAACTCTGAACAAACACAGGTGCCTCTAAGCAAAAGCAGCCCATGTCTTTTTAGAGAAAATCTACTGAGCACTCTAATGGGTGGACTTAAAAAATTATATATATATATTTTTAATAAAACATAAATACATGTTCTTGTGTGTATCATATACATAAAGAATAATTAATCAATGTGCATTCATTGATTTTACGGTTTAAGTTACATGAAACATCTATAACAAACAGTCCTTTTCTTAAAGTGGTTCTTATTTAAAACAAGAATCAATGACACTTCAATTTAAAAGTTTTTTCGAAAATCCCAGGTCACATCTCTGAAGTTGTTTAAAAAAATACTGTATTTTACGGAGCAGTACTGTGACTCTATCTGCTGAGGGGACTGTAATACTCACAAGTGACCACATGGAGGCAGCCGAGATAACGATGTTTAAGGTTCCATGAGTAGACACACACAGACAGACAGACAGACAGACAGACGGACGGGCATTATGTGTGTTTGTATGTGTCCCAATGTTGCATTGACCCTTTATCCTGGAAGGATATCATGTCTCTCCCATGATGCACTGCTTCACTGTCCCCAAACTATCTCCTGCCAGCCTCACTGAATATCAGAGAGAGAGAGAGAGAGAGAGTCACCCTGACCTTCAGTTCCCTCACTCTCATTATGTAATAGGTTAAGATCAAACACATCACTGAAAATGAAGTAGATAAGTAAGCAAATGTATCCCATTTTTATCTCTTTTTTTTTTATCTAGATGTAAAACTAAACTAAAATAACCAAAAATAACTAAATCTATATTTAAACTGGACTGGTGCCTCTTGTCCAATACCAGCTGGGATTGACTCCAGGATGGATGGAAATGACTTGTAACACAAAATGGCAAGTTTGTCAGATTTGGACTCACTGAAAAAAGCAGCGACTACTTGGTTTATGCTTCTAATGTTCAAAGACCGTGATTCACCTTAGTCACAGTGACACCATTGTGTTTATCGTAGCAGCAGTCTCATTAAAGCGCGATCATCCCCATCATTGGATTACAGCTCTGTAATCTCTAAAGTCGTCCACCTGTCATCATTTAGCATTACATCATCTCCCTACTACTGATGCACAAGTGCATAATATACACACACACAAACTGCCTTCCACTGCGGTAACAATATGTTTTACTGTTATCATTTCTAACTGGCAGTCATCTATAAAGCACATAATTGCACTAAAGTATAAAAACTGATGATTTTTTTGTGGAAAGTTTTGTTGTGGATAAAACAGACACGGCCAAAAACATTCAGTTTTCATGGTTGTTTTTTAAAAATGTATTGATGTGTATCTTATTGTAAATAAAAAAAAAATGGCACTGCAATTTAAAGTGTATCCATTTGGTGTTTTTTTTTTTTTTAAACACTGTGCAGTGCAGCAAAATCATCATTCAGCAGATGCCTGGTGTGGATGTTTTTGGAACATTGTTATTATGTATTATGTAATACACATTATTACGGATAAGGTCATAGACAACAGCTTATAATAGATATTTAGTCATGACATAACGCAAACAAAAATGAATTTCCAGTAAGGCTAAACTGCATTATGTCAGGTTTGCATTTTCTCCCTGCTGCTGCTGTTGTTCCACCTAATCTGAATTTGTGGTCCATTTGTTGCTCTGAAGATCAGGGCTGAGCGTTTGATAACAAACTGCCAGCCTGAAGGGATTAAATTGCGTGGCGTCCTCCAGATTATATTTATCAGGTTGCCAGTCATACTACACGTCGTGGTCATTCGGCTGAGCCGACCAGGGTCACTCAGCTCAGTATTGGTGTCAGTGCAGAGATCAGTACAGAGAAAATCCTCTAAGGTTTCATAACAAAGTACCAACAGCCAGTCAAAGCCACTGTCTGGCAAAGCGGCAAAGATACTGGAGCTCAGCCTTCCTACAAATGAACGGGACGCACAGTAATCCCTCGAATAACTGATGAATTGACTGTATTTATTTGATGATTAAAACATGAATAATGCTGCTGTCATCATGAACAGATAATGAGTTAGTGTTACATGGGTCTAGGACTTTTTTGTACTTTTGTACTGGCAAAAAGAATGTAGCCAAAGTCTGGGTTTAGACCCACAGAAGGGTTTCATTCCCTAAACACATTTTCAGATTTTCCCCCAACCTTTTAGTTAATATTTATGTGTGTATGTTTTAGGAAATGATTAATTTACCAGTTCAAAATAATATCAGGTGTAACAGATATGGCTGTTAATTGTGGCATTATGCACACATTTGCACTTGTCAAGATTTATATTTTGGGTCACAATAGTTTCCCATCTATAAAAAGTGGGTCCCCATAAAGAAAATCTTGGTAACACTGGGCCAATGTGTAACATTTAGGATTATTTACTGGCAGAATCAAACACACTGTATACAAGAATGCAATAATGTAATAATAATAATCTTCAGCAGACTTTGAAGACATATAACAGTAATAGCTATTCCATGTGTTTCAACTAATTTCAGGGTAAGGTTATTACTTCTTGGACTTAAAATTTAATTTGAGGGGAAAATGTTCATAGTCTGAATAAAACGAAAAATACATGTATCATAAAACAAAAATATGTAATTGTGCCGATTTAAATGTTTTTGAGAGAACATTCCTTCAGTTGTGGTCACTGTATTTACATTACAGCATGGCCAAACTCCTCCCCGGTGGCGTTTTTTTATTACGTCATTACGCATTCCTGTCCTGACCAATGAGAAGGCAGGAAGGGTGTAAAGTGGTCTCGCGCCGGGTAAAAGAGATTTGACAGTTGTAGGTCTCGCGCCGACCGTACGGTGGACTTCCTCAGTGGGGCAGGGACCATGGCGGCGGCGGCTGCCTGCGGGCAACACTGCGCCGCGATAACGCCCGCTGTTACCGGCAAAAAGCCTCACACGAACAGGGAACATAGTCGGAGGAACCGGGAGAACTCTCGCAGAAGGCAAGCGGCTCTTTTGTTCCTAAGTAACATCTCCCTGGACGGACGGCCAGTTCACAGCAATGCAGCGGAGAATTCGGGAATCCACCACCACATAGAAACGGACTTGGAGGGAACGGACACCGGCTCTGCAGTGGCGGCTGCGGCCGGTTTGTGTCCGGAGCTGTGTGGTAATAACAGCCACGGTCCAATTTGTTTGTCTGCGTCCACGAAAACAGGAGTCCTTAACGTACCTCCTATCCTCGTCTTGCCGTCCGAGCCCGTGTTTAACGACGAGGGCAGCGCGGAGGTGGTGCCGGGATGCCGCAGAGGCTCCTTCCCTTCACCGGGCAACAGCCACCTGCTCTCCCCGTCCCCGTCCAACATCAGCCTGCTTCCGTCGCCGATGGGACCGCGGAAGTCTTCCACTCTACTCTCAGTTCACAGCTGCAACTCGGTGTCGTCGGAGCCCCGACATAGGTAAGATCACGCAGACGAATTCGCCTGTTTGTGTGCGATGTGTTTACCGTGTAACTAATGACTACAGTCTGAACTTAATTGTCAGGAGAAGATTGTTGTTGTCATTAGTTCATACGCAGAACTTCATACCGGGGAAACTGTGGCTGGACTGTGGTCACACAACAGTGTTTACAACAGGTTTTAGTTGCTCTGTGGTGATAGTATTGACATTGTATTGCTATTAGTGTTGAAATTAAGGAGAAGTGTATGTCACTGGTCGTGAAGTAACGTTACTCACCAACACGTCACTGGTTTTCCTCCCTGTCAGCAGTGAAGTCAGCTGTTGGCTTTTCAAAGTTAGTGAGTCAGATCAGGTCCGGGTGCTCCAGCTTCCTCCAGCTTCCTCCCACGGTCCAGAAGCTGCAGATCTGTGATTAGGTTAACTGAACACTTAAAATTGGTCATAGGTGTGAGTATGAGAGTGAATGACTGTTCCGTGTCTACATCACAGGCGACCTGTACAAGGTCCCCCCCCCCCTGCCGTTTGCCCTATGTCAGCTGGGATTGTGCAGGATAAAGCGGTGGAAAATTGATGGATGGACTTTGAGTCAAGGGATCACCAGTCTTCATAAGAAGGATTTGTAAAAGTTGACTTGTCCTTGTTTCCCTTGAGACTTCAGATTAGATAGCGATAGTTGAGCCACTAGGTTTGAAAGTACAAAAGTGTGTGATGCTTTGTTATTCTGTCAAGATGCTGCCACGTTGTGCCTTTTATGAAGACAATTTTAGTTGATAAAATGCCACTAAGTAATACAGTTTCACAGCACTAAGTGACATCCTCTGACAAATTGTGCAATGTAAACACAGAAAAAAAGTTTTTCAGAAATGTGTTCAAATTTGGAATTAAGTTGGGCTGGGAGTCTCAAGATTGTGACAAAATTGAGGTCGATAACAATGTCAAGCTTGGTTGCGTTTGATTTCTGACAGGAAATGTGACTTTCAAAACAGATCCATGCTTTGTAGAGGGGAAGTGAATCCAGAGACAGTTGAAAACCACCAACAGTCATCATGAAGTCAAACTCTCAGTTGACACAGTAACCTAGAATCATCGTAATCCTGGTGTTTTACTGTCATTCCTTTGCTAAAGAAGGAGACATTGGATGGATGGGTGGGATGATGAATGAGACGAGAAAGATGCAGCCATAAAAACAACAGGGGATTGATTTAATGTGAACAGCGTTGTTTTGTGAGATGTATGTGTATCGTGCTCATCTGGCAGTGGTTCAGGAACTGCTGATGGATGGATCAGCTTTGTCACCGTGTTGGCAGGGCATCAGGCCCTGAGAGTGTCAGGGTGTCAGACGCTGAGAGTGTCAGCGCTGCAGCGATAAACACTGCTTAACCTCTTTTACACTTAACAACAGGCTTTGAAATTATAGGAGATGCTGTAACAGCTCATCAGTCAGACTGCTGCATCAGCCGCCAACCATCATCTGCAACTGTTGCCGTATAACGTCATGATACTTATTTACCGTCGCGTTGCACAGCCAGTACAGTATTTCGTGCCAAGTCGTTTCTCTAAAGGAGAAGGCAAGAGAGTCATACTTGTTAATCATTGATATAAATCATTAATGTGAATCCTGTACAGGGCTCTTAGGGTCAGTAAATTAAAAGGCAGGAAAAATAAAAGACAGATAAATAATTCACAGTGATAACAATAACACAGACATAGAAGTAGAAATATATACAGAACTGTAAGCATAAGTCTAAATATACAGTTTTCAGTTTACTGTAGTTGAGGCAGAATTGAGGTAGTCAAATTTATTGCACATTTTACTGCATATGAGCTTGTGCAGTGCTTTATTTTGTTTTTGCCATCCATCTCACTGTGGTTGGAAAAAAGCTGTTATAAAAGTGGGTTGTATTTGTGGTGATACGGTACACTCTGCTGTGTCTCAGAGTGTAAGTGGAGAGTTTTTTGGTGTCTGAGAAAGAAAGAGAGAGAGGATGGATGGAGTGCGTCTCTGATGATGCTCGCTGCTCTTTTTCGGCAGTGTTGTGTGTGTGTGTGTGTATATGGTGACCACAGAAGAAGGTTCAGTACCAAGTTGAGTTCTTCTCTCCTCTGTGTGGTGTTTCCCTACCAGATAGTGATGTCTGTAGGGAGGATGAGCTCCATTAGTCAATACAATCGGACAGGGTGAGAGGGCAACGGCTCGGCCTGGCTTTCCCGAGCAACCTGATCTAGTATAGCCACTTCTGGGCCTTTTTTTCCCTGTGGCAGCGGTGTCCACATCAGGTCAGATGAGACATGAAGACCCAAGGACTGGTGACCTTCAGCCCCCTCCTCTGGGTTAGGGTTAGGGTTCAGTTATTTTCCATCATCATCAAAAAACTGCTGTGGTAGAAGAACAACACATGTAGTCTAATGATGATTGTAGTACTCACTTGTGTTTACAAATTAGCAAAACCTAAAAGAACCCAGTTCTCCATTGAAGATGTTGACCCATCTCAAGAACCCTTCTCTAGAACCATGCGGCTGGTTCGAGAGAAGGGATTTCTAGGGATTTCAGGTTGTTGTGGCTGTTGAGTCTGTCAGCTCTCTCGGACTTCAGTGGCTGAATTTAAAGTCAGCCTCCTCCTCCTCCTCCTCCTTTTCCTCACCTTCACACTTGCCAGTGTGATGAAGTTGGGTCAGTCATGCTCTGTGTAGCCTCTCTTTGTCTGTTTACAAGACTCAGTAAGTGAAGTCCTGCCAGCCAGCTAACCAGCCAGCCAGCTTCATTAGTCTACACACACACACACACACACACCCTCTCATGCCTGCAAGCACACACATATACTGTACAGAGACACATGTCTGTAGTTTAGCTGGCTAACTGATTCTGTTGATGCAGTGATGCAAGACATTTGGCTGGTCCTAAAACCCTTTGGCAGCTAAAGTGACTGATCTTTGTGAAGTTTGTCAGTTTTGATTCTTCAACTTCTGGAACAGTTCCATTTTTTTTGTATTTGTGATGACGCCCTGAATCCATGACTGTCTTTTTCTCAAAAGATACGAAGTAACCTCAATTTGTTCATGATTTTATAGATAGATAGATAGATAGATAGATAGATAGATAGATAGATAGATAGATAGATAGATAGATAGTATTTTCTCAGTATATCAGTATTATTTATAGCACATCCAAATATCTCTTTTACCATTTGTGAATCCCAATATACTGTATGCATATTTACTCAAAAACCCGTAGTAGAGAACCACCCAAGTAGAACATTTCACAACAAAAACAGGGTGAACACTTGGTTTGTCAACCTGAATTTTGGAGCTCACTCCATCAGTGACTGTCAGTCAGTGGAAAACATTTTTCCTCCTGGTCATAAACAGTGCAATTACTGTACAGACACAGTTGACATGTGTATCTTTATGTAAAATGAAGTGGTTACAGTTGAAAGCCACAGCAATTTTTGTGAATACCGGTGCCTTTGTTGACTGCCGTGCATTAATGTCCATTAATGTTTTTTCACAGAACCCTTTCATATTTTAAACTGTGTATTAGACCATACATAAACTAATGACAAATTAATTGAGTAAACGACCATGGCTGTTTTTCAAGTCAAAGAGTGGGTCTGGCATTAATCAGCCATTAAAGCTGGTGATTTGAGCGGTTGTTGGCTTATTCCCATACTTCTCCTGGCTACATACAGCAAGAACAGATGCTAAACACATGTGAGTATGTGAGGAAACAATTTTGGTGGCCTTTGGCTGTTTAATGTTTGAAATGAAACCTTACTTTCAATTCAGTGAGGGATTAAAATTCTGGTCTTAACGTTTGCCAGTGTCAGGGTACAGGTGGTGTGAAACTTGCCTTCAAGTAAATACATGACTTTTTCTGTGTTTTTAATAAGGTTTGTGACTGACTGAGACCGTTCGGGTTGATAAATCCTACATACACAAATCAGTCCCCAAGCAGTGTTAGCTATATTCAGTGTTGTTCAGCTGCAGTCAATGTGAATGTTGTCCAGTGACTAAACTGACCCTGACCCCCAGGATTTCCCACAATGCTTTTGACTCCATTTATTTCCGCTGCTCAATGCTATTCTTAGTAATTGAACAGGATCTCAGCTGTCCTCTCATACACAGATAAACCCTTGCTCAAATAACACAACTTCTAGTAAATTGCTCACACGGTTGGAGTGAAAATGATCATTTATATTTAAGTCCAATCTGCCTGTAATCGGAGCTTTCCTCCCTGTTGTCTCCCTGCTCTGGCACATATACTCCATCCAAATCATGATCGGCTTTCTCATCTTGGAAGACCAGATCAAGGGCATCTTACTGCCATAATCTCAGTCACTGAAGTGACGGCGCAAGTATTTTGTCCACTCTCCATTGTTTTCTCCCAACGGAGTAAACAGAGTTTTAGGGTGCGGTCATTCAAACTTGACCTGATTGTCGATGAGCTTTCAAAGTGCGTCTGTTCCGCTCCCTCGCATCAGTTTCTGTCTCTCTCTTTCATGTTTTTGTTAGTCATGTTGAAGTTATTTTAAAGACTGAAGCTGCTCATATTTAACACAAGTCTTTTTTTTTTCACCGGTGACAGCTGACACTGCCACAGAAATAGAAACATCATTGTTATTACTGATCACTTTGTACACACACAGATATACATGTCTTGATGTTGCCTTTGAGTTCTCTCTCTGTCTCACACACACACACACACACACACACACACACACACACACGCACAGACACATGCACATGCACAGAGAGAAAATTAAGCTGTCTCCACATAATTTGGAGCGCTGAACTGCTTTGTTGCTGAAATTGTTGCCTGAAGCCGAAAAAGCTATCAGATTCAACAGGAACGCTCTTTTGTGCAGAGTTAGACACACTGACTGGACTAACACACAATACACACACATACAAGCACAATACACACACACTCTCCCTGAACTATGAGAACAAACAAAAGAGATAGGAGATGGAATCTGACTGACATCATGTGTATGTCTTGGTGTGTGTATGAGTATGTGCATGCTTGTCTAAACATGCATGCCTCTCTATTGAAAACAGCTGAGTCACACTGCCCTCCACACCCTGAATACACACACAACACACTCTCACACATGATTTGTATTTTTCTCTCCAGTCCCGATAAAATTTTTGCTTTTAGAACGGGGTCCTCACTAATGTGGTTGGATTTCAAAACAAATGTCACTGTTAAGTTCTCTTTGTTGAAAACAAGTAAAGAGTGTGTGATTCTCTACAGCTGTAGATCTGGCTCAGCAGTCGATCCGCCTTGACCGTTTTTGTAAAATATAGGCAATCGCGCCATACATGTGATGTAATGTCCATGCACAAATCATTGACTTGACGGATGCTAAATGACCTTCCTTTTAACTGAAAATTCATTCCCTTTACACATGTTGACCATGACTGTGTAACCCCTGACACACACGTGCATGCACACGCGCACACACCCTATATCTTATCAGTCACTTCCACATCCCAGCAGCTTGAGCTCTCTGTTAACAGCTCAGACTCCTGTACAGGCTGATATCTCTTCCGTTCTAAAACTTGCATCATGTTTATAACATCTTTGGGAACTGTGTTTATATCAATAAAATGACAATAACTTAATAGTAATTAATAAATTATGAAATAGTTTGTTGTCAATCAACAACCCAAATGTGAGTCAAAGCATCTCAAATGTAAGAATGATAATTTTTAACTGACTTTGTTTTTTAGACTTCTGGTTAAATTAACCAAAAAAATAAAGCCATCACCTTAGGCTGTGACAAAAAAGCTATACTTAATTAATTAGCTGAACAAATTCATCAGCAATGACAGTAATCATTAGTTGTCACCCTGCAGGTCGATGACAGTAAACAAGGCACATGTCATCTGATATGTTATTTAAATGGTCTAAAGAGCCATAAACCAAATAAAATAGCAAAACAAGCACTTAATAATCATAATCCAGTCACACACCTTGGGCGAAAATGTGTTTTTATTTTCACCAAGATGTATTTTCAGTAACATGAATCAGTCTTGATGCATTCCATGTTTTAAATACCTGATTTTTACACACCAACTGTATTGCACATGTGTAGTTTGTTTCATCATGGCCTTGTATTTAAGCCATCATGGCCTCTTGTTGTCTTTTTGCGTTGCAACTGTGACACACAAACCGAGTGCAATGCCAAGAACGAGAAAGAAGGGGATGGTGGGGAGAAGGAGTGAGGGGATTATTTTTTTTCGCTAAATCAAGCTGAAGGAGCAGAGGGAAGAGTCTGTTAATCTGGTGATGTAAGACCCACCACAGGCCTGCTGGGTAATGCTGAGTCTGTGTGTCCGTCTGCTGCTCAGTCAGATCCATGTGGCGTAATCTGTGCGACGGTCAGTGTCCGGCCATTGGTGTCAGATGTGTGCGGATGGACTGTGTTCTTACTCACTACTGCCTGCTGGGGATTTAGGAAGCAGGGCATCTGATCTATGACTGGTGGTTTTTGTGTGTATGCATTTGTGCATTTGTGCATTTGTGCATTTGTGTTATCATCGATCCTCCTGGATAAATCAGCACACATCAACAGGATGTATTTTATGGCTTATATTTATATATAAAACAATTATTTAGATTTATACATTTTGAGGCAATGGGTGTGGGGCGGGGTGGCAATACATGGAAGATGGGAAAATGAGGACTTGAAAGTGACAGTGGTGTTAGATGAGGAGATTGTAGCTGTTGTTTCTGCTGCACTCACCTTCTTTTTTTGTGGTGCTAAAACAGATTAATGTTCAGTCACAGCATGGAGCTGAAGCTATGGTGACATCCATGCTGCATTTCTGCTTTTGTCATATTGTCTCTTCTTGCCCAGGTGATTAACATGTCATTTCATCCAAGAATAACTAACCAAATTACTACAATATTATTAGCATGGCATGACAACTTGATGACACAAATGCAGAAGCTCCCTTTTATGTTGACACCTAGTGCGACAGCGGCCCCTCTGTTCCAGTGATAATGGCAAGTGACACAAAAATTATACTGAAATCATTTTAGAAAGTGGCTCTGTCCATTACACCACATTATTTTCCATAAAAAGCATGCATGAATATCACTGTTTTTAGTTAAAACCCTAAATCCCATTTGATTTGTGCCAGTGAGGCCTTTCATAGCATTATTTAAAATGGAGTGTCTCACCTGTCTGTGTGATGGGATTAGCATTAGCTTTGCAGATTTGGTAAATGCAAATAACCAGCATAATAACAAGGAAAGCAATTATACAGCTGAAAATAAAAACAGAATAATCAGTGTGAATTCAGTTAATTTTTACTAGTAACAGAACCAGTGGAGTGGAGAGATAGTGAGACGCAGAAGCAGAAAATATAAAAAGTCAATAGAATATATATAAAAAAACCAGTAAGTCATAGCAAAAGATAGATGAATGAGAGCTGAGGCCAGAACATATCCAGAATGAAAACACCCAATGTTATTTTTATTTATTCTATTTTAAGCATGCAATGTTCCGTTTGAGTGTGTTTTGACTAGTTTATTTTAGGATAAAATGACACGAGTTATTAATAGAATGACTACAGTATCGTTAGTGAGTCAAACCAAGTGAAATGACTCTTTGTCTCAGACAAATCCACCAACACAGTCTCCAGAAACAGGCCCACAGCTGGTCCCGGTGCTCTGACCTGCACAGTCGCTGTTTCCCGCATGAATTCATGAAAATGTGGCAGAGTCAATTTTAACACCATGTTGCATCTACATTTGTCATCATCTAAATGTACTCTATCCTTAGATTCAACTTCGTGTTGACTTTTATTATTGTGTCATATAGTAAACAAAACAGCATAGCGGGCTTCAAAGTCTACAAACACGGTCAGATTGATCTATTGCTTATTTAATTGTATTGAAAAACCTGATACCCAATACCTCCCTACGTATTGTGTTATTGTCGTAGTCAAATAGAGAGCACTTGTTTTCTTGCATCTGTTCTTTCCTTTCATAATTAATATTTTCTAAAAAAGAGAGTCCCCCTCAGCCTTAAGCTGAGGCTTGCTTTGGAATAGGGTATCAGCCTTTTGTTCTGCTGGCTGACCTTTCAGTTTTATTGGCAAAAAATAGAGAATAATACCACCAATTATACAATTCTGTCCAGACAATCTTCAAACAAAAGCAGCTATACATATCTGAAAATAATTGATCTCTAATCCAGTGTGAATTTGTTTTTGCTAAAACATTTTTTAATATTAAAAAGTAAATAATCATTGAGAAGGCTGCAGTAAAGCTTTAAGCTTATTGGATTCATCCCCAGTGTAAATAATAATGAATCACTCTTCCGATTCCCAGACTCAGTGAACATGCAACCAGCATGATTCTTTATCAACACGGCGATCATCATCTTTATGCTCTGCTGCAAAGGAAATGGTACATTGGATTTTTCCATTCCCACACAGAATGGAAACTTTCCACAACATCCCAGAGAGATAAAGCTGACTGGTTCTCATGGAAATATGCCACTGGTCAGACTGTTGTTATAGTGAGACTGCAAATCCACAGCTCAGACACCAGGACCCATTTAGAGCGACTGAGAGAGCGATGACATCGGCTGTCAAACTTGTATCCAAATCGTGTTTATGTTTGTTTGTGATGGTTTTCCTCACAGAAGCCTCTAAGCTGAGTACATAGTTTAAAGGTGTGTTTGGTGACACAAGTGTAGGGATGAGTTTTTGGTCCATCCAGACCAGGTAACTGCTGGCTGTCATTAATGCAGCACTGCAAACACTGCTCATTATTCAGCATATAATAATGCTTTTGCAGAGTGAAGTTGTTGTATGGCTGCTTTTTACACAATAGATACCATTTGAGAATGTGTATATAGATAGAATGTGTCTCTATATCAGCCATTGTGAGCATGTTTGACTTTTCAATAAATACCAGACACTGTCATCTTTACAATCCTTTCCACCCTTTTTTCCATCCATCACTATCATCACCATTATCAGAGGCACTGGGCGATCGGCTCCATTCCCACACACAAACATTCCACAGCATTCCAGAATACTTGTTAATGGCTGTTTCCCATGGACATTTAATGCTGAATAGATTCCATCATGTGGCCATGATTACAGTAAGTATATGACAATTAGACATAGACTCATTGGGAAAGTGACTGTTCTGGGTATGTTTGCTTTCAGCCGTATTTATATCCAGAGGAGGGTGACTGTCTGCTGACATCTTAACTGGCAGAGTTAAAACTGGACATTTCATTGTTGTGACTGCATTTTTTTGGTGGCGTTATTTATGGATCTAAAAGATGTCAACATTTTAAAAGACGCTTTTCTCGGTTTGTGCTTCTCATTCATTCAGTCTTTTACATTTTTCTCAGAATACAGACGACGGTCCACAGAAAACCAGGATAGTTGTGACCACAACACACAACTCCTTCAAACATCTGTGTAATGAGGGTATTATGAGCACTGAGGATAGTGAACAGCAGAGATAAACAGTGATTTAAAGTTCATGTGGTGTAGAATCATCCGGTCAGCCATTAAAAAAACAGTAACAGATGCTCCCTCTCACACACACACACACACACACACACACACACACACACACACACACACACACACACACACACACACGCACACACACACTGAACACGCTGTTTGTGTGTGTTGACAGTTGTGTAACTGTTTCCCAGAGGGTCTGTTACCTCTATATAGCTCAATATAGTCTTTGCATTATGTAATAAATATTTGTTCTATTCGATACTACATGTCATTTTGTCAGTGTACTGTTATGGAACAAGACATCTTGAATTTGGTTTGATATTAAAAAAACCCAAATTGCTCTCTGCACACTGCTGGGTGATTAAATTAGGTTGCCAATAGCCACCAATGTCCTATTACTGATGTCGTTTGTCGCCTTTTTTGTTTTGTTTATTTGTTTTTGCTCATTTTCTTTTTTCCTAATTATAACTGTTTAATGATAGAAAGAATAATGCGAAACATTGCTTAATTAAGTAACCAGTCACCGAATTTAGTGATTGGATTTATTCATATATTGAATTTGGCCAATTTACATTTTACGTCTGCACTGACTGCAGACAACTACCTCTAGATTAAATCCACATTATCATTTTTCAATTCAAATCGTGTAAACGTTACCATGCATTTTGGTGACGCATAATGTGCTGTTCTATCTCGTTCTATCACAAATGCAGTCATTCATTGAAATGAAAATGCCACAACAGAGGTAGCAGCATCAGCTGCACTTTGTTTTCATCATAAACAGTGTGCAGGATAGACGGCATCACTAAAATATTGAGGCATCACTAATCCAGTGACCTTTCAATGGGTTCATGTTTGTTTTGAGCTAAAGTTGAAGAATGAAGAAGTCAATTATTTATTATTGTGTATTCCCTTTGTTAGTTTGTCTACCTTCCAGAGTTTCCACACAGTTATTCATGTTTTTTATCGGTTTGGGGTCTAAATTACCCTCCTGTCCAACTTCTTGAGTCTAACCTTCACTTTTCATTTATTATTCAGATACAAACATTTCCCCATATTTTTAATGTCATCTTTCCTACACAACCTGGCCTCGTGCAGTCCCATATCAGCACAAATAGCTATTGTAAACAAATAATGTTAGATTTGATTAGATATTACATATTGATATGATATGTGATGTGTGTGATAATGTGCCAGGAGATTATGCCTGTGTCCCACACACACACACACAAATGTGAGTGTGGATCTATAAATGCACACTCTGCTTAACATGCAAAATTAGAGTCTGTGTGTGTTCCTGTGCATGTGCGTGTGAGACCATGCTGCTGATGTCAGTAACATTATGTAACTCCTGTGTTGTTTGTGAGCTCGAGCTCCTTGGCCTGTTGTCATGCCGAGGTCTGTTGTTTTAATCCATGAGGTCGACATTATCTGACTCTTATCCTGACCTCTACAGATTGACAGTCACAAATCAGCAGTTTTGTTTTTTTCAAACCATAATGTTTCACATCTATGGACATAGACTGGATTCAATGTATTAACCCATTGACCAGCTTTTTCCTTAAAAGCTGGATGCGATGCATGTGTGTTTTGACACGAGAAAGATGAAATGAATGATTAATTGCCAACAGTCTTCCCCAAAGAATGATTTAGTGCAAATCCTCAGGTGTAAGGGGGATCTTTTCAACAGTGTTTAGAATGGGAGTGCCTTTGGTTTGCATAGGATTTACTAAAAGCTGTGCTCTCGTTACTATTTTGAACACCATTACCTATTATTTCAAGCAGTCAACTCGTCAAGTGTTGTGAAAGTTAATGTTATCCCGTCTCCTTTACTGAGAAACTCTGAGCCTTTCTGAAAGACAAATTGTTCTACGCTGTTGTTTTCCATGATTAAAACAGTAATCCAGTTTGCTGTGTTTGATTAAAAGCTTAGTTTTGTTCATCTGTGGGTATTTGGTTTAATTAAATGTGTGCATCTTTGTGTGGGCATCTTTTTAATCTTTGTGTTGGTCTCTCTTTCTCTCTGGTAGGACACGTAACCTCTCCGGTGGTTCTCCCAGACCTCGACACACCAAGAAGATTCACTTCATTAAAAACATGAAACAGTATGACACGAGAGGCAGCAGGTGAGATGCATGCATGTTTACCGTAAATTCAAAGTTCCCTGCTGGATGTCTTCTATTTTAGTTTGTGAGGTCACTTTGGAAACTGATCTCAGACGTTTGTTTTACATTTTGTTTCATTGTATCCTCTGTGTTTCAACTGACAGAACGAAGTTAAGATCAAGGTGAAATGTGAATGTGACTAACATCATTTGGTTCCGCTGCTCCAGCCAAATCTTTGTCCAGATCGAAGCAATGTTATGTTAGCATGTTGTCCCTCTGCTGATCACAGAGTGTAGAGTTACAGAACACCACTGAAGCACAGACTAATCTCTAGGTTTGTAAATCGTCTAAGACACTACAATTATGAAAATCAATAACCCTGAAACCTGCACTGCTGGGGTTAATAACTTCTGCTGTGTGAGGGTAATGTACATTTGCTTCAAGCTACTGTTGTAGCTACACTCTTAGAAATAAGGGTTCAAAAAGTGTTCTTCTACAAGGGCTGAGGTTCTACTTGGAACCATTTGCTTCTGAAAAACCCTTCCCCGAAGAAAGAGTTTTTCAAGGGTTCTTCTAACACTAATGGTTCCAGTAAGAACCATGTTGATCCAGAGAACCCTTTAAAACCCCTTCTGGATTTAGCCATGTTTTTGTAAAAGTCGTCTAACGGTTCTGGGTACTGGCTTCTAATATTTTTGGGTTTAAGCTGTGGGGTGGGAAATGTGAGGAAGAGAATCCCCTGGGCCAGCATTAAGTCCAACTCTGGTCCAACAAAACTTATACGTCCGACTCTCTGACATCCGATTTAGTACTATTTCAAATGGAGATCCGGTTTTAGTTGAACTAACACAATAATGCAGTTTTTATACTTCTATGGGAACTAAATTCTCCCCCATTGTACAATGACAGTGGACTATAAGATTGTTGTGGTTGAGCCTATAAGCAGAACCCTCCCCAGACACTTCCTTTGATAAGTGATTCTGAACCCAGCCAATTAAAATGTCCTCAAAGAGGCTTTACATTCTACCCAAAAGGATTATATGCTCACGTCACTTTAGGTATTTAAGTTGATGCTTGTTTGTATGAGTTTGTTGAAGGACACGAATCATAAATCAAGGTTGTGCTACTACAGCTGTTTTTCTTGAACCACTGACCTACATACATTCAGCTAACATGCAGAAATGTGTCCACCTTTACTCTCCAGCTGGTCATGGACTAAGACATTCATTTATTTCATGGACCCTGGACAATGTCATTCTATGATGTTGTATTCTATTTCCACCCACCCTTGGAGGGTTTATAAATCAGACCTCTAGGGTCAACGTGATGCTGGACGACTCACCAGATAATCATTCAGTCAGTGCTGATTGTTTTAAAATAGATCCAGCTAAGAGCAGCAGAGCTGTCTTTTGTAGTTCAGCCAAGAGTTCAAGTTGTCACAGAGACAGTCTGTATGTTCCCATGCACAGTCAAGTACGGCTGTATACACCATTCACTCGGTCTACTGTCCTTGTCCCAGTATACACTGTGGGACGGTGGCCTGCTTGAGTCCAACTCAATGTACATGCAGTAGAAGATTGACTCCCAGTTTGCAGAGTGTCAGTCAGACCAATGCTGAGTATCAGAGCTGCATATTTTTAGCTGTCTGCACTGTCTGTAATGTCCTTTACATAAGGCACTATCACTGTGTGCTATATGATGGTATTTCTAAGAAGGCTAACCCATCAACGACAATATCCTGAGAACAGACATGTTCTAATAATAACAAAAATAAAGAATAATGTCTGAATGTTTTTCTTCTATTAGGTTCTAGCTCAGTAATTAACTTCTGGGTTGTAGGCTCAGATCCCAGAGGGAAGATTGTGTGTTGTTGTTGAAGGTGATTATGGAATAATGTGCTCCCAGTGTTATGAAACGTCTCTGTAAAAATGGTCAAGCAAAGGGGACAGAATCCCCAGGAGATTTGTGTTTCCAGCAGATCTGTTGTGATGTCTCTGCTGTTTCCACTGAGCTCTCTGGTGACTTCCTGCTCTTGACTTTTCCATGCATCATAGGGAGCAAGCATTTTGTGTGTGTGTGTGTGTGCAAGCGTGTGTTTTCCGGGTATTAGTCATGTTGTGGGGACCTAAATCTCTTTACACACTCTATGGGGGCAAAAAGCAGGCCTCATAACAAAAATGATTACATTTTAAGGTAAAGGCATGTTGTATGGTCAGGATGAGGTGAGGGTTAGGGTAGAGTAGGTGACCAGAAAATGAATTTAACTCAATGTAATGTCCTCTGAAGTCATGGAAACCAGACTCCAACCAGTGTGTGAAATAATGTGTAATAATGTATTGTAAGTGCCCAACAGTGTACAACTGATACTGAGCATAGTATAAGGTTCATGGTTACCTTATCATGTAAAGTGCCTTGAGATCATGTGTGCTATGAATCAACGTTTTACAAATGAAATTGAACAGAAGCTCTTGAACATAATTGCTTGTGTTTTTTCTCATTACAATATTTCATAATTTCTGAAATATTCCACATTTTTTCACATGAGTTTATCCTGTTAAAATCAATTGAAAACTTCTTAAAAAACACAAATATCCAGCCCCTTATTAGCTCCACATACTTAAACATAGAAACCTCTTTTGACTGGATATGCCCCTGAGCAAGGCAAAGGAGTAAAAACTTTGTCAGTAGCACAAATATCAGGATTTACTCCTTTCTTAAAAACTTAGATTTAATTCACTCACACTTCGGGTGATGAAACTTCTTTGGCGGATTTACTGGTGTCTTTGCAATTATTCTGCTTGGTTTGGCTCAATTATACGTCTGCGCTCACTGTTCTCTCTGACATTATCAGTATCAAGTGGATGTTCATTTTGTTGTCAGCCTGGGTTTGCATCTCTGCTGAGCTCAAACTGTGTTCAAACGGCCTTCTGTGTTTCCAATCTTTTCATGCTGCTATAATTAGCGGCTGCTGAGGGTCAAGTATATATAAAAGAAATGCGATAAATGACAAACGTTTATATGTGTGCTTATGTTTTCACACACGCAAAGATAATGACTGCAAACATTTTCCTCTGAGACACCTACCAGGCTAGCGATGCTGTTCTGTAGAGGCTTTTACTCCCGAGGATCTCCAATGTAAATAAACACTCGCACTCGGTTCCACTGAAACACCGTTATAACTTATTAGGTTAAAATGAAGACATTGATGTAAATGTGAGTGTAATGGTTGTTAATGTCTGTATGTTGTCCATGTAATATTCTGGCAACCTGTCCATTTGTCCCGTGTTCAGCTCCCCCACCACCTTCAAAATATTGACTGTGACTCTGGCTGTTGACGTACTCTCGATTCTTGCATGGAACCCAGCTCACTGCTAGTGTTGTTTTTTTTTAACTTAGTTTCTGCTAACCACCTTGATAATGTTGCTTTGTGTGTCTGTGGTCTTTAACTGACTGAGGTGGACAGACCAAGCCACAACAACATCACCACTAATGCGTTTTTGTTTGTGTTTCAGGATCGTGCTGATCTGTGCTAAGAGGTCTCTATGTGCTGCCTTTTCTGTCCTTCCCTATGGAGAGAGCTTCTACCTCAGGTAATTAACGCACACACACACACACACACTTTGTTTTATTGTGGAGAAGTATTAAAGATGAGAGTTAATGCTGGCTACAGAAAGCGTCAGACGCAGCGACAAAAGCGTCATAAAACCATATCTAACTACAGCGCTCACATTGAAAAGCGGCACCGGAACGTCAGCGTGATTATGTAAACAAAAGGTTGAGAAGAAGACGTGAGATGTTTCCTCACTGTGAAATGTGGGAAGAGGGCAGGAGGGTCGCGAGAAGTAGCAGAGAGGGGACAAAGAGATGAAGATGTAAGGGATGTAAGGGTTTTACCATGTTCCTCAAAGTTCCCCCTGACATTTTGGACTTGACTCACAGTTCTGTAATCGAGTCTTTCTTTCAGTCAAAAGACGAAACTCTGAACCACGTCCTGTCACCTGGAACTGCTGCAGGCAGGGAGGATAGTTTGTGAAAAAAAGAAATCCACAGCAGCCTTCCTCAGATTAATTCTCAGATCCTCAGAAAGCAGAGCTGACTCATGACGTGATTGCTCATGCCATGATTCATTGAACCGAGTCACCGATGTGTTTGAAACAACGAGAGCCAGAAAAATAGAGATGATGAACAAAAGGAGAAAATATTCAGTCCTAAGATGTGCATCTTTTTTAGGGGCATTTTAAACATGACAGTTCTGCATCTGCAATCATGTTAACCACCAATGTCTCTCATTCTAGTGACCCTACATTAAACCACCCAAGGAGAAGACACTCATCTGGAAACATCTCAACCCTAGAGATGCTGCCGGGGCTGGAGGGTTTCCACCTCGACACCTATGGCAGGGTAGATAAACAACCGCTCGCACAAAGTCAGATACACACAAACTGCAAGTATTCATGTACTCCTTTACTCACCTTCTATGTCTTTTTCTTTTTCTTAGTCGGTCTCGTATGCCCAGTACCTCTATCCCACTAACGCTCTGGTGAGGCAGAAGCCGTCATCAGCCAGTGACCTGACACTGCAGATCCCCGTGTCCAGGAGCGCACACAGCATGCCGGGCAGGGGTTTTCCCCCGAGCAGGCTGAACAGCACTGTGGGCTTAGACCTAGGTAAAACGCACGCACACACACACACACACACACACACACACACACACACACACACACACACACACACACACACACACACACACTCTTGTACTTGCTGCATACTGAGGACTGGGTTGCTGACAAAGTGAGTACCAACATTTCCACTTTATAAATCAACACAATTACCAATATCTACTTCATGAATGACATCTACAAAGAACTACTGGTTGCAGTACCATAAAATGTCTGCAGGTGGAGCCCCAGAGCAAAAAGGGCTGGAAAACTTTTTCGATTTTTTCGATTTTCTTTTTAAATTTTTGGTCCATAATTTTACAAAAAAACATAATACTTATACTATGTCGAGCAAAAAAAAAAAAAAATTGACCAAAAATTTTTGGTCCCAAATTTTACAAAAACGCCATACTATATAATGTCATCCAAAAGTTAAAAAAAAATTGAAAACATTTTTTTGAAAAAAAAATTGTGAAATTTTTTTTGACAAAAAGTCATACTATACGATATCATCCAAAAGTTGAAAAGAAAAATAAATTTTTTTTTTGAAAAAAACTGGTGCAAAATTTGACAAAAAGGTCATACTATACTATATCGTCCAAAATTCGATTTCTTTTTTTGGGACAAATTGAGTATAGCATGTTATAGCAACCTAAGGAAGTGATTTCAATCAAAACAAAGTGAGGACCGGCCAAAATGTCCTCACTCCGTAAAAATGGGTGCTTAGACAAGGTGAGGTGCTCACTCTGCTCCTCATGATGGCCCCTACTGGACGTTGCCTTTGCTTACATACTCCATACCATTTACTGACCAACAGCTGCGCACTTTATTGCAGGCACCATTTTTGAGATCGTGACCTCATGGCTAGGTTAAAGACACCTCACTGTTTTGTAACCCTGAGTTACAAACTAAGAAAATTATTGTTGAACTAAAAATATAAACCCATCATTAATGCGGACGCTAACGCACACAAACATGCGCAATCTCACAAATAGACACGTGCACTCGCACAGCTGTGTTGTGTTAATGAAAGGTTCTGCATTAGAGGTTTAGAGGCTAATACAGGGCTGTGACACTGTGTGTGTTTATAGACACAGGACGTGACACAAAGGGTGTTTATACGTATATGCACATGTTTAAAATATAAAGAGGATGACGTTCTAGCACAGCTGCAACAACTCTGTTTCTTGATACCCCTTCATCCCTCCTCTCATACCTCGTCCCTTCCTCTTTGTCATCTGGTATGTCCTTCTCTGTTGGCCTGAAGTCACATTCATCCCCTCTGCCTTTACGTCCTGGATAAAGGCCAAAAGTTATAAATCACAGATTCATTGTTAACATACAAATGTAAAGCACACAATATGCCAAACAAGAAATATAACTTAAATATATTTAACTTATAATGTCAGAAACTGCTTGTGCCTGAACAATATGATGGGTGTGTTGGTTCATAGGTAGAAATAAAATGTGAAATCCTACTTTAATGTTGTCTTGCCTGTCCATTCAGGCGCAAGATGGCGGGCTCCATAATGGAAGGTCCTTGTACATAAAGGAAGTACATATAAAATGCTTATTCTAAGGCCATGATGATAAATTTTGAATTTTACTTGAACGTGATATAACTTTCAATTGTTGATTTTTTTAATTCAATTCTATTCAATTTTATTTGTATAGTGCTGATTCACAATTTACATTATCTCAAGGCACTGTACATAGTAATGCAGAAACCTTTTCAATATTATAGAGAGAAGAGAAACCCAATAGTTTCACACAATGAGCAAGCAGAAGAAGTATCTGACAGAACCAGATTTTTAATTTTCAAAGACAAACTGAGATATTGATCTTCTTAAGCTTGTTTGTTTTTTTATCTCTGTATCCTCCGTCCCTCCTTTAAAATCAAAATGTGTTGTGCAGGATTGGATGAAGTGACCGACTACGACCCTAACCTCCTCAGTGACCACCAGTGGCCTTGTGGAAAACACAAGCGGGTGCTGATCTTTGCCTCCTACATGGTGAGAAGATACTGAAACCTGTTGTATTAAAAAAAAAAAAAAATTCAACCTGTCTGTATGTGACACCTTCATCACAGACAGGGAAGACCGATTATAGAGGATTATAGACTCAGAAAATAATCACTTCACTCGCACACAAAAGATTACTAAGTTCTTCTACATTAACTTAATTACGATGTCGATGGCAGCTTAGTTTCATCCCTTCACTGAGATTAATTAAAACTGTGGACACACACACACACGCTGTATCATTACTGTTTTAATCCATCAGAGAAGATTACATCTGCGGTCAGCTGCCTTGTCACTGACATTGGTGTGTGTTTGTGTATGCATGTGTGTTTTTTCTGGTATATGTGACCTGATATATGTGAATGGAAGCCATTGCAGTGTCCTAAGAAGTATACCTGCGCAAAACTGTGAGTGTGTGCCTGGCTACAGATGGTTCTTTGGGATTAGAAAGAGTTACTGTTGCCAAGACAACTGTAAACAAACTGAGTGTCATACACAATCCTGGCAGACACGGTGCAATCCTGGCAGTGTTCGGGTGACAAAAGACTTTAGCCTTCAAAATTTAAGTGGCTCTCAAAGGCTACCCTTGTATTGTTAGTTATGTTCTGTTTGTTGTCTTAGCAAATGTCTAATGTAAGAGGAGGGCTCTCTGTTCCAGTGTCTTTCTGTGTGCAGTTTACTTGTCATCCCATTGTTTGCAGGGTTTTTTTTTTAGGTACTCATCAGCCAGTACTGTCATGCTATGAAGTAAAATACACACGTTAAATAGACAGTATTGTGTGCTCACAGTGAAGAAGACAAGACCATACCGTATATACTGTATGTCCTCATGAGGTTCATTTACATTCACTGACAGTTGTTTGACTTTTAAATGTGTCCCTACTCGGACTTTGACATAACTGCAAATCTCGTCCTTCCTCTGTTTGTCTTCTGCTCTTCTTTAGTCTACTTCAGTTTTCATTCATCTTTGCACCCTGTGTTTTCCACCAGACCACAGTTATAGAATATGTCAAACCATCCGACCTGAAGAAAGACATGAACGAGACCTTTAAGGAGAAGTTCCCTCACATTAAGCTCACGCTCAGCAAAATACGCAGGTAAAGTATTTGGACTGAAGCGACGAAAATAAATTTGGAGACGTAAGTCATTGTATTTAAATAGAGAGTGTCTTTCTGTCTGTGTCAGTCTGAAGAGAGAGATGAGAGTCATCGGGGAAGACTGTGACCTGCAGCCCGTCACCATCGCGATGGCATTTGTCTACTTTGAGAAGCTGGTGCTGCAGGGACGACTGAACAAACAGAACAGGTACGTGTGTCACCTCGTGCTCATGAAATGCACCAGCTTCATTTTTTTTTTATTGCTGCATCACATGTTCATAACACACATAACGCACAGCAGGCACACAGTACTAGATCTAGTATTGGAGGTTCATGTGGTTTATGATGTCCCATAAACCACATAAGCATCATCTCTGACACTAATCAGTGTCCTGGAAAATGATTATTTGAAGAGTAGAAATGTTCTTAAATTGTCTCATTGAACGTTACTGTAGTCATTCAAAAGCATGTGTGACTGACTGAATTACAATTGGTAGTGGTCGTAACAAGAGAATTCTCTTTCAGTCATAAACTCAGTGTGGTAAAAATCCGCTACTGGACTTTGAAGAGACTGTGGCCAACTAAATCTGTTCATCATAACATAACAAATAAGATTGGAAATAATCCGAGACAGATGTTACCACTGGTTACACTCAAAGAATGTAACTGTATCTGACAGCTCACATACTTTCAGTTACTCCAACTAGATTTGATGAGGAAGCAGAGGTGACTTTATTTTTCGACATACTTAATTTACAAAATGATTCTCAAAAATAAATGTGTAACCGTGTAGTTTGGTTTTATTGAGGACAGAGATGCTGTGATATCCGTTTGATTTTACCTGTTAACACTTGTTGTTCTGTATGTACATGAATGAAACCTGTTCCTGGTCCAAATTTGATTATCGGAGCTTCTCTCCGAGCAACATCCTGCCTTTTAAACTACTGTTGTTGTTGTTGTTTTACAGGAAGCTGGTGTCAGCTGCCTGTATCCTATTGGCTGCTAAGATCAGCAGTGACCTCAAGAAACAGGAGGTCAAACACCTCATTGACGTAAGTCGCACACACACACACATAGACCCTAACCTTAACCCAACCATAATTCAAATCTTAGCCCTGAAACTTAACCAGTTCCTCAGAAATGAGGTTCTGTCTCACAAGGACCAGCTTTTGATCTCCATAAAGACAACTGGTCCTGACGAGATCAGTGCCAGTAAAGGTTCTAACAAATACAAGTACACGGACACACACAGTCAATGTGTGGTGATGACCTCTGGCTGTTGGTCAGATCATGTTGCTCTTACTCGGGTAATTATGAAGCGTATTTACCTAAACAGGTTGAAAAATGACCTACAGCTTCTGTCCTTCACAGCAGTGAACATGGAAACTCAGTGTTGTTGTTCTTCAAAATGGAAAAGACAAGTAAAGACAATGTCAGGGTGTAGTTGTGTGTGTGTGTCTCACTCTTCGGTGTCTTTGGTGTCTCTGTGTAGAAGCTGGAGGAGCGTTTCAGGATCAGCAGGAGGGAGTTGATCACATTTGAGTTCACCATCCTGGTTGCCCTGGAGATGGCGCTGTACCTCCCAGAAAGCAAAGTCATGCCACATTACAGGAGACTGGTGCAGCAGCGGCAGTTATAGCAGCATACTGATCCCTGCCTCTAGGGACTCCAAGCACCTTTCAGCTCCACCACGTGACGCACCGATTCTCATGATGCCTGGCTCAGAGGCTCAAAGGTACTAAGGGAATCACCTTCCCCTCTGCTCACAATGCAGACACCAAAGTTCAGCCACACTGTGATGGTAGCAGGCCTGGTAAAGCCTGGCTCAGTAGATTACAGAGCAACAACATCTTTCTTTCCTTCCTCCTCCTAACACCAAAGTGACGACACTGTGATCACGGTATCAGCAACACCTTGATAATCAGCAGATGTTAAAATCATCACAGCTCTCAAAATCATGTCTCACTTAAAGAAAAGTAAAAAATGTTTTATTTATTTATTCTTTGCCAGATTTTGACTGCCATCATTTTTATTAAAAGAGCATTAAGATGAGGTCACAGTTTGGAAATGATGAAAACAAGCAAAACTACTTGACTATAAGACGGCCTTGAAGAATTGAAGCCTGTCTGAGATGCTCTAACCGAACCAGCTCTGCTGCATCAGCCTGTTTGAACAAACGCTCGACATGCTCTGCAGTCACATGGTTATAAAATTAAACCTTACTGCCAAGGACAAAACCAGTCGAGATCGAAATTGTAACGCAACATTTTCAGTGTTGCAATAGCATTTAATTGTTAACGAAAGCAAACCGAGGGCTGATTCTGTAAAGAAACAAACTCGTGCTGTTCAGAAGAAACACGGAGCCAATGGGAACTCTGCGGTGACGACGGTCTAAGTCTCATCAGAAGTGGCCATATCGTGACATTTCCAGAATCACAATCAACTGCTGTGCTGAGTCACTGAACACGAACATGACTTGTGTGCACTCGACAATCATTGTACTGCATCTCAAATCAACAGCGTGGTGAGCGTTTTTAGCATGTGTAGCAGTTCTGTAGCACACATTCCTAAAGTGAGGAACAGCAGATTTTGTCTTGTTCTTACTGAGTTTCAGAAATTATTGTTCCAGCACTGTAGGTTCTTCGTTCCTGATGTCATTATATTTTCCTTCTCACTACGCTTTCCAGTTTTCACAGTTTTTGTTCTTGCTTTCGAACTCATTCTCATTTGCATCATGCTTAGTTGTGTGTCTTCGTATTGTAATTTATGAAATTTAATTTAAGACGTTTCTTTGTGTTTCTGTGACATTTTTCCTCATCATTGTCCAGTTTTTACACTCGCATGATGAACTGCTGTCTGCATCTGTCAGAAGCTTCACCAGAGAGGTGTGGAAGTGCCTTGCCGTGAGACACCTAACCGACCTTTAGTTGGTCAGGAAGTGGAGAGTTGTTTTTACTCTGCCCACAAAATGTTGTCCCCCTTTACTGCGATGTGGTCCCTGAAAGATCAGAAGGCTACAGCTCACTCTGGTGGTCTTTTAGCAGCACTGCAACCTTTGTGCAGTGCTTCTGAAGTGTTTGAGAGACATTGTGATCATGGGAAAAAAAGTAATAGAATCACTCAAAATAGAGAAGAAAACACTCTGTCATCTCTGTTGCACACGACTTCTTATCGTAGTAATAATAATAATAATAATAGTAATAATAATGTAGTCTTAGCGCTCTTGGAAAACAGCTTCCTTCTCCATCCTGTTTGCTACAGGAGGTCACAAACACTGTATCCTATTCACACAACCTGTGTCAGCTGTAGCGACGTATGGGAAAAGCATTGAATCAGGTCAACGCTGCCGGTTACTGTCGAGTAAAAGTCAACATCAACATGTACTAAATTATATTCAAATGAATTAGGGTTTAATGGGCAATTGTTTTCTGTCATTTTAAAATGTGTGAATGTAACACATTCATCCAAAATACCAAGTACTTTGTTGGGGCGTCCACATGACCAACACTGTTGCCACAATGCAAAAAAAGGTTGCTGGTTTGAATCCCGGTTCGACTGAGGGCCTTTCTGCGTGGAGTTTGCATGTTCTCCCCGTGTGTGTGTGTGTGTGTGTGGGGGGGTTACTCTAGGTTCTCCGGTTTCCTTCCACAGTCCAAAAACATGCAGAGGTTAACTGGACACTCGTAGGTGTCGTGATGAACTGCTGACCTGTTCAGGGTGTTTGACCCCACAATTGGCTCCTATGTCAGCTAGGATTAGCTCCAGCTCCCCTCTGACCCTCATGTGGAGGATAAAGTGTGTATGAATGAATGAATTCAAACTATTCCAACACAGACTATGTCATACTGGTGCATTCTCCTTTCTTTTCTTTAAAAAACATTGCGTTGATTTCAGTCCCGCAGCCCCTGAAATTAAGATGTCAATGACTATAATGGATTTGAAGCTGATTTCACGAGAGAAGGTTAAAATATGAATGGAAAATCTGTCATTAAATAGGACAATAGTTGGTTAATTTAAGATAAGGGGAAATATTCATTCATTATCTCACACCATTACTGTCGAAACAACACCTCTGTTCTTTTAACTACCTGAGAACAAGAACCACGACTACTTTTCAAACTAATATTATTGCCTTTTGACTCATTTTACAAGCAGTAACTCGAAGGTTACGACTAACAGGTTGTCGTTGTACACAGTAGAACAGTCATTTTTACCTGCTCTATCAATTAAAAATAATGGGTATTTTCTTTTTGAACGACTGGTCACAGGAAGCCATGATGGAGGTGACACTTAATCTCGGTGGAGCATCTGTTGTTTTTGCACTTTGCCATTATTATTATTTTGTATTTTTTTTTTTGCTTCACAATCCTGAATCTTTATTTATCACTAATTAACCAGGATAATAATATTTTTTTCTACACGTGAACTGTCTTGTATTGTAATGTATTGTTTATGTATATTGAGAACTGACCGAGTCACTGAGACGTATTTATTACTTGCATCATCTGCCAGATGAAGGATCGTGTTTGAAACTGTCCGCGTCGTGAAGCAGAGCGTCGTCACGCAAGATAATGTCGCCGAAAAACAAATCGCAGTTTTATGAATACGTTATGAATTTAAAACGTGAATCTTCACCTCGAGGTTTCTCATCAATGTTCTTCCACAAACTTGCTCCTGTGTTAAAGGGACTGCCTAGTACTCTGGAGTTATAAATAGTTATAAATATAGTAGTTATATTGCACACTGGAGCAGGAGAGCCAGAGTTTTGACTTCTGCTACATGACCTAAACGCTTCAGGATGATGTTGTGGAATTATTAGTGCATTTTAAGAAGTTTTAAGACGCAATATTAAGAAGAGTTTTAGTTTTGGGTTCATGCAGAAACTGAGAAGCCTCAGGTCCTCTCTCATGTCGATTTGTTCTCAAGAGTAGAAACGGCACATGATCTTCTTCCAAAGTGGTCTTCTCTCTACATTAGAGATTTGTGATATTGATTCTATGCAGCTTTTATTTAGTCAGCTGACCTTTGACCTTCACCCTTCCCTCCTGTGTGTTTGCCTTGATTGTGCCACAGAATTTTATTTAATTTTTTTTATCCGACACTCCTTTATTTAAACATCATATGCAAATATTATTTAACTTCATCGTTTTGCATCAGATCTTATGTTATTGCACTGTAAGGCTGTAAAGGGAACTTTTAAGTTAAACAGATTTTTCTGTCCTTTTTGTGCGTTTTAAATGGACAACATGACGAGCAGAACTGCAGTCGAGGCATCAAATGATATAAACCTGTAATAATAATAATAACAATAATATGAGGGTTGTTGTTGCCACGTTTATTTCAAATTCACGTCTTGACCCTGATTATATAAAAACAGACGTGAATAGTGCGATGAATCAGGTTGCATTTCTATTTCAGCGTGAGGTTCATCAATATCAAAGTGCTCACAGTGTAAAGTAGACGCTTCCACTGCACTGTGAATATTTATACAAGTGTTTTGTAAAAAAATGTTAAGACCATATACTGTTTGAAACGTTCAACACATGTCCAATGTATTTTCATTAAAAAAAAAATCTAATTTACTTGACTTGTTTTATGTGTTTTTTTTCTTACTGAAAATTATTAGAGCTTAAAACCAGTGTTTGCAGCCACTAATCAAACTTATAGCAGGTCGTATAAATGCTAGTTAGGTAAACCATGAAAAGGGAAGAAACGGTCTTATACAGCATGTTACTGTAGATTAAACAAGTTTAACAATACAGCATGTCATAAATAATCCCCCCCCCCCACAAAAAAAAAAGTCCTAGTATTATAACACCAAATATTAAGACTTAATAATGAAGGCGTAGTTAATAAATACAAGAATTTCATTGCGTGTGAAGAAAATGTCACACTGGTGAGGAAATTTCGTCAAAGTTGAAAATACCACAGTTTGGGAGGAAAACATTTTTTTTATTACAAGACAAAAATGTCACAGTAAGGCATACAAATGTTGGTTTAATGGTCATTTATTTCCAGTAATGTCAAAATATAGTAATGATTGAAGATTTAGCAACTGTCATATTCACATTTTAATAATAATAATAATAATAATAATAATAATAATAATAATAATAAAAAAAGCCATACAATAAAATGTCAATATAATTACTTTGTGGTGTCGTACAATGAGTGCTTTGAAAAATATCACTAATAATAATTATAATAATAAAGAAGAGGGACAGAAGTCTCTACATTCAGATGGACAATAACATTCTCATCTTTATATACTGTACATATGCAAAACATAACACTATTTTAACTACTTTAACACAGTTTGATCGTTTCTTCCTGTTACTTTGTGTCGCTAAAATAACCATAACAGCTTATTTAATATTCAAAACTAAATGAGTTTTTGTAAGCTTAACTGATGAGTTAGTTCACACCAGCCTCGTTTAGTCCAGTCAAACTGAACCCGGGGCATTTTTGTCTTGGATATTGTCCAAGACGCCTGATTCAAAACCACAGAATTGGACTCTGGTCCTCTTAAAGTGAGTGTGTTGTCTCAGGTGAACTCTGGAGTCACTTGACTGAACTTTATTTACATTAATCACAGGACTAAATTTTATGAGTCATTTCTGGAGCCGGGCTCATACAAACATGTGCATTTCCTCATCAGTTCCCTTTTGTATTTCAGAGAACGCTTAGACGTCTTGTATGTTTTTGTTGTGTGTTTTATTCACACATCGGTTTGTGCAGGTTTTCAGGCAACACCATAAATGTTTGATGCTCCATGTTGTAGAAATTGTGTGACATATTTTGGCTTCTTGTGTGACCGATAACGGAAGGACATTTCAGTGCACATTCATTTTGTCTATTATTTCCTATTCACTTGAAGTTTGTGGTTGAAAACAGGAACTGAACCAGCCCACAAATAAAACAACATGTGTTCCGCTTGCAATGGGTGTGAACCAAGTGGACTATAAGGTGTGAACGTACCCTAACATTCAACAGAAACAACCTGTATTAAGCATAGTTACACATGAAATGACGGTGGCAGCGTTAAAGCTTCTGCTAATGTGAGGCGACAGTGGAGTACAGAGGAAATGAAGCATGGTCACTGTGACTCACAGAGCTGAGCTCAAGTTTGCCTGAACCACAGAGTAGATGACGGTGTTTTCTTCCTTACGCTCAGCTGCTCCAGATTCAGCCTGGAAGAAAATAAACATAAACTTAATGTCTGATGCAAACGCAGTAACGGTCTGCGTATGCTTTACTTTTGAGTGATGATGGTTAGGAATCAACACATTATTTTTTAGGTTAACTGTGCTCCCTCTCTGTATTTAAAGGTACAGTGTGTAAAATTCACAAACGATCATTGGTGAAGTTGCGTGTTGCAGCTGAATGTCCCTCACCTCACCGTTCCCTTCCAAGTGCTGTTGTTGAACACACGGAGCCGTCGCTTTGCACCAAAACTCAAAATATGTTTAGTTTGTCCTTTATGGGCTACTGTAAAAATATAGTGGTCCAAAATGGCCACCTCTGAAAACGCTGAGCCAGCTCCTGATATAAACATGAAAGGTTGAGGCTAAGTCCAAATTTTCTTGAGGAATTTTCCAGGAATTTTTGACAGGAGATAAAGTGGTCAAAATTCCGTAAAAAGCTAACGTTTTTATTTTGTTGTGTCTAAGTCGCACATAGTTGTTCCAATTTGGACCAAAGTTGGTACAGTTGTTGCTCTAATGATTCCAAACAAATTTCTAATTTACTTCCGTGAGCTCCGCCCACTCAGAAGTCGGCCATTTTGGAAAAACACTTTTTTTTTTCGTTTTTCAAGTTTGTTCAAATGCATTCAAATGCATAGACTAGTCATTAAATGACTAGTCTATGCATTTGAACAAACTCCTCCTAGCACGTTTGAGTTAGCACCGATCAAAGGTTCAAGACTTTTATATAACTTAAAAGGCTTGGCCTCAGTGCTCCAACAAAGTTGACCTTAAAATTGCACCTTTAAATTTTTTATTTTTGTGGTCTAAGTCACACATAGTTGTTCCAATTTGAACCAAACAGTACAGTTGGTACAGTTGTTGCTCTCATGATTCCAAACACATTTCTAATGTACTTCCATCTGCTCCGCCCACCCAGAAGCCAGGGCAAGGGCTCTTTCATGACTGCGAGTCCTACGAGCGGTCCTAGTTATTATTATTATTATAATTATTATTATTATTATTATTACAATAATAATAATCATCAACCATTGTCTCTTTTCAAAGCTGAAATCCTGTCACAGTTTTTTACTCACCGTGGCAGTGATCACACGGTAGCAGCCTGTGGTTTGGTCTCTGTCTGCTTTGGTGTATTGTACGACAGTATAAGTCCACTCGTCCACAGGAGGAGATCTGCTGTCTCTGACCTCCTCTCTGACCTCCTCGTACACTCGGCTGACCTGCAGGAGGAGGAGTTTTGGTTGATCTCAGTGAAATCAGCTGATTCAACAAACAACAAAGTGACCCTCATTTACTGAAACTCACCTCGTTTCCCTCCGTTTTCTCTGGGGATTCTGGAAAACATACCGTTTAAAAGATCAATACTGTCACTTTGAGCATTTTATCATTTCTTAAACAGACCAATGTTGAGGCTCATTCCTCTGTAGAACATTCTTTTTTAATTATCATTTGTTTGATCCACAGTCGTACAAAAATGTGACCGCATGCAAACACACGACTTATAGTGTATACACTCAACAGCCACTATATTAAGTACAGATATTTTATTTCTTTATTGCTTCAGAGCCTGATCTTAGAGTTAGGGATGCTTTATGTTAAAGACAAGTGGGTGTCCTTACCTTTAGATTTACTGGTCCCTTCCCTGCAGAAAACCAGCACAGCCACTGATGATACGATGGTTGTGAAAAGCAGAACAAGGTCCACATAAATCAGTACATTCTTGTTCACTATAAAAAAGAAAAAAGAAAAAGATGAAGCAGTGTCTTGAGTAACCTGTAGACTGTGTATGTTTCTGACCCCGAGCTGTCAAATTCAGTGCCTTAACACAAAAACATGACAAACAAATGAATATAAGTGCATTATATATACATTTATTTACATACATATAATACCAAATATAACATATAACTGTAATGGATATATGTTATATTTGGTCCATTCATTTTCCACCTTTTTTTATCTTTGATTATTTATTTGTCCTCCAATTTTTTGCAAAAATATGCCTCTTTTGTGTCTGACTCAAACTGAGGACAAGAGTGAATGTCCTGTGTTTGACATCTTGACTGACATCAAGCTCTGCGGTGACAGCCCGCCTCCTTTTTTTTTACACACCTGTTGGATCAGATGAGACAAAAATAATGAGTATAGAGTCAAATAATAATATTATTAAATATATTATGTGGGACACGGGGCACAAATGCTGTGCAGTCCCACACATCGAACAGGGTTCAGGGTTTGTTCATTCTAGGCCTCTGTAGTAAAATGATGACGCAACATGGCAGATGTGATCGTACACAAATGGATAGATAAATAATCATCATATTAATAACTTTTTAGAGAGCTGTAACTTACGTGAACCTGAAAATAACGTCTCGCTCTCAGAGTGACTCGTGGTTTGACTGGAGGTGGCTGTGAATTGTGCAGAAGTGAAACTCTGTGATGTGGCTGAAGCTGTGGTCGTCGCTGCTGCTGTTGATGATGATGGTGGTGGAGCTGCAGTGGTTGAAGCTATAAAACAATCAAATCATCAGAAATAGACCGTGCAGGAAATTTAAAAAGAAATCAAGATTTTTCATAGAAACTCACCATCTTTGACAATGATCTGAATCTTCTCATCTGCATTGATTGTGTAAGTTCTTTTCAAACGACACATGTACCATCCTGAGTCAGACTTTTCCAGATGTCTGATTGTCACAGAAAAGTGTTCATATCTAAAAGTAGATCCTTTATATTCAAGGCTGTATCTGCCATTCAAAGCTTTGTTGCTCTTTGTCTGAATGAGAATTGTTCCTTCATCACAGCTCTCCTTACAGAAGAGCATCTTCCCTCCACCAAGGTAAAACGAGCAGTTAACTGTGATGGATCCTCCTTCAGTTCCGGTCCAGACGGCCACACCAGCACTAACGAGACCCGCGTTATCATTCTCACTCAGCAGCACTGTTGGAAAGACGAACACCGTTAATATTTACCTGTGAGAAACAGCTTGATGATCATTTCTGCTCAGTGTTGTCTCTCTCAGCCAGTGGAGAAGAATACTAAGACGACTCTTCAGACTCCCACTGATAACACTGGCAAACACATTTCAACTGTATTTGTGTTAATATAAAAATAGATTAAGATGAAACTGTGAAGAACTAGTGATAAAAACTTGAGTCCCAAAATGCAGGCTGGTGGTTCCCAGACCTGTGTTGGGTCCGAGGCTTAAGAGCAGAAAGGGAGGCAGAGCCTTCAGTTACCAGTGACAGATCAAGTATTTAAAGTTAGACTTAAATCCTTCCTTTTTGATAAAGTTTATAGTTACAGCTCAGGGAAACCTGAACCATATTATGCTGCTATTGACCTAGAGACTGCTGGGGGAATTCCTGTGGTGCACTCACACTCAGGGTATGAATATGACTTTATTATATGTCATTAATCTTGTTCTTTCTCTACCTAGTTTGTGTCTTTCCTCCCTGTCCTCTCTCTCTCTCTCTCTCTCTCTCTCTCTCTCTCTCTCTCTCTCTCTCTCTCTCTCTCTCTCTCTCTCTCTCTCTCAGGTTGAAGGATCCAGATCCAGTTTTGAGGCTTGTATTATTCTTATCATTCGTATCATATTGTCACCATTATTATTATTATTATGCAATAATTAAAAGTTGATATCAGTTTTTTTTTTTGAGCAACAGTCTCTGCTGCTGCTTGCATAATGACATTGTAGTTCTATATAAACGTCATCACTGATTCAGAACTGTCTTATCTAAACTAATAACTTGACACAATCCGCTCCTGGTCTCTCTCTCTCTTCTGTCTCTTATGTACAGTTTGAGAGAATGAGCACTATTTAAAAAAGTAAGGATCACTACAAACATCTCGGCCACAGTCAAGTTGAAGCAACATAAATACAATAGTCTAAATCCATTCAAATGCAATACAGTTTACTTTAAATGAAGTGAATGTGACGTGAAATCAATCAATGAACAGAAACTGTGTGAAATGGACTGATCTGATGCAACTGAAATCAATCCATCCATTATCTACAGCTTTATCTCAGCTGACGTAGGGCGATAGGCGGGGTAAACCTGGAACAGTTGGTCTGTCCATCACAGGGCCACACATAGAGATTCACATTCACTCACACTCTCTCACCTACGGTCAATTTAGAGTGACCAATTCACCTCATCCCCAAATCTGCATGTTTTCGGACTGTGGGAGGAAGCCGGAGAACCCGGAGAAAACCCACGCACACACAGGGAGAACATGCAACAAACTCCTTACAGGCAACTGAAATGTGATTTATATTAAATCAACTGTAAAGAACAAAAGAGGACGAAAGGCATGAGTTGAAAGAAACATAAAAAAAAAACGTTTACTCACTGACGAAGAAGCAGAAGTGATGGACTCTCATTGTTGAGGCTCTGATGTTTCACCGCTGCCTCACTTCCGTCTGCACTGGTAAACCAGGAACTTCTCACTTCTCTAAGTAAACTTTATCGAAATGACCGCGAATCCAAACATGAAACACACTCTCCTCCCCCTGTGCATTAAAGCTCTAATATGTAACATTCAGCCTCGCAGGATGTCAGGAAATATATATCACTTTTTTCTAACTTATTTTATTTTCATCTGTAACTTAAGACAGAGTATTACTGTAGGGCCAAACTGAAGATAATTTATATATATATATATAAGTCGTAATATTAAAAAATACATTATGAGAAAAAAGTTGTAATATCACTAGAATAAAATCATAATATTAGGAGAAAAAAGTCGTAATATTAAAAAAGTCATAATGTTATAAGAAAAGTCATATAATGCACACACTGACAGACACAATGTTACGAGAATAAATTTGAATAACTTTGAATATTAAAAAAAACAAAAAAAAAACATAATATTACATGAAAAAAGTAGAAAAAGTCATAATATTAAGAGAAAAAGGAAAAAAAATCTTACAATTATGAGAATAAAGTTGTAATATTACAAAACTACAAAGCCACTAAAGGGACACGGAAAAATTCTCGCAAAAAACTTTGCATTATCTCAGTTGGGTCTTCTCTCTTTGTTTCATAATTTATGAAATTTAATTTAAGACGTTTCTTTGTGTTTCTGTGACATTTTTCCTCATCATTGTCCAGTTTTACACTCGCATGATGAACTGCTGTCTGCATCTGTCAGAAGCTTCACCAGAGAGGTGTGGAAGTGCCTTGCCATGAGACACCTATCAGACCTTTAGTTGGTCAGGAAGTGGAGTGTTGTTTTTATTCTGCCCACAAAATGTTGTCCCCCTTTACTGCGATGTCTCCTTCTGAAAAGATCAGCAGGCTACAGCTCACTCTGGTGGTCTTTTAGCAGCACTGCACAAAGGATGCAGTGCTGCTAAAAGACCACCAGAGTTCATTCATTCATACACACTTAATCCTGGATAAAGTGTGTTTGAATGAATTTATGATTTCAAACACAAACTGTGTCATACTGGTGCATTCTCCATTCTCTTCTTTAAAAATATTATGTTTTTTGTATATTAAGATGTCATTGATTATAATGGATTTGAAGCTGATTTCACGAGAGAAGATTAAAATATGGATGGACAATCTGTCATTAAATAGGACAATAGTTGATTAATTTAAGATAAGGGGAAATATTCATTCATTATCTACCACTTATCCTGTTGAGGGTTGTGACTGGAATTGAAGACAAGAAAAATAGTGGTCTATGGGATTTACACTCAAAGTAATCATTTACAGTGTTGTGAAAAAGTATTTGTCCCCTTGATTTCCCTTTTTTTTTTTTTTTTTACATCTTTGTCACACTTAAATGTTTCAGATTATAGAACAAATGTAAATATTAGACAAAATGCAGTTTTTAAGTGGTCCAAAGTGGTCTTCTCTCTACATTAGAGATTTGTGATATTGATTCTATGCAGCTTTTATGAGAATAAACTTGGAATAATTCAAAAAAAAAAAAAAATCATAATATTACATGAAAAAAGTAGATGTCAGGAGAAAAAGTCATAATATTAAGAGAAAAAGGAAAAAAATCGTAATCTTATGAGAATAAAGTTGTAATATAACTTTACATATTTTAATATAATATAAAACTATAACATGCAACAAAATGTTTTTTTTTTTTTTTTTTAATAAAAAATGTTTTATTACAAGACAAAAATGTCACAATAATGTACTTTAATGCCATTTTATTATAATAATAACAATAATAATAATAATAAAAAGTGATATTTGAAAAATATGTGAACAATGTGAACAATGAAGCATAAATACAATATCAAATTACAATAACATTCTCATATACATACAAATACATACATACGTCAAACTGTTTTAACTTAACACTGTTCAATCGTTGCTTTGTGTCAACTGTTGGCAAAGCTGTTGATAATCATGTGCAGGTTTTGTAAAATAACACTAAACAGCTTATTTAATATTCTTAACTGAATGAATTGTTGTAAGTTTAACTGAGGAGTGCGTTCACACCAGCTTTGTCCACAGAACTGGACTCATGTCCTTTTTAAAGTGGTTTGTCTCGGGTGAACTCTGGAGCGTGAACTTTATTTGCATTGATCACAGGAAGTATAACATTTATGAGTCCTTTCTGGAGCCATGCTCATATAAACATTTGCTTTCCTCATTAGTTCCCCTTTGTATTTCAGAGAATAATAGACAAAATTTCATTTTGTCTATTATTTATTATTCACTTGAGGTTTGTGGTTGAAAACAGGAACTGAACCAGCCCACAAATAAAACAACATGTGTTCCGCTTGCAATGTGTGTGAACCAAGTGGACTATTGGGTGTGAACGTACCCTAACATTCAACAGAAACAACCTGTATTAAGCATAGTTACACATTTAATAACTTAATGGAAAGCCACCTGTTGGACACAGGAAATGACGGTGGCAGCGTTAAAGCTTCTGCTAATGTGAGGCGACAGTGGAGTACAGAGGAAATGAAGCATGGTCACTGTGACTCACAGAGCTCACGTTTGCCTGAACCACAGAGTAGATGACGGTGTTTTCTTCACTACGCTCAGCTGCTCCAGATTCAGCCTGGAAGAAAATAAACATAAACTTAATGTCTGATGAAAACGCAGTAACGGTCATCGCATGTGCTTTACTTTTTAGTGATGATGGTTAGGAATCAACACATTATTCTTTAGGTTAACTGTGCTCCCTCTCTGTATTTAAAGGTACAGTGTGTAAAATTCACAAACGATCATTGGTGAAGTGGCGTGTTGCAGCTGAATGTCCCTCACCTCACCGTTCCCTTCCAAGTGCTGTTGTTGAACACACGGAGCCTTCGCTTTGCACCAAAACTCAAAATATGTTTAGTTTGTCCTTTATGGGCTACTGTTAAAACATGGCGTTCCAAAATGGCTGCCTCCGAAAAAGTTTTTTAAAAATTGCATATTAGATGAATATTTAGTTTCACCCAAAAGATTAAGATTTAACATTTAGATTTTAGATTTTACTTGTAGATTTAGAATTTAGATTTAAGATTCAAATTTAGATTTAGATTTAACATTTAGATGTAAGATTTAAGATTTAGATTTTAGAATTAGATTTTACATTTAGATTCAGATTTAGATTTTACTTTTAAATTTAGAATTTTTATTTAACATTTAGATTTAGATTTTACATTTTACAGTTAGATTTAGCATTTAGATTTAACATTTACATTCATATTTAACTTTTAGGTGTAACATTTAGTATTTAGATTTAACTATTTAAAGGTGAAGTAAGTAGTTTATAGTGCCATCTAGAGGAGAGGCTGAAATTTACAACAACGAACTGCTCCCTCTGCTCACCCCCTCCCTTCCCTGAGCGCTACGGTATCCTCCGCCGGTCAAATGTCGTCCTCGTCGTCTTTCTCCGTGTCAGCAGATGAGGTTCTAGTATTTTATTCAGATGTATAAGTGTAGTCTTTTGTATATCGTATCAGCTCCTTCAGTGGAGGCGGGACTTCCGCTACAAGTAAAGAGACGCTTGATTTGTTCTCTCGCGCTTGTCCTTACAGGCTCCGGTAGAAACATGGCGTCTCGCTGCTAACAGTGGCTATGCAACCGCGGCCCGCGACCATGTTATTTTACATGACTTTTTGAAACACTACGAAAATGAAACAAAAACTATTAGACTAGACAATGCAGGAGCACATAATATGTATGAAAAAGTGGATTTTGGGTCATATAAACAGATAAATACTACACAGTGTCCCTTAAATAAGTTTCTAAAGTTAAATAAAGTTACATTTAAAAAAAAGTTAATAGTTGACAAATGTGCGAAAAAGTGACTTTCAGAAATTCACGCTACTTTTTCAAACATTCTTTGAAGCTAAATGTGACAAAAACGTTGCAGTTATTTTCAGCTTGAGCCGCTTTACAAACGTCAGACCATATTATTTTCAAAGCTGAAATCCTGTCACACTTTTCTTACTCACCGTGTTCTGAGCTGTGGCAGTGATCAAACTGTAGACGTCTGTGGTTTCGTTGTCTCTGTCTGGTTTGGTGAAATGTACGAGAGAATACGTCAACTCGTCCACAGGAGGAGATCTGCCGTGTCTGACCTCCTCTCTGACCTCCTCGTACACTTGGCTGACCTGCAGGAGGAGGAGTTTTGGTTGATCGCAGTGAAATCAGCTGATTTAACAAACAACAAAGTGACCCTCGTTTACTGAAACTCACCTCGTTTCCCTCTGGTTTTTCTGCAGATGCTGGAAAACACCGTTTAAAGGATCAATACTGTCACTTTGAGCATTTTGTCTTTTTTTAAACAGAGCACTGCAGCAAAGGCTCATTCCTCTATTGTGCATTCAGTTGAATTTGTTTGATCCACAGTCGTACAAAAATGTGACTAGTGTATACACTCAACAGCCACTTTGATAAGTACAGATATTCTATTCTAATATTGGTTCAAAGCCTGATTTTAGAGTTAGTGATGATTTACTGTATGTTAAAAACAATTGGATGTCCTTACCTTTAAGTCTACTGGTCCTGTTCCTGCAGAAAACCAGCACAGCCACTGATAAAACGATGGTTGTGAAAAGCAGAACCAGGCCCACATACTTCAGTACATTCTTGTTCACTATAAAATAAAATTTAAAAAAAGCAGCGTTTTGTGGAACCTGTAGACTGTGGCTGTTTCTGACTCAAATTCACTGTAAAAAAAGAAAACTCACAATTTCAAGGCAACTTGCTGTAATCAATTTTTGAGTTTACAGCCCAACAAAAGATTGTGAGTTTTTAAAAAAAGTTCCATCAGCTGATATTATTTTTTTAGACAAACTTGTAAGTTAGAGTTGTGCCAACTCAAAATTCAAAATTACATGTTTTAATTTAATTCTTTAATTATCTGAACAAGCTTAGTTAGCCAAACTGTTTGGAATGTTGAGTTGGCACAACTCTAGCTTACAAGTTTGTTCAACAAAATAATATTAGTTGATGGAACTTTTTTAAAAACTCGCAATTTTTTGTTGGGCTGTAAATTCAAAAAAAAAAATGGATTACAGCAAGTTGCTTCTTTTTTTTTTACAGTGTGCCGTAAGACAAAACATCTATGGAAGTAAATCTGTGCCATCTGAGTTTGAATTCGAATTTCTAACACTGACACCCTTTTGCATCGTAATTAGACTTTGAATTTTAAAAACCATCAAATTTCAAGCACTGGTTTTTTTTTGCCGTTCATTTTTTTTTTCAACGTTGAAATAAATTCAATGTAAAAAAATGTGATGTCTCAAAAAATTCAGTTGCAAAAAATTCGATGTCTCAAAAAATTCAGTCAATATTTTTAGACTGAATTTTTTGAGACATCGAAATTTTTGCAACTGAATTTTTTGAGACATCGAATTTTTTGCAACTGAATTTTCTGAGACATCACATTTTTTTTTACACTGAATTTATTTCAAAGTTGAAAAAAAATCAATGGCAAAAAAAAACAGTGCCTGAAATTTGATGGTTTTTTAAATTCAAAGTCTAATTTCGATGCAAAAAAATTCAGTGTTAGAAATTCGAAACTCATATGGCACAGATTTACTTCCATAAACATCACTCTAACCAACAATGAATATAAGTGCATTATATTGATTTATTAACATACATATAATACCAAATATACCATATATTCATTACAGAGGCTATCTGTCCCTCCATTCATTTTCTACTGCTTTATCCTCAGCTGACTGAGGGCAAGAAGATGATAGAAACCATTTTGAATCACATCCTCATTTTATTTTTATTGCTACCGACGCCCATTTCCTCTTTTCTTCCATATCATTTTATTATAGCTCATCTGTTATTGGCTTGTATTTTAAAGTGCATTAACCCTTACTGTTCACGAGTCACAGATCTGTGCCGCAGGTGCACCCTGGGTAAATTGCAACAGGAATAATTACACAACTCCTTATATGGACATCCTGGAGGAGTGTGTTAATAGGTCACATCTTCAGGGTTTACAAAATCTGTAACCCTTATATGAACATATTTAACTTGTAAATGCTGTGAAGTCCCACACATCGAACTGGGTTCAGGGTTTGTTCATTCTAGGCCTCTGAAGTAAAATGATGATGCAACATGGCAGATGTGATCGTACACAAATGAAAACATGGATAGATAAATAATAATCATAATAACAACTTATTTAGGAGAGCCGTAACTTACGTGAACCTGAAAATAACGTCTCGCTCTCGGAGTGACTCGTGTTTTGACTGGAGGTGGCTGTGAATTGTGCAGAAGTGAAACTCTGTGATGTGGCTGAAGCTGTGGTTGTCGCTGCTGCTGCTGTTAATGATGGTGATGGTGATGGTGGTGGAGCTGCAGTGGTTGAAGCTATAAAACAATCAAATCATCAGAAATAGACCGTGCAGGAAATTTAAAAAGAAATCAAGATTTTTCATAGAAACTCACCTTCTTTGACAATGATCTGAATCTTCTCATCTGAATCGGGTGTGTAAGTTCTTTCCAAACGACACATGTACCATCCTGAGTCAGACTTTTCCAGATGTCTGATTGTCACAGAAAAGTGTTCATATCCAAAAGTAGATCTTTTATATTCAAGGCTGTATCTGCCATTCAAAGCTTTGTTGTTCTTTGTCTGAATGAGAATTGTTCCTTCACCACAGCTCTCCTTACAGAAGAGCTTCTTCTGTCCACTAATGTAAAACGAGCAGTTAACTGTGATGGATCCTCCTTCAGTTCCGGTCCAGACGGCCACACCAGCACTAACGAGACCCGCGTTATCATTCTCACTCAGCAGCACTGTTGGAAAGACGAACACCGTTAATATTTACCTGTGAGAAACAGCTTGATGATCATTTCTGCTCAGTGTTGTCTCTCTCAGCCAGTGGAGAAGAATACTAAGACGACTCTTCAGACTCCCACTGATAACACTGGCAAACTCATTTCAACTGTATTCGTGTTAATAATCCCGCTATAGATTGAGATGAAGCTGTGAAGAACTAGTGATAAAAACTTGAGTCCCAAAATGCAGGCTGGTGGTTCCCAGACCTGTGTTGGGTCCGAGCGTTGTGCGTGGAAGTAAACCGAGGCTTAAGAGCAGAAAGGGAGGCAGAGCCTTCAGTTACCAGTGACAGATCAAGTATTTAAAGTTAGACTTAAAACCTTCCTTTTTGATAAAGTTTATAGTTACAGCTCAGGGAAACCTGAACCACATTATGCTGCTATTGACCTAGAGACTGCTGGGGGAATTCCTGTGGTGTACTCACACTCAGGGTATGAATATGACTTTATTATATGTCATTAATCTTGTTCTTTCTCTACCTAGTTTGTGTCTTTCCTCCCTGTCCCCTCTCTCTCTCTCTGCATGCTCTCATCTTGCAGGCTGCAGGATCCAGATCCAGTTCATATCATATCATCACCATTATTATCATGCTATAATTAAAAAGTTGATATCAGTATTTTTTCACGCTGCTGCTGCTGCTTGTATAGTGACATTGTAGTATGATAAACACGTCATAACTGACTCAGAACTGTCTTATCTAAACGTATAACTCGACACAATCTGGGTTTCTCTTCTCTCTATAATGTTTTTACGCTGCATGCGTACAGAGCCTTGAGAGAGCGTATGTTGTGATGAGACTGCAGGCTGCACGTCACAGAACTACAGTGGCCTTCAAATACCAGAAAGTATGTCATTCTTCCTCATTTGTGTTTTAAGCTTCCCCTTTAACCTTTCAACCTTTTTCTTTTTTTTTTTTCTTTTTTTTTAAAGGTTGAAAGAAAACCAAAACTGCATCTCGCCTTGAACGTAGAGCAAGAGCAGTTGTGAGCAGCAGGAAGTGACATAAAGCTGCAACCAAGACAGAATGGCCCTTTCTCAATATCCTAGCACGCAAGGAAGTACGACTGGAGTATGCATATTGAGAAATGTTCCGTCTGTTAAAATGCTATGTCTCACGTACTTTACGTGAAAATTTTAACTTGTGCATAAGATTTAATAAAGTGCACATCCCTCCGAGTAAACACACTGAAGACTAGAACTGCATACAGTATATCAACATGCAGCCTGAATGTGTTCAGCCCCTCTTTATCCTGTTTAACACGATAAGCTTTCAGTTTCGATCAGAGCAGGAGCAGGTGCTTCCTGGGCTTTTACAGAACAGAGAGTCAAGTCAGACGACGTGAATCGGCAGCTACTCGGCTACAGCGGTCAACTTTGTGCAGGACCAGCTCATCTGAAAATGTCCTACATGTCAACTGTTTGTTCCCCTCCAAACGACCCAGTCAATGTCATGTTACATTTATAACTTGCACATGTGAATATCTGACTCATTCAAGGGCGTTGACCTGCTCTGTCTTTTTCTTTCACTTTTCAGGAAAATGTCTGTTTTGACACGATCAGCTCATGACTGTCTGTGTGTGTGTGTGTGTGTGTGTGTGTGTGTGTGTGTGTGTGTGTGTGTGTGATGTCTTTCCGCATACTTCCCAATCCTCACATATACTACCACACCACACACTGGTATAGCGAATTTAGATTAAGATGGAGCAAAAGATAAGGTGACTCTAATTATTATTATTATTATCATTTTGTTATTTGTTTCATTTTCTACACACTCCCACTTTTGATTTTCCTCCAAGTACCACCAGAGGAAGCTGATGAACAGTTAGAAACCATGCACTCTGTTTAAAAATATGAAGGATCACTACAAACATCTCAGCCACAGTCAAGTTGAAGCAACATAAATAAAATAGTCTAAATACATTAAAAGGCAATACAATTTATTTAAAATGAAGTCAGATTCAAATTATGAAACAGAAACGGTGTGAAAAGGACACATCTGATTCAACTGAAATGTGTTTTATTTTAAATCAACTGTAAAGAACAAAAGAGGACAAAAGGCATGAGTTGAAAGAAACATAAAAACCATTTACTCACTGACAAAGAAGCAGAAGTGATGGACTCTCATTGTTGAGGCTCTGATGTTTCACCGCTGCCTCACTTCCGTCTGCACTGGTAAACCAGGAACTTCTCTAAGTAAACTTTATCGAAATGACCGAGACTCCAAACATGAAACACACTCTCCTCCCCCTGTGCATTAAAGCTCTAATATGTAACATTCAGCCTCGCAGGATATCAGGAAATATAAATTACTTTTTTTTATAACTTTATTTTATTTTCATCTACAACTTAAGAAAGCATTAGTGTATATATATTTATATTTATAGATATTTATAGATTTATATATACAATATATAGATATATAAATATACTAAACTATACTACTATGTAGTACGTCATACTATACTATGTCATCCAAAATGTGTTAATTTTTTGAAAAAAGAAATTTGGGCCAAAATTTGACAAAAACGACATACTATACTATGTCGTCCAAAATCTGACCATTTTTTTGAAAAACATTTTTTTGGTCCATAACTTGAAAAATACGTCATACTATACTATGTAGTAAGTTATACTATGCTATGTTGTCCAAAATGTGACCATTTTCTGAAAAATAAATTTGGTCCAAAATTTGACAAAAACGACATACTATACTATGTCGTCCAAAATCTGACAATTTTTTTGAAAAAACTATTTTGGTCCAAAACATGACAAAAACGTCACACTATACTATGTAGTAAGTCATACTATACTATTTCGTCCAATATGTGACCATTTTTTGAAAAAAAAAGTTTGGTCCAAAATTTGACAAAAACGACATACTATACTATGTCGTCCAAAATCTGACAATTTTTTTGAAAAAACTATTTTGGTCCAAAACATGACAAAAACGTCACACTATACTATGTAGTAAGTCATACTATACTATTTCGTCCAATATGTGACCATTTTTTGAAAAAAAAAGTTTGGTCCAAAATTTGACAAAAACGACATACTATACTATGTCGTCCAAAATCTGACCATTTTTTTGAAAAAAAAATTTTGGTCCATAACTTGACAAATACGTCATACTATACTATGTAGTATGTTATACTATTCTATGTCGTCCAAAATTTGACCATTTTTTTGAAAAATAAATTTGGTCCAAAATTTGACAAAAACGACATACTATACTATGTCGTCCAAATTCTGAACATTTTTGAGAAAAACTTTTTTTGGTCCAAAACTTGACAAAAACGACATACTATACTATGTAGTACGTTATACTAGGCTATTTCGTCCAATATGTGACAATTTTTTGAAGAAAAAAATTTGGTCCAAAATTTGACAAAAACGACATACTATACTATGTCGTCCAAAATCTGACAATTTTTTTGAAAAACATTTTTTTGGTCCATAACTTGACAAATACGTCATTCTATACTATGTAGTATGTCATACTATACTATGTCGTCCAAAATGTGACCATTTTTTGAAAAATAAATTTGGTCCAAAATTTGACAAAAACGACATACTATACTGTCGTCCAAAATCTGACAATTTTTTTGAAAAATATTTTTTGGGTCCAAAACTTGACAAAAACGTCATACTATACTATGTAGTAGGTCATACTATACTATTTCGTCCGAAATGTGACCATTTTTTGAAAAATAAATTTGGTCCAAAACTTGACAAAAACGTCATACTATACTATGTAGTACGTCACATTATACTATATCGTCCAAAATGTGACCATTTTTTGAAAAGTAAATTTGGTCCAAAATTTGACAAAAACGACATACTAAACTATGTTGTCCAAAATCTGACCATTTTTTTGAAAACCTTTTTTTGGTCCATAACTTGACAAATACGTCATACTATACGATGTAGTACGTCATACTATACTATTTCGTCCGAAATGTGACCATTTTTTGAAAAATAAATTTGGTCCAAAACTTGACAAAAACGTCATACTATACTATGTAGTACGTCACATTATACTATATCGTCCGAAATGTGACCATTTTTTGAAAAATAAATGTGGCCCAAAATTTGACAAAAACGACATACTATACTATGTTGTCCAAAATCTGACCATTTTTTTGAAAAACATTTTTTGGACCAAAACTTAACAAAAACGCTATGCTATACTATGTAGCACGTTTTACTATACTATTTCGTCCAAAACGTGACCATTTAAAAAAAAAATAAATTGGTCCAAAATTTGACAAAAACGACATACTATACTATGTCGTCCAAAATCTGACAATTTTTTTGAAAACCTTTTTTTGGTCCATAACTTGACAAAAACGTCATACTATACTATGTAGTATGTCACACTATACTATGTCGTCCAAAATGTGACCATTTTTTGAAAAATAAATTTGGTCCAAAATTTGACAAAAACGACATACTATACTATGTAGTACGTCATACTATACTATTTCGTCCAAAATGTGACCATTTTTTGAAAAATAAATTTGGTCCAAAACTTGACAAAAACGTCATACTATACTATGTAGTACGTCACATTATACTATATCGTCCGAAATGTGACCATTTTTTGAAAAAGAAATGTGGCCCAAAATTTGACAAAAACGACATACTATACTATGTTGTCCAAAATCTGACAATTTTTTTGAAAAACTTTTTTTGGTCCAAAACTTGGCAAAAACGTCATACTATACTATGTAGTACGTCATACTATACTATTTCGTCCAAAATGTGACAATTTTTTGAAAAATAAATTTGGTCCAAAATTTGACAAAAACAACATACTAAACTATGTCGTCCAAAATCTGACCATTTAAAAAAAAAAAAAATTGGTCCAAAATTTGACAGAAACGCCATACTATACTATGTAGTACGTTTTACTATACTATTTCGTCCAAAACGTGACTATTTAAAAAAAAAAAAAAATTTGTCCAAAATTTGACAAAAACGACATACTATACTATGTCGTCCAAAATCTGACAATTTTTTTGAAAACCTTTTTTTTGTCCACAACTTGACAAATACGTCATACTATACTATGTAGTATGTCATACTATACTATGTCGTCCAAAATGTGACCATTTTTTGAAAAATAAATTTGGTCCAAAATTTGACAAAAACGACATACTATACTATGTAGTACGTCATACTATACTATTTCGTCCAAAATGTGACAATTTTTTGAAAAATAAATTTGGTCCAAAACTTGACAAAAACGTCATACTATACTATGTAGTACGTCACATTATACTATATCGTCCGAAATGTGACCATTTTTTGAAAAAGAAATGTGGCCCAAAATTTGACAAAAACGACATACTATACTATGTTGTCCAAAATCTGACTATTTTTTTGAAAAACTTTTTTTGGTCCAAAACTTGGCAAAAACGTCATACTATACTATGTAGTACATCATACTATACTATTTCGTCCAAAATGTGACAATTTTTTGAAAAATAAATTTGGTCCAAAATTTGACAAAAACGACATACTATACTATGTCGTCCAAAATCTGACCATTTTTTTGAAAAACATTTTTTGGACCAAAACTTAACAAAAACGCCATGCTATACTATGTAGTACGTTTTACTATACTATTTCGTCCAAAACGTGACCATTTAAAAAAAAAAAAAAATTGGTCCAAAATTTGACAAAAACGACATACTATACTATGTCGTCCAAAATCTGACAATTTTTTTGAAAACCTTTTTTTGGTCCATAACTTGACAAATACGTCATACTATACTATGTAGTATGTCATACTATACTATGTCGTCCAAAATGTGACCATTTTTTGAGAAATAAATTTGGTCCAAAATTTGACAAAAACGACATACTATACTATGTAGTACGTCATACTATACTATTTCGTCCAAAATGTGACAATTTTTTGAAAAATAAATTTGGTCCAAAATTTGACAAAAACGACATACTATACTATGTCGTCCAAAATCTGACCATTTTTTTGAAAAACATTTTTTGGACCAAAACTTAACAAAAACGCCATACTATACTATGTAGTACGTTTTACTATACTATTTCGTCCAAAACGTGACCATTTAAAAAAAAAAAAAATTGGTCCAAAATTTGACAAAAACGACATACTATACTATGTCGTCCAAAATCTGACAATTTTTTTGAAAACCTTTTTTTGGTCCATAACTTGACAAATACGTCATACTATACTATGTAGTATGTCATACTATACTATGTCGTCCAAAATGTGACCATTTTTTGAAAAATAAATTTGGTCCAAAATTTGACAAAAACGACATACTATACTATGTAGTACGTCATACTATACTATTTCGTCCAAAATGTGACAATTTTTTGAAAAATAAATTTGGTCCAAAATTTGACAAAAACGACATACTATACTATGTAGTACGTCATACTATACTATTTCGTCCAAAATGTGACAATTTTTTGAAAAATAAATTTGGTCCAAAATTTGACAAAAACGACATACTATACTATGTCGTCCAAAATCTGACCATTTTTTTGAAAAACATTTTTTGGACCAAAACTTAACAAAAACGCCATACTATACTATGTAGTACGTTTTACTATACTATTTCGTCCAAAACGTGACCATTTAAAAAAAAAAAAAATTGGTCCAAAATTTGACAAAAACGACATACTATACTATGTCGTCCAAAATCTGACAATTTTTTTGAAAACCTTTTTTTGGTCCATAACTTGACAAATACGTCATACTATACTATGTAGTATGTCATACTATACTATGTCGTCCAAAATGTGACCATTTTTTGAAAAATAAATTTGGTCCAAAATTTGACGAAAACGACATACTATACTATGTCGTCCAAAATCTGACAATTTTTTTGAAAACCTTTTTTTGGTCCATAACTTGACAAATACGTCATACTATACTATGTAGTATGTCATACTATACTATGTCGTCCAAAATGTGACCATTTTTTGAGAAATAAATTTGGTCCAAAATTTGACAAAAACGACATACTATACTATGTAGTACGTCATACTATACTATTTCGTCCAAAATGTGACAATTTTTTGAAAAATAAATTTGGTCCAAAATTTGACAAAAACGACATACTATACTATGTAGTACGTCATACTATACTATTTCGTCCAAAATGTGACAATTTTTTGAAAAATAAATTTGGTCCAAAACTTGACAAAAACGTCATACTATACTATGTAGTACGTCACATTATACTATATCGTCCGAAATGTGACCATTTTTTGAAAAAGAAATGTGGCCCAAAATTTGACAAAAACGACATACTATACTATGTTGTCCAAAATCTGACTATTTTTTTGAAAAACTTTTTTTGGTCCAAAACTTGGCAAAAACGTCATACTATACTATGTAGTACATCATACTATACTATTTCGTCCAAAATGTGACAATTTTTTGAAAAATAAATTTGGTCCAAAATTTGACAAAAACGACATACTATACTATGTCGTCCAAAATCTGACCATTTTTTTGAAAAACATTTTTTGGACCAAAACTTAACAAAAACGCCATGCTATACTATGTAGTACGTTTTACTATACTATTTCGTCCAAAACGTGACCATTTAAAAAAAAAAAAAAATTGGTCCAAAATTTGACAAAAACGACATACTATACTATGTCGTCCAAAATCTGACAATTTTTTTGAAAACCTTTTTTTGGTCCATAACTTGACAAATACGTCATACTATACTATGTAGTATGTCATACTATACTATGTCGTCCAAAATGTGACCATTTTTTGAGAAATAAATTTGGTCCAAAATTTGACAAAAACGACATACTATACTATGTAGTACGTCATACTATACTATTTCGTCCAAAATGTGACAATTTTTTGAAAAATAAATTTGGTCCAAAATTTGACAAAAACGACATACTATACTATGTCGTCCAAAATCTGACCATTTTTTTGAAAAACATTTTTTGGACCAAAACTTAACAAAAACGCCATACTATACTATGTAGTACGTTTTACTATACTATTTCGTCCAAAACGTGACCATTTAAAAAAAAAAAAAATTGGTCCAAAATTTGACAAAAACGACATACTATACTATGTCGTCCAAAATCTGACAATTTTTTTGAAAACCTTTTTTTGGTCCATAACTTGACAAATACGTCATACTATACTATGTAGTATGTCATACTATACTATGTCGTCCAAAATGTGACCATTTTTTGAAAAATAAATTTGGTCCAAAATTTGACAAAAACGACATACTATACTATGTAGTACGTCATACTATACTATTTCGTCCAAAATGTGACAATTTTTTGAAAAATAAATTTGGTCCAAAATTTGACAAAAACGACATACTATACTATGTAGTACGTCATACTATACTATTTCGTCCAAAATGTGACAATTTTTTGAAAAATAAATTTGGTCCAAAATTTGACAAAAACGACATACTATACTATGTCGTCCAAAATCTGACCATTTTTTTGAAAAACATTTTTTGGACCAAAACTTAACAAAAACGCCATACTATACTATGTAGTACGTTTTACTATACTATTTCGTCCAAAACGTGACCATTTAAAAAAAAAAAAAATTGGTCCAAAATTTGACAAAAACGACATACTATACTATGTCGTCCAAAATCTGACAATTTTTTTGAAAACCTTTTTTTGGTCCATAACTTGACAAATACGTCATACTATACTATGTAGTATGTCATACTATACTATGTCGTCCAAAATGTGACCATTTTTTGAAAAATAAATTTGGTCCAAAATTTGACGAAAACGACATACTATACTATGTCGTCCAAAATCTGACAATTTTTTTGAAAACCTTTTTTTGGTCCATAACTTGACAAATACGTCATACTATACTATGTAGTATGTCATACTATACTATGTCGTCCAAAATGTGACCATTTTTTGAGAAATAAATTTGGTCCAAAATTTGACAAAAACGACATACTATACTATGTAGTACGTCATACTATACTATTTCGTCCAAAATGTGACAATTTTTTGAAAAATAAATTTGGTCCAAAATTTGACAAAAACGACATACTATACTATGTCGTCCAAAATCTGACCATTTTTTTGAAAAACATTTTTTGGACCAAAACTTAACAAAAACGCCATACTATACTATGTAGTACGTTTTACTATACTATTTCGTCCAAAACGTGACCATTTAAAAAAAAAAAAAATTGGTCCAAAATTTGACAAAAACGACATACTATACTATGTCGTCCAAAATCTGACAATTTTTTTGAAAACCTTTTTTTGGTCCATAACTTGACAAAAACGTCATACTATACTATGTAGTATGTCATACTATACTATGTCGTCCAAAATGTGACCATTTTTTGAAAAATAAATTTGGTCCAAAATTTGACAAAAACGACATACTATACTATGTAGTACGTCATACTATACTATTTCGTCCAAAATGTGACAATTTTTTGAAAAATAAATTTGGTCCAAAATTTGACAAAAACGACATACTATACTATGTAGTACGTCATACTATACTATTTCGTCCAAAATGTGACAATTTTTTGAAAAATAAATTTGGTCCAAAATTTGACAAAAACGACATACTATACTATGTCGTCCAAAATCTGACCATTTTTTTGAAAAACATTTTTTGGACCAAAACTTAACAAAAACGCCATACTATACTATGTAGTACGTTTTACTATACTATTTCGTCCAAAACGTGACCATTTAAAAAAAAAAAAAATTGGTCCAAAATTTGACAAAAACGACATACTATACTATGTCGTCCAAAATCTGACAATTTTTTTGAAAACCTTTTTTTGGTCCATAACTTGACAAATACGTCATACTATACTATGTAGTATGTCATACTATACTATGTCGTCCAAAATGTGACCATTTTTTGAAAAATAAATTTGGTCCAAAATTTGACGAAAACGACATACTATACTATGTCGTCCAAAATCTGACAATTTTTTTGAAAACATTTTTTTGGTCCATAACTTGACAAATACGTCATTCTATACTATGTGGTATGTCATACTATACTATGTCGTCCAAAATGTGACCATTTTTTGAAAAATAAATTTGGTCCAAAATTTGACAAAAACGACATACTATACTATGTCGTCCAAAATCTGACCATTTTTTTGAAAAACTTTTTTTGGTCCAAAACTTGGCAAAAACGTCATACTATACTATGTAGTACGTCATACTATACTATTTCGTCCAAAATGTGAAAATTTTTTTGAAAAAAGAAATTTGGTCTAAAATTTGACAAAAACTCATACTATACTATGTCGTCCAAAATTTAAAAATTTAAAAAAAAAAAATTTGGTCCAAAATTTGACAAAAACGTCATACTATACTATGTCGTCCAAAATTTGACAAAAACATCATACTATACTATATCATCCAAAATTTTACAATTTAAAAAAAATAATAATTTTGGTCCGAAATATGACAAAAACGTCATCCTATACTATGTCATCCATAATGTGTCCATTTTACAGAAGGCATGCAAACTTTCTTAGAAAAAAACACAGTCAGAAAAAGAGTGTGGAGAATCAAACCAGAGGTTTATTATAACATGGATTAGTTTACAAAACTAAGTGTAGTTCATGAAGTACTGCAATGCTCTGAAACATGATTAGTCATCAGGAAGTTTGTATGTATTGTGTGCAGCCTTCAACAACATAAATACATTCAACAGACAGACATAGACAAACACCCACTAACATACACACACTGTCTCAAGGCTGCATGCGAATAGCTCCGTCCAGTCTAATGACCTCTCCGTTAATCATGGGGTTTTCAGCCAGCGATGTCACCAGGTGAGCAAACTCAGCAGGGTCTCCCAGACGCGAGGGAAAGGGCACCTGGCGGGCAAGGAAGGATTGCACCTTCTCAGGAAGTCCAGCCAGGAGAGGAGTAGAGAACAGACCTGGAGGAGGGAATGAAGACAATGATATAGAATGAGGTTAAGTCAGACTTAATTTACACAAGTGTTACCGAGGTAAAGTGTAATAGATTAAGGTTGTACTGCAGTCACACTGACTCACTCCACACACATACAGAGAAAATTAGACATGGTTTATTAACATGGAGTTATTTTTTAAAGGATGCAAATGTTGTTGCAAATGTCATATGTTTAAGTTTAGTGTACGTAAACTCACCAGGTGCAATGGTGATGACTCTGATGCCCATGGGTGCCAGGTCTCGTGCAATGGGGAGAGTCATTCCCACTATGCCACCTTTAGAGGCAGAGTATGCGGCTTGACCGACCTAAAGCAAAACACAGAGGTTTTTAAACAACAAAGTTGATCAACAGAAAAAAACGCTTTGGTTTTTATTTTTTTAAGTTTTGCATGTGGTTAAAATTCACCTGTCCATCAAAGGCTGCCACACTTGCAGTGTTAATGATGCAGCCTCTGTGTCCGTCTGCGTCAGGCTCGTTCTTCCCCATCTCGCCCACAGCGAGGCGAATCACATTAAAGGTCCCTGCGATATTCACCTGCAGGGAAAGAAAACAACCGTTTTCACACAACTGTCTGTCCGACGAGCTGCAAACTGTGTCTTTCCCTCTTGTCCACCGTACATTGATAACACGTTGGAAGTCCTCCAGGCTGTGAGCAGCACCCTTTTTAAAGTTGTAAGTTTTGACAGCCACAGCGATGCCGGCACAGTTGACTGCAAGGTCCAGCTTCCCAAACTTCTCTCTGGCCAGAGACACCGCCTTCTGCACGTCTGCCTCTGATGTAACCTAGGAAATTTCAAATACAAGCAGACATTAGGGCGGTAACTAACGATTCTTTTCAAAAATCGATTAATCTGTCAATTATTTTCTCGATTGTTTGGTCAATAACATGTCAGAAAATCCTGATCAGTGTCTCCCAATCCTGTAAATGATGACGTTCTCAAATGTCTTCTTTTCATTTTGTCCACAAACCAAAAGTATTACATTTAAATGATTTCCTTGTTACACGGAGCTAAGAAACCAGAAAATATTCACATTTAAGAAGCAGAAAAATCTGAAAACTTCTTTCAATTCTTAAAAATAAAACCCACTCAAACTGATTACTCAATTATCAAAATAGTTGATTCATTTATCTTAAGAGTAATTGTTTCAGCCCTAGTAGGCATTTTTAAAAGTGGCAGTGCCATCTTCTGAGCTGAGAGTGAATTACACATACAGTGACAGCTGCAGGTGAATTTCTCTTAAATATCCTAATTTTTTTAACTAAATTAATTCCACAATTTCTAAATATCAGTCCAAAATTATACTTAGGTTCGTGAGTTGTGAAACAATTGGAAAATGTGAAAAAGGACACGACTTCCACAGTTATTCCCATAACTCCCAGCAACGCGATATTACTTCTCTAAAAGAGATAGCGTTGCATTCATTTTGAGGGCCAGCAATCACACTGTTTTAAAGTCAAAAGGCCTTAAACCTTTTACGGGTTAAGACATTGAAAAACATACACCGACGTCGGGCTTGTTCCTTTATCTGAGTGTGTGGAGAGTTTGTGGAGAAGTTCTTCCTCTTCCTCCATTTCATCCTTGTCAGATAAATTTATTTACTCCATAGACAAAAGCAGATGATGGCTCACATTTTATATTAGTGACTACGTTCAACTCTGCCGTGTCTGTTGAGTTTTGGACTTACATCTGCAGGAGCGAAGGCACACCGTTCTCCCAGACTGGTGGCCAGAGCTTGTCCATCAGAGGAGGGCAGGTCCAGGATGACGGCAGACGCCCCACTCTTGACAAGACGCTCGACGGTGGCCCGGCCCAAGCCAGACGCACCTCCCGTCACCAGGCCAACCATACCCTGTTCAGCACACAAACATTAATGGGATTGGACAGGGAAGGGAACAACAAAGAAACAACTTAACAAAGAGGGAAAGATTTAGTATCTTTAATTCTAGCTTGCACATAACTACTTCTCCAACAGTCCAAAAACATGCAGAGGTTAAATGGGTGAATGGTGGCTTGTGTACCCCACCTTTCAAGTGACATTACCACAATGTAAACAGGAAGTGATTTATCTAACTGAACTAAAAACCCAAATTTCAGAAGTCTTTCAGCAGTTTGATGGGATTAATGCTTCCTGTCACTGCTGGATTATATACACAAATGTTCCCGCTCAGGTATGATAGTGTTGTTTACAGGTAAGTAAATAATATAAATAAAAGTGGGTCCCACACTCAAAAACACTGGTGCATATTAATGACAATGTGTCTCATATTATTTGATTATATTTAGTTCGTCCAACATCTTATTCATACATCACGTGTAATGTACTTTTAATTATTGTCACGTGACATCTCAAATATAGCTTTAAGATGCGTTTGTTTTTCGATTGTAAAAGTCCACACGGGGGCAAAAAGATTAAACATGGAGTACAATGACCTGGGTCAGTTCAGGTAGGCGTGGTGTCATCTACTCAGAGCGTTCTACAAAGACTTTGGGGGGAATATATTAAAAACCAGAGTAAATAAAACCAAATGTGTCTGCAGGGTCAAAACAGAATTAGTTATTAGTGACAAACAACTGTAAAATAACATTAGCCTCAGGTGAATGAGACACGCTGGAGAACATTCAAGCTCAACTTCTGACTTAAATCCAAGTAAAAACTATCTGACGGGAGTAGAAACCCCCATAAAACGCAAACACGGGACCTTGAACACTTAAAACCGTCACCGGATGAACCGTGATTGCGGTTGTTTGACGCGAGGGCAGGTTTATTGTATATCTCCTCACCTTGACGCATCGAATGTTCGCCATGTTGGTTCAGACGGACGGCCGTGACGTCACAAGGACTTTTTCGTCTTCTTGTTGTACGGCGGTGGTATTTCGCTTAGGGCGCATTACCGCCGCCTACTGCTCAGACAATAGACTTTCATCACGCCAAAGATCGTTTATTTCCGGGATGGTTCACTGATTGCTGCTTCTTCGTCCCACACTGCTGTTATACGTGGAATGCGGACAATTTGATGATGCATGTGCTTTGATATTTTTATGATTCTGTATTAATTTTGTTGGTACATTTATCTGCGCTAATTGATATTATTTTATTTTTCGCACCATGTTATATTTGTCTGAGAGTTCACTATTTGACAGCCCATGCCATAACAAAACCATGTAATGTGTTCACATTTTTCTTTGAAATCAGATTTTAAAATGCAGACAGAACATAATGTATGAAAAATAATAATAATGAATACTAAATTTAGTACAGAGTTCTTTGACAATTACTTGGTCCATCATTGGTAGAACTATATTTATAGATCTGTAAGGAGAGGTATTAAATGTTTTGCTTAATCATTTAAAAAGAAGTTGTACTATGATATTAATACTACAGTATTAGATCAGGGCAGGCCTCGCATTTGATGAGTGTATCCAAATACTATCAGTGTGAGAGCTCTGTCCTTATAACACCTCTTTGGTCATGTTGATCTGCATTTTGGGGACAAACTAAACTGTATACATATCTATAGATATACATGTAGATATATATTAGTAGTTTTTTTTTAGTTACTGTAGTTTGAAACAATACAGATATTACTCGACAAACTTGGTCGTGGAAATAAACAGGCACATTTTTAGTTAGCATGTGAGAAATACACAAGTGGAATGAACTGGGATTTCATGTATAGAGCAATAGAATTAAAAAAAAAAAAATCACACACGTGGCTAATATTTATTGTTTTATTCATTCAAGACATAATGACATGACAGATTTACTTCCTGGTCCAAGCAGACGTCCATAACGCTGACAAATACACAACAGGAAAGATTAGTTTACGTGAATCATTTTGTTTAGCAAAACTAACATAATTGGACCAAATCATCTTTCGAGTAGCTGCTCCTTCAATTTGAGCAAATACAATAATCGATTTGTTTTGTTTGGTCCATGTTCTTCCAGGTCACAGCTGTTTATAAACCACTGATAACACATATATGTGTGTACTGTATGGAAAGGATAAAGTGGGTGCTTTTAAATAAAATGTAACCAATAACCATCAAATCCTGTCCTCATGTATTTCTAATATTAAACCCGCAATGGGAAATCGTTACATTTAAGAGGCTGCAACCTGTGCACTTAAAAATGGAATTATCAAACTAAAAATAAAACATTTCAACTCAAAATATCTATTTACTGGCAGATTTTTGAGCTGGAACACTGTGCAATGACGCTGCCACACTGTGGAAGGCAGTGAGTTGTATAGTTGTATCTCCAGAATAGGGGCTGCAATATCCCACACCCCACAACAACACAACTTACTACCTCACCACAGCATAGCTACAAACACATCAGCTGAGGAGCCACTCAACATGTCCAGTAGATTTCCATCGTCATGTCTCAATATTGAATCCGTCTTTCACCGAGTCGAGTCCAGAATGAGAAAATTAACTTTTGGTCAACAACAAAGAAACACATTTAAAACACAGCCGCCGCAACCCAGAAGACAAAGTGAAACTCACTGGAGGCTACAATAACCACGGCAACAAGATATTATGGATGTATCCGTCAGTCTCCATCAGGCAGGTGTTGTTTTGAGTGTCGTGAGAAAGACAGTAGGCTGTATAGTTATCTCCCAGATCTGGTGTGATCCTAAAACTATACAAACTACTACCTCATCCCACAGCTCTCACTGTTCTCCTCTGGAGTCCACATTCAGGAGACAAAAAAAAAAGACAAAAATAATCCTCACCAAAATAGTTCTTAAACATTAAATCATCTACTAATGAGGAAAATGGATGTTACAAAAAAAAAATGACATGCATCAACAAAACTATACGTTCCGAAAAAGGTTGTGATGGTACAAAAGAGATACAAGTTGTTTGTGAAGAAGAATCTTAAAAATGATCATTTGAAAATCATGAGGTCCTGGAATGAATGATTGCAGCCTCCTCGTGCCACCTCAAAATAAGAACTGTATGTTGCCAACAGCAGAACATAACTGAAATTATCCACATTCCCAATAATGGTGTGATCCTGTTTGTTTTGCCAGACAAGGCTTTAATCTCGATTACTTCAAAGTCATCAAAAGGCTATTGCCTCTGATGTAAAGATTATGATGTGTGACGCAGCTCGTTTTAACATTTCTACACAAAATGTCTAAACACCGCCACAGTCGTCACTGCACACACTGGTGTCCATTATAATGAGTCAGCTGCCAGGTCTGGAACCAGTCAAACGAACTACTGGGCAGTTGTGCAATTCACAGACAGACATACGTTCATGAACTAAAAGAATCGAGATAAGAAATGTTCAGAAAACGCACACGAATGCACATTTTTTCTTTTGCAAATTAAAAGAAGAAGAGGTCCTCCTGTCCTTGAGGAGGTTCTCCAGTGTCAGACATAAGTGCTCGAGGATTAAACATGATGTGGTGAAGAGCAAAACACGGTAGGCTGCCTGCTACGCAACAGCACATGAACCAAACGAGCAGATTTTTTTTGTTTTGTTTTACTTACTAACGTTTGCAGCTTGAATCCTAAACCAAGCTGAAGCTAACAGGCTAACCCGAGCACTACATCTGCCTATCGCGACGGCTGCCGTTAACGTTTACGTTCGTGTCGCATCGTGGAGATATTTATCACATACGTGAGAAGGAAAACTACAACTGCCGGTGTTAAGGGAGTCCATTTAGCACGTAAGTGCAGTCCTGCTCGGAGGGGCAGCTAAAGCAGCTAGCTGACAGCTAGCTGGATTTGGCGGTTCTCGACCTCTCACTGTGCGAGCTGTTGTCACATCCGCCGTCCCGGACACTCTCACACGGACCCGCGGCTGTCTGTGTCTCATACGTCGAGCTTCAGTCCCGCTAACTCGTCGTCAATGTGCGCGTAACAAAATCCACAGCAGCGGGGGTTTTACCTCGAGCCTTCAGCTAACCCAGGTGGTTCCGCTATCATCCTCGCCATCTTTCCCTGCGGAGCGGGTTTGTGGTCGCGGCTCGTTGAAGGCTGGTGGTGGTGGCACTTCCAATTATCTCGAGATTTACGCTCCTACAACGAGACTTCAGATGCAACCACAGAGAATGAAAGAAGTGAAAAATGAGATACTGCGTTCTAGTAAATACTAGATAAAAGAGCCAATCTGCATAAAGTGTAATGGCTTTCATCATGGTTAATACATCATTTGTATATCATTAATCTATTTTATCTCATTGCATCATCCTTTGTACATTGCTCTTATATGACATTTTTTTGAGGTTTGTTTTAGCTTTTTAACATCTTGCTGATGCATCCTGTTTATTTATGTAGATGTTTTGCATCACTCAATTGTTTTTGATGATGTCGATGGTTCATTTTGAACATGAAACATTTACATAAAATATGACAAGAATGACAAAAAAAACCTTAACTTAATCTAAACTATTATAGTTTAGATTAAGTTAAGTAGTTAAACTATAGTAACCAATATAGTAAACCAATAATTTATATGACAATTTAATTTTATATTTTATACTCGAATTGTCAGTCATAATTTAGACATAGTAACATTATCAATATCACAATAATTGTGGCCATAATTTGTAATAACATAATTATAATATTAGCAATCATAATAATCACTGGTGAAGATACTCTTACTACCACCACCAATAACAAAATAATAACCCTAGCAATTTGAGTCACGGTTCGACTCAAAATCGACTCTCGGTTCAAAAATTGATACAATGCATTAAAATCATGACCCTGGACACAAAAAATACTTTTTTTACTAAAAGAATAAATTTTATTTCAGCACTGTAAGTCATTTCCCAACCAGTACAAACATGACTGCCATCTTTATCTCTTTCTGAACCATTCCTCCCCCTCCCTCTGTGAGAGCAGACCACCAACAGCCAGACAAATTTAAATTTAAAAAAAATTAAATCAAAATAATAAAGAAAATAAAAACAAAAAGCTTTCTTTTTTCTCATCTTTCCACAAACAGTCTGGTGCTTCCATAATGCTAACAATGACAACAAATTATACCAACCATAATTATAACGGCAAGAATGATAATATCTCTATGACAATAGTATTATGGATAAAATTTAACCCTTTTTTTTTTTTGCTGCACAGGAAGGTTTGGGTGGTACATTTTGCTGAGGGCGTTGATTGACGTGACAACAAGCACCCCATAATGAGTAACTAGAGACCCTTACGGTGACTGGCCGTAGGGGTGATTGAGGGGGGACTGGTGAGGGGGGAGTGGCAGTGTAGAGAGAGAGACAGACAGAATAGGGACCTTCAAACTGGACAAAATGCTGTGAGAAGATCAGAACAGGTACAAAATACAGATGAATCCTTTCCACATTCTGTATGACAGACATTAATACTGTTCAGCTTCTTCAATACTTAATAGTTTGTCTCTATTCTGGGATTGTTGGTTCTCTCACTATTGTCGAACTCTTCAGTGTTGCTCCCATTTTTTCTTTTTTCTTTTGCAGGCACAGAGGCAAAGTGCTTTTATCCACTTGACAACTCTTATCTCACCGAGAGGGTGAATTTTCCTTCCGTCACTTTAGCTGAGATTGTTAGTCGACACTGACATCTTTAAAACATCAAATTTGACCATTATTAATCCATGCAGCCCAAGTTGATAAATTAAAATTGCATGGTTTAGTCGAACCTAAATTAAAAGATGTTCAGTTTATGACTAAAAATGAAATGTTCACATGTTGGATTTTTGTTTTAAAAATGAGACCGAAAACCAATTAGATTTCTAATAATTGATTCACTGGCTAATCAATGCAGCTCTTAAATATGAAAAGCTTTGTGATGTTTAATAAAAGGACCATCCAGTCTCAGATTTGTGTAATGAGGAAAATTCAGCCACTTTCAGCAGCCTCCGTGTCCACATACAGTATGAAGAGACTCAGTATCGCCACGTGTGCTCTGTCAAGCATTGCCGAGGGAGTTTTGAAGGCAAGTTTGGGAGCGCACAATTGACTTAACAAAAGAAAACCGCAAAAGAGGGCGCCAAAACCCCAGCATGACCGAAAGCATATTTGTCACTTTGCATTCCTACTTGTGTATGTCGATCTGATTGCGAGTGTGCAGTGGGATAAATTCAGTCAATGAAAAGCTTTCAACTGAGCAAGAGCGAGCGACGAATCCGCCCACCATGCCTACAAACAAAAACTGATCAAACCTGCCTCCTCGATCACTGTCCACCAACACACTTCTTTCCTTTTTCCCTGTCTGTCTGTGTCTCCACAACAACCACAGTGTAAAAACACTGTTGTGTCACAGACTTGTAAGATGAATCACACGTGCTGTAATGTCATTTTATGTATATATATATATATGTATATAAACATATATATATATACTTATCAGAAAACTTGTTACTCGGGGCAGAACTGTTGGTTTTGAGCGGGGGGTACTATGGGGGATTTATAGGAGGATGCTAGGTGCACTTTGGTTCTCAGGTCTCGGATGTTTTGCTGCTTTGTGCAAGGGCGCAGAGTACAGCTTCAATTGTCAATGAGTTGACCGCAAAATCATGATCAGGGATATTATGAGAATCAAACATAGTGCAGACAATGATTTTCAATTCGAAAAAACGGGCAATATTTACTTACGCACAGAATAAATGGTGAAGTGGTCTAAAGATGCCATATAAAATACAGGTAAGGAAAATTGCAATCATTACAGTTCAAATCTCTAGGTTGGCTAAGCGTATTTCAGTACTAACTGAAGCAATGGTAGAAGGATTAGAAGATGTAATAACATTAAAAATAGTAAGAAAAACACATTTGCACAATTGAATAAAACGGTTTTGATTTTTTTTTTCTGATTTTTTTTTCCAGACTCTGGCTAGATACATATAGAAACTGATTATCAACGTTAACATAACCTTTACTGTTAGTTGGATTGATTAAGGGGTGGGGCAGCCCAAAGAGAAAAGAGGGGGGAAAATGGCCAATAGTAAATGTCCTATAGGCTAAAAGGAGAGGCAGAGAGGGAGGTGATCAGAGTGAAAGACAACTTAATTACAGGGGTTGGCAGGAGGGGTTCAACTGTGTGTATAACATCTGTATTTGTGTGTCGCTGCTTTGATGAGAGTCAGTGGGTATGGTTGTGTGTGTCTGTGTGTGGATACGTCTATGAGAAAGATATGAGGGCAATGGGAACTGAAATGAACAGTTTGGGGGGGAGGTGAAGGGGAAAGAGAAAGTGACATAGCAGTAGGGCTGACGTAGGAGGGTGGGATGTGTGTGGGGGCGGGGCTGGGTTAGGACAACAAACATAAAAATCACCAATCAAATATCTATCAAACTAAAGCAGACAAAGACAAAGGAGGGACACTACATCATGTTTTTGTTGACTTTTTTTTTCTCCATACTAGCTACTGTGTAACTCAGGGTTTAACATCAATGCGTCTTTGTGTGCATGTGTATTAAACGTGTGTATAGATGGTCGTTTCTGTGCCTACCTGACGACACTGCAAACATGTTTTCTGCAAACATGTTTTTTTGTTATTGTTCAATCCTTTCATGCAAACATGTGAGTGCGCGGGACCTTATCTGTCAGTCAAATGTGTTACCAAATGATCTCTGATGAACTGACAACCACTCCACTGGGAACTGCACAAAATTACTTCAGTACAAAAGCAGAGAAAATGTGGCTGGTAACAAATACAACTGAATACATGTCCGCCATAGGTGTGTTTTAATGTATGTGAGTCTCTGTGTGTGTGTGTGTGCAGGTGTGTGTGTGTGTGTATATAATGGTTATCTGGCAAGCGGAACACGAGAGGGCATCGTATAACGGATCACACTCTGCTCGCTGCAGAAAAGCCATCTTCCAGCATTGTACTGTTGCAATACACATATTTGTACTAATGTCAAGTTGAAAGCAGTTAAGTATATGGCTCCTAGTAAATCTAGACTTAGTATTTCGGCCAGTGGAGCTATATTCTCTAGCCTAGTCTTGGTGTGTATTACAGTCCTGTTTTAAGCCTGACGCTGGTTCCTACTCTTAACCTATGAACACCTACTTCACTCGTATGCTTAATCCCTACCAATAACGGCTAACTTGTCCGAAACTTCTCATTTCATTTGGTGTTGGTGTAAGAGACAGCGGCACAGCCCAGACCTGTGATGATGAGTGTAAGCCTACACTCAAGGCCGGGTGGGTCAACTGTCAGCGTTTCACTGTAATATATGTAGAGTTCATAACAGAGGGGATGTCTGACGCGACTACATTAACATGTATATCGTCAATGTTTGTTTTTGTTTCCTTCAAAAACGGCATTTCATAAGAGCTTTTTTTTTTCCATGTCAATTTTGTGGCACATGATAGAGCACAAGTCATCAACATAGTAAGGAAATAAGGTGCTTCTTGTTGACTTGCCTTTTTCTAATGAGCTCTTTCCAAACTCTCAGTACGTTTATAGAGATTACAACGTTCATGGCCAGCATCACTCAGGCAAGATTTGTCTGTCTACTGCTTTAACATCTGCAGTTGTGCTACCAGTAATTGGTAAAAAGTACATGTGTATTTCCATATTCAGATGAAACCTATTGTGGGGGGGACACATCTCATCCACTACTAACATAAGTGCTCTAATAAAACAATTCAGTTTCTTATGAGTCTCAGATTGTGAGTGGCAGTCGGGTCCGCCATGAGGACTCCCTCTCCCCTGTCATGTGACATGTGATTCAGCCGATGAAGCCTCAGCTTTGGCTGAGGTGCTTCAGGGCAGAGAAGTGCTTCCTGCTGGTTTAAAGTGACACACCAGAGCTCTGCAGGGACAACAGCTCGCAGGTGTTGGGGGCTTTCATCGTGACAGCAGTTGCTCATTCACCACTCGAGGGTGGAGGTATTTTAGAGGCACTGCTGCCACACCCCTTTTATATATCAGTGGCTGCCTCAGTCAGCAAGCCTTATTAAACTTTGGAAATAACTTTTTTTTTTTTTTAGAAATCTGAAATGATTCCCAGGAATCCTTGACAAATACTGTCAATCCTTTCAGCTTCATTGCAAAGTTCATGAGTGAATGTGTGAGGCCAGTCTCAATAGAACTGGCAGCAGAGTCAACCAAACCCTCACTATTCATCTCCATCTTTTACTGAGCGGCGATATTCTTTTCTTTTTGGCCTGAACTCCAGAAGGTGCCTCAGAGTTACTTTATTTTCATTACTCTATCACCTGGTAGAGGACTGTCCAGTGTGGTTTAACATCTTTTAAAACAAAGTGCTTCTTTGTCTGAAACCACTCCATTCACATTCTGACGTCTCTCAAATAGATCTCTACCTTTAAATGTAGTTCTACATGTCATAATGATTTACTTAAGTGCGGGGGAAACCCCACACAGACTCTCAATTCAACTGTACAGGGGCTCGTTAAATTTCATTATATTTAAATACAACATTAAGTGCTTCTGTTGGGATTATACAATCAAAGCTTTGGGAGGAAAGGGGCAATGGGGAGGGGAATATAATATAATAATGCACTTTTTTTTTTTGGAGGAGCAGGGTAAAATCTTGCGTACTTCAGGGCTTAAGGTGCAGAAATGCATGGGGTTTCTAAGCACAGCTAAGCACAAGGCTATGCTATATAGGTCAAAGTAAAATAGCACGCTAATACCATGGTGGCGCAGAAGTGCTATAGTGATAAGTTAACCAAATTGAATTTGTTTGCTACAAGCAAGTGTGCCAACACTGTTTAGCAGTGCGGGGCATGAGGGTCACTGCACAGAAGAATGGTGCTTCACTCCGAACGTCTCTGAGCTTGTGCAAGACAACCCTCACGCCAGATGGCTATGGCAACAAACCGCATCAACACGCAACTACCGACCACGGTGACCAGGCCTAGAAGCTGTAACCATGGAAACCGCATCCAATTTGTCACCGTAACCACAAGCTTAAAACCTGTGTGCAGAGATTCAGGACCTTTAGAACATAAAATAAGAATCTTTAACTGTACAGATACCCATACTTAAGAGGGGCCTTGTTTAAATTGGTGGGTCATAAGGGGGTGGGGCTTCAAGCTTATATTTACTTTGAGTGCGGGAAAGAGGCATTTAGGATTTTTTTCAAGGGGTAGGGCGCTTACAGACCAATGGAGAAAACCTCTCTTCATAGAACAATGTAAAACCACATGAGAAACTAAAAAGGGAGTGACGGCTAACTGCTTTAGCTTTTCACATGGAGCAGGAGAGAGGAGGAGGAGCCTCGCTTCATCTCCTGCTCCATGTGAGGAAATGCACAGCTAGCATGTGGGGCTACAAAAACAGGGAAAGGCAGTCAAACACAGATAACTCTCTCAGAGCACTGCATCCCGGGAAGGATGCCATTACTCCTCCTTCTGTAGCGCTCCATCTGACGGGCAGTCGTCAAGGCAACAGGGGGCCTCCACTTCCACCCCCTCTGATTGGTTGTCTCTGCTGGCTAAGGCACACGGGATTGGCTGGGCCAGGGGGGCCAGCTCCAAGGACTGGCCAATGGCGGAGGTCGCTGAGCTGCCGTTCAGCTGCTGAGTTGAAAGCTCTGATGTGGAGTCCGCCTCCTCTGAAGACTTTGGGGGACTGCTGCTGGCTGGAGGGGGTGACGTCTAGAGTAGAACAGTCAAAAGTAGCAAAGCCATGTGATACAAGGTACAGTTATGACGTTCATGTCACAATATAAAGTACAGGACAACAGAGCTTTGTTGCTGAATGGGTCATACCTGTGTTCTGTTGGTAGGTGTCTTTTTCGCTCCCTTTAATTTTGCTGGGATCTCTTTACCTCTCCTGTGATGACATTTAAAAAAAATAAATCATCCAATCATCCTCTACCACTTTTTCCCCCAGGTTTGATAAAAAAAAATAAAAAAATGCAACGTGACCACCAACAGTCTGACAGAGTAAGAAGATGGTGAGAGGAGACCTGGTAAAGTCTCTTTTTTCAGTTGAATTTATCAGAATTCACAGAGCAACCTCTTGATTAACACAACAAAAAAACAACACTCATATTTAACACGATTTCACATATAAAAGGTAGAACTAATAGCAGGCATCTGTGTTGTACAAAATACAACCTTGGAGAATCGTTTAACCATAACTATATTGTAAAGCATTGTGGCAAGAAGGTTGTTTTGAAGACTAAAAGATCTAGACATTACTCACCCTTTACCAGCTCCCACTGACACCACTTGCATGTTGAACCCCCCTCTCCCACGGATTGGTTTGTTCCCAGCCCACTGGCCAACCACCATGCCAGCTATCTCCAATTTTCCTCCCTGAGGGGGGATGGACTGAATGCCTGAAAAGCAAAAAATAAAAACATTAACATAAGAGGCATTTCTTAGAGTAGGAAAAGTCCCAAGTAAAATATTACAGCAATCACCCAATACTAAATAAAATTATCCACTGTGTTGTGTCGACAGTATGTAATACATATTACATACATGGAGAATCCAAAGAGTTTACAAAGATGAAGGTTCACTTTTATGCATGTGTTTGGAAGAAACATCAGGGGAACTTGATATTTGTTAAAAAAGAAAATGAGCTTTAAACGAAAGAAAGCATAGGTGTACCTGGGAAGGCTCTGGGTCTGTGCTGGGCAGGGTGATGTGGATGGTGAGGGTGATGATGTGGGGGCATGCCACCCATGGGGCGAGGTGGGTATAGAGGAGGCATGGGGTAGAAAGGGGGTACCATGGCAGGGGGTAAGAAGGCAGGAGGTGGAAGGGGTGGAGGAGGGGGAGGAGGACGAGACAGGTTGATTCCTTCAAGGATCGCCTGACGCATCTTCTCAACCTTAGACACCAGCTCCTCCTGTAGAGAGGACACACAACTGTTACTGAGGCATGAACACAAAACACAGCCGAGTGTCGTCTGACATCACTAATGAGATCAAAATTATTTTATACACACCCAAAAACACTAAAAGACCAGGTGTTATCAGCAGCCTATTTCAGGCTTCTTTACATTTAAGGCAGAATGGCTGATTTGTTGCTGAACATCTTTTTTTTTATATATATTTGTGTCCATCTGTGCATCCATTCACACCGACAGGTCCGTACCTGTCCCTCACACATGTCAAGCAGGGCAGACCGGTCACGGGAGGCCCGCGCCAGTTTGCTCTGGAACAGTTTTCCGTCAAAGAATCCCCAGGGACAACAGTGTTCCCATGGCAACGGTTGGCCACAGACATCATTGATGAACAGTGCTGTGTCAACACCAGCCATAAAGAGAGCAGCTAGCTGCACGCCACGGGCATCCACCTTCTCCACCTGACAGCCAACAGACAAAAAGGAAAACGGCAGCAACTTAAAAATTGCACAGTACACACAAAGAGGAGGAAAGTAGAAAGACAGAGGTTCTGAATGATGAGCTTGTGAACATATGGTACGTGGGCACAAGCAGCATGTCACAAAGGAGGATCGCAAGAGAATCTGGTATTGCATACCATACCAATATCATGTTAAACTACCCACCAGAATATCCAGCAGACTGACACAAAAAATCATTAGTGGGATGGCCTGAAGACACAAACCCTGATCCACCACTGTGTACTAGGTAACATATATCAGTCAGAGCTTTTTCTTTCATTTGAACATAACGAGTAGAGTAAAAACAAAAACAGAAACACCTGGATTAAGAGAGGAGTTGGTTATCACCTTGAGCTCCTGTAGCTGGTCGGGTTCATAGAGCTGGCTGGAAACTGCTTGGGCCAGGAAGGCATCCAATTCATGTCTCTGGAGGATCCTACCTCCAGGCCACTGCATCATATACCTGAGAACACAGCCAATTTGAGTATAGTCACACAATAGCTTGGTGAATGAAGTCAAATAAATCACAATAACCGTTCATTATGTGACAGTAGACCAAGACTGTGCTGAAAAACCCAAAAGCAAGTAAGCAGAAAAAATTCAGTAAAATAATTTGTGTTTATTAAGGTCCTTTATATAACAAAGAAAAGGTATGTGAGAAAAAAGCATTTTTAATGTTGGACAAGCAAATATGTACAACCCCATCATACCTGAGCACGCAGCACATGAGCAGCAGATGCTGTGGAACCTGTGCTGGATTGAGAAGGGCTGGGCAGTCAGAGCGAAGGCAGGCCAGGAAGGCCCTGGTTCTCCTGGAGCGGTCCTCACTGGCACGACCCAACCACAGTCGTCGCAGGTTGGGGCAGGTCCACTCCCGAAAACACAGGGCCGGAACCAGCTCTGGAGTCAGGGCAGACTTAGCCTTACCACTGCTCCACTCTTTGACAATCACAGGAGGAACTGTAACACAAAGACAAGAGGTGCAACAGGAAAACAATTAGAAATGTTCTAGAGACAGTGATGTTTCAGTGACACATTATTGATGCATTGTTGAAATACTCATGCAACTGATACAGGATACGCCCAAGGGGTTCCTAGGATAGCTTGGTTAGCTAGCACAACAGACAAATACTCTGATGAATGGTGCGGCCCCTTAGCAGACACGGCCTCTGTACATGGACTGAGCATCACTGAAATCTGTTGCCAACTAATCGACACATGTCAATTATGCTGAGCTACACCGAGCTAACAGTACTACGGTGCTTCTCAAGCAACCACCACTGTCCTGGGCATGACACTGAGTGGGCAGATAAACAATACTGACAAAACACCAACAGCATCTGTGCTGTCGTAAAACCAAGTCACATCAGGCAACATCTCAACATTAGACAGGTCACAAAATATGATACTTTTAAGGAACCTGATTTTGACACGACGAAATTTCATATTTAAATATTTAAGGCCAAACAAATACCCTGTAATGCTCCTTCAAATTTCAACAGTAAGATTGTCAAGAGGTCCTAGTTATGAGACCTGTTGCAATAATCGGTAACACTTTATTATAAGTACACACTATTAGCATTAGCATAATGCATGAATACTCATTAGTATGTAGTTTTTAAACAGTTATAAATGTTTTACACTGAGAGAACAGTCCCTTGTGAGTCAATCAAAGAGCTTGTTTGTTGGAGGTGGATGCTGATTGGCTGCTTCAGTACAGCAGCTATTTTGGACTCTGTTCCTCAGCTGATGGGATGAGTAAAACATTTATATCTGTGTTTATAAACTACATACTAATGAGTATCCATGCATTATAAATTCAATATTTATTCATGCTTAAATAATGCTAATAGTGTGTACTTATTATAAAGTGTTACCTAATAATCTGTAATAGAAATGGATGTGTAGTTCCCATGGTTGAAGTGAATCTCAGACAATGTCTCTCTTAGATCATTCTGACATTTCACCCCAGGAAACATAACCAATTACAACAAAGAGCTGTGACGTTAGTAGGAACCAGAATCAAATCAAGCTACCATTAATGACTTGTGTTTGCCGAGTAACATATCCCACGCCGAAAGAGCAAAATTACAACAGCACAGAGTGGCACTCTTCCTCAGGCTGTCTGGAAAGTCAGCAGATTTCCAACCATTATAAATCTACTTCCCTTTACCGAAGGGAACAGAGAAAAGACAAAGTACGCAAGCACATAGTACAAAAACAATGTAGGATCATAAAGGTGCTGTGGCCTGGTGCAGTATTAAAAAATGTAGGAGTGGGAGGTTTTCCTGGTTCTATGTCATGGTAGATTGTAAATATTCAACACAGACAATATATTTAAAATGTTAAAGCGGACCTAGACTGGAGGTTCAAATTAACGCTGTTTTTTAGTGTGTATCTCCGTCATTATCTTGTTAAAAGAAGCCCTGAAGGTTCAAAACAAACAGTTCAGCCAGTGCTGAGAACGCTGTGTTGTATTGTAATCTCGGGCTCAGCGAGATCTCTGAAAAAACCTGGTCCGGTTACCTAAACACCGGTTCTCCTGAACAGCAAATCATGTTGCTCCGGGCACTAGTCCAGGCACATCCGGTTGTATACATTGAACTGCAGAAGAAGAATAACGTCCGTTGTGGAGGTGTTTCACAAGCGACAGTGTCTTCTGACTCTGGGTCTGACTCTGGGTCAAAGTCATAAAAGGGACTGCGGCGGGGAGTCGTGACAAAGCTATTTTTAAACACTGTTAAATCAATGTTTTGATAATGAGTAGCAGTGCATCCACCGTTCCAGAGGGGGGAGCTGCGCTTCTGAGAGCGGGTGTGCTGAATAGTATTGGCCAATAACAAAACTCTGTCTTCTGGGTGTGAGATTTATGTCTGAAATGTCGCGGCTCAGGAACAGCGTCAGAAAAGATGATTACTATCGGCTCGTTAACAGCAACTAGGAGGTTTTTGACCATAAAAACAAGTGAATGTATGTAAGTAGCCCATAACTAGCATATATGTGCAACAGGACCACTCTAGGTCCGCTTTAAAAAATTTTTTTAAAATGTTTTTAAATTATACCACAAAATGTTTCATATGAATTCTGTCATACCAGCCAGCTATTGATACTGGAGCGTTTACAATAATATTCTCTACAAGCACTGACCAACCACAATGCCAGTGGACTTTGGTCATTGAAATGCTGTCATCACAAAAGCATTGTGGCATCACTGTCTAAGAATAAACATGATATCCTGTAAAATACACTCCCATTATTGATTGGATTGTACAAGTACAGTCAACAATGATCACTCCATCTCCTACATTGTCCCCATATATCTACTCTGCTCAGTCTTAGGACATACCTTCCAGGGGAGCCCTCTTCCGTAAGGCTAGCCTCTCCAGGCGGCGATGTGTTTCAGCGAGACTGAAGAGGACACCGTAGGCATATTGTCTGGCAGCACGGAACAGCAGCGAGGCAGGAGGCAGCTCTGAATTACACTCATCCTCTATACACACTGGCATCTTCATCTCACCCTGGGGGGACGGGGACAAGGGAAGTTTAAGACTTTTGTTGTTTTTTACATTGATTTTCTCTGTCGCAGTTTTTATGACCCTTGTTTTGGTCAACAAGATGACTGGGGGGGCTTGCAAAGATAGTATGTTGCATCAAAACTGTAGTATTCCTATATTTTTTTTGAAAGCTTGTATCCCATCTACCTTGGTCAATATGTGGTAAATCTGGGGGTACATCAGTCCTCTTCTGTGTCTGTGTTCGGCCACGCGAAGAACCTCAGCACTGACCTAAAAAGACGAGCAAAAAGACAGGAAACCTGTTGAGAACCTGCAGCTGTGACGTGGCCAAATATGCTGTCAGTTTTAGCTCTCCCACCTGAGGTAAAGGGGGTGTGGTTATGTCCATGTGACTCCGCGTCGCCATAGACAGCAGTGACGGAATGTTTGACCCGCTGCCGTTACCTTGAGTACCCTCTCCAGAGGCTGAGCCCCCCCTTCCAGCAGGATCCTCCCACCGAGAGGGCTTGTCCGTCAAATGGCTGAAAGAAGAGTAGAATGAAGAGTTTAATTATGTTGCCTGGCATTCATCTGTATCAGCGTGAGACAGAAAAGATGACTCTGACCCAGAGACTGTCCAACTAATTAGTAGCACTCCAAATAGCCTTAGTGGATACGGTGTAAACCTAGTGTCAACTAATGCAGTTTCTGCATAAAGAGCTTTATCCTCAAAAGCATTTTTTGCAAATGGGTCAAACCTTTATCATGTGTGTCAGTGGTTAGGTACAAATAAATGCTATGGCAGCATGATTAAAATTCTCCCAGATATGTAAACTTAATGAGTCCAAGGTGTCCCAGTTCTGACTTTTACATCCCATATTTGGAAAACCCATGGGTCAACAAAACACACGAAGAGGCAAAAACTGAAATCATGCGTATCCCCCACAGACAATTTGCTCTGCTGCTTTTTCCATCTCTACAGGAGCTAATCCTTAAAACTGTTTGCTGTATCTGGGCTACATTACACAGTAAGCTTGTTGACAAAATAAAATTAGTCGTGATGGTGCATGGTGCAGTGCATTGTGGGAAATGTTCATTTTACAGACCCGATTTTCAGCAGAAACAAGTACACATACCCCATTATTTTTGTGCAAGACTTCTAATTCAGCATTTCTGGTCAGTAGTTGTACAGCTTTAAAGATAACATTGCTTCTAGAAAAACAGGTACAACATTTTATTATCATTAACTGATAATCAATATTATAATAATATAATCAGCATGCACCAACATCTGTCCATATTTTGTGTTGTGCAGAGTCCATATATGATATTTAAAGTGATCTACTGACGACAATGTTCTTACTTTGCGTTGCTGTCGTTGGGTTCATCTCCATCTGATGACGAAGAGGGCGACGGAGAGGGACCAGACTGACCGCCAGTGTGATGATTGGGTAACCGACTTCCCCCCTGTGTGGAATCATATGGAGCTGACCAGTCTGTGTAGCCCATCTTGCCCGTCAGTGTGTCATTGCAGTCTTGAGACGGTGGCGGGGGGTTCTGGAACAGAGGGACAGGGCCAGGTCCATATGGGGAATTTTGATAGGGTGGTTTTAACCCTGGAACCTGGGGGGGAGGGAACTGTAGTTGGACCAGAGAGAAAGGAAATGGGTTGGAAAAGTAAGGAACACAGTGTAGAAGTAAAAAGAGATCACATGCCCCAAAGGGGTCCCAAGAGCAAAAAAACATAATCCACCCTTGTGGATTCATATAGAGCAGAGAACAATTACACACACATTAAAGAGAATTAAATAACCCACCTGATTCTTTCCAGGCATCCCCATGTGGCCAGGTGGTCCCCCAAATGGATTGGGTCCAAACCCAGGTACTGTGCACAGAAACAAAAAACCACATCATAAACAAAAATGATACATTTAATTGCTGTTATATCCAGATTCAGTTGATGAAATGATTTTTGTATCCAAGCAGTTTACTCACAGATGAAGGAGGCGGGCCCCATGCTGGGTGAACGTGGTTTGGGGGCAGCGGAAAAATACTCCACAGCTTTCTTGAACCGATCCACCTTGTCCTCCATACGAGACTGTGAAATACAAAATGCGCTGGAATTATTTGAACATTGAAAATGTTCCTAAGCGGCTGAGGCCTTGCAGAAATCGGCAGACTTATTTCCCTTCAGATCAAAGCAAGCAGTTTGAAGAGAGCCTCGTTTGCCATTATTGTTCATTTGTTTTCTCTGCCCGACCTCAACTTATAACGAGTCTGAGGATTCTCAGCATTAAAGTCAAAGAATAACCACAGGCACCATTGACAACTGCAAGATTAAAACAGTTTTTTAATTCAAACTACCAGATTAGTTTTACATCCGTTTCCAGGGGAGAAAAATGCATGTATTTATTAAACGTAAAGTGCTGGGGATGTTAAAGCTGTAGTGCATAACCTTTAAACATTAACAATTGTCAAAGCAGTTTACACAGTTATGAAGTGTAACAGCTCCACATGACTTTCTGTGTTTTGATCTTATGTTGCCGAGCAAAACAGCCATGCACAGCACACAGAGATGAGCAACATTGCAGCAGTAAAGCAAAACGGTTGCACACGGGATAAAGTATGACTGAAAACACAAAGAAATGCCCACGGAAAGTCTCTTCATGAAATACTTATCATACATCTACTATTTTTTTCATTGCATTTTCGAACTAAAACAACCTATGACCAGGAGGTCTTTTTTTAACTTCCATATCTGAAGTTTACATGCATGCGAATACACCCAAGAATGGATATTGCATGAACATTCAGGTACACTGTGCACACATGAGCTGGTATATATAAACATTTGATTACATGCATTTGTTAGCTTAGCTGCAGAAACTACTACAAATGAAAAATGGCATTTATCAAAGATTAAATCAGTTTCTGAACTGATACTGACAGTAATTAGGCTTTTCCATTATACAGTTCTAGCACTACTCGACTTAACTTGAGGTCATTTTATACCGAACACAAACACACAGACTAGTGACGAGCAAAGCAAGTCATGCTCGAACTGTGTAGAGGAAAAGCGCTATAAAGCAACTAAAACAATAAATATACACATTTACACGGCACAACAAATGCATTTGTAAAAAGAAATCTTAATAGTCTTTTAACAAAGAAGCCCTTTGATTATATTTAACAATTTGGTGCCCTCTCCTGATGAACTGAAACAAGTTAATCCAGTTAGGAGCATAGATTTATCCTAGGCGTGGTAGAAGTCTATAGTTTAACACTGATGGGTGAGGAAGAACAGATGCTGACTCAAGTTTTGTGTCAATAGCAATGACCTAGTTAACCATCAACAACAGTCTGTTATGTAAGGTCAAACACTGGTAGAACGTGGGGATGAAACACCTCCAAGTCCACAGTTTAGCAAAAATCGCAAACAATTGCTTGTGGTGCTCTAAATCATGAAAATAATGAAGTGACACATGCAGCTGAACCAAAAGTTCTTACCAAACTTTCACAACAGTAACAATAAATTGTCTGTATATATTATGTTTTAATTTGTGCTAATTCACATAAAAAGATGAAAAGAATAAAAAAGACTCTGACCAACCTGTGACTGTTTGAAAACATCTCTGGCAATGGCATCGAGGTTTCCCAGGTCTTTGATGGAGGAGACGTACTCCGAGACAGCCTTGATCACCACCTCACAGGGGGGCAGCACCAACTGATGAGCTCGCACCTGTGACGACCAACAAAAAGCACAAATGTTTGAATGTATTTAGTTAACGTAACACTTTACATGTTATGACGACTATATCTTTCTATGTGGGAAATTGTGTGATGATGTGAGACAAACTATTAAATTACTCTATTACTTAAGGATATGACAGAAATGAAAGGGCTCTCAGAGGTCAAAATTGAAACACTCCTATGCACTGGAATCCGCACCGACAATTTAATTTGGAACTAGGGCTGGTAGATTTTCTGGTAAGACATACTACATGGACTCATCACAGCAAAAACTGTTTTCCTTTATCTTCAAATCTCTTGTAGCATTTTCAAAATAACCGAACGGAACAGAATTAAAAACACATTTTGTCTATGGTGACTATGTCAAGTTTGTAGCCCACAGATGAGATAATATGAGACAAGTAGATACATGTTACATCTATATTGCATGCAGACAAGTGTCAGATTATCTGGAATAAAAAATTCATCTAAAGTCAGAAACAAGAAAAGTAAAAAAAACCAGGAAGGATAAGAACATAAAACTAAGAAAATCAGTCCTGGTCAAAGTAAGTATCTGGCTGTATGAAGATGTATTGGTGAGATCTGTGGGACTTTAGACATTAAATACCTTGAGAGAAGCTAGTGGGTGTTCTGGTCCCAGCAGACTCCAGTGGAAGGCAGCCAGGTCCTCATCAGGCAGAATATGATTTCCTGTGAGAGAGAAATTATTTTTTGTTTGCTGCTCCAATAAACAAGCAAGTCTCTGCATATCAGATAATGGGATATACGTGTTGAAATGTATGTATGCTGAGGTATGTGCATATGCATTGCTCCTTACCAAGCAGAGCAGCAAAGCAGGGCAAATGCTGTGTCTTTAGCCCGAGCTGCCTGGCGGCTTCAGACAGCAGATATTGGTGTGTGGTCAAGTTCTTGCCATTCCAGCTCAGTTTGAGCGCGTGCGAGGAGAAGTAGGCGGGTACGTTGCAGAGTGCAAACTCAGAATCCTGAGCAATCAGACCAGCAAACCCATAGTCCCTGTAGAGAGACAGCACTTCCTGGTGGTGGTCCTCCAAAGTCTGTACAACCTGTAGGTGCAGAAAAAGCCCAGTTGTTTCATTAAAACACATCTGGCAGGAGTTTGATACATTCTTTTGCAACTTGGAAGAAGTTAAGATATGTTACTATTATCAGTTTATCTCAGTAATAACTTCATCAAGTCTCAACTTCAAAAATAAGTGTGTCTTTCAAATTTCTTTGAAAACTGATTATTTGATATTGACACATAAGCCATTTTAAGATGCCTCAACTGACAGAGCTACAATTAAATAATCAAAATAGTCGTGAACAAGCAGCAGCTGTTAAAATAACAACCTAAAAATCACTTAAATATTACTTATTTTATCATGAAGGTGGAGCTCCGGGACTGCCAGTCAAACTGACGTGACCAACACTTGGTGTCTTGGATATTAACAAAACAATTTAGCTCTTTAATAGGCTAGACAATGTATAACCATTTCTATGTAATCATTTCCAGTAGAGACCAGGTTCCTGATGTTGTAGAGAGACTGCTTCTTACAATACAAATTAAAAATATATGCGTTAAAACAATAATAATATTATTTTTTTAAGTACAGGTGGAATCACAGTGTGTCTTACAGTAATGTTGGTGTGATTTTGCATTTACAAGTAACATTTGAGTGTAAAAGACGAGCATGCATGTTGATGGGAACACAAATCACAGGCATAGTAAGGTTAGGCTTATGGAAAAGCTTAAAATAGGTTGCGTTCAGGCAGACAGGAAACAACATAAAAAGCCAAATTTCCCTTCTCAGAAACATCCCCTGAAGTTCGTCAGTGCCCCATAATCACAAATGACTGCTTTCTTTATTTCACTTAATTCTACTACATTTGGAGGGGAATAACAATATGTGCATCTAGTTTGTTACATCAAATCAGGTATTTTCAAGCACAAAAAAATAATTTCCAAATCCTTTTTGAAAGTCAATAATTTGTTGAACTAAGATTTTGGAAACTGTCAGGTGAACTGGGAAACTATGAATAGTATATCCACCCTGCAGTTGTTCAACAATGTATGAAGGGTTCATTGGGTTGATGTTATGTCATACATAGGCCACACTAGGTCACATGTTAGACAATATGAGTTCCTAAGCACTCTCAAGTAAGGGTGCAAAAGAATGGTCAGACAGCAGGTGTCAAGAAAGCACTAAGCAAGCACAAACCTCAGCCAAGATTAACTGTTTTGGTGGTTTAATCCTTGATGAGAAAATACCACCAAATTCATAAATGTGCCATGACCTACTACGAGCTCCAGAAAATGTTACCAAAATCAGTTCAGTTATGCTGCTCCGAGACTTTTCAAGTACACAACTCCAACAATACACAGTAATTCACCTCATCTCTGATTAAACCAACCAAAATAAACCCATGACAGCGGAGCAAGGCGGCTACTGCTTCAGCTACACAGAGATACACGATTTACTGGTTAGACAGAATGTTTAGCAGATTGGGCCCGTCTTCTGTAAAGTATGAAATAACATCACAGATTGAGTCATTTTGGTGGCGAGGACAAGCAGCTGCACTTGCTCACCAAATGAAAGCAGTGGAACAGCGTTGCATGATACAAGCTAATAAATGGGCGTGCTGCTACTGTTGTCGCTGCTGCAAAAAAAGGGGGGCAACTGTTGCAAATTAACGATCACAGTATAACAACTTCACACAGCCATGAACACTTTGCTCACCCGCACTCGGAAGCGGAACATGGCGAGGCGGACGCAGTGACTGAGGCAAGCCGGGGGCAGGAACCATGCCCGGGGAGGCGGGGTGGCCTTGCTGCCGACGTGGTTGACTATCAGCTGCGCCGTCTGTCGCTGGCCCTGAGCTCGCCGCGCCCACTCTGGCCAGCGCTCCTTTCCCAACGTGCCGTTGAAAACCACGACCAGCTCCAGGCCACCCTGATACAGGCAGGCCTGTGACAGGGCGGCCAGGTAACCAAGCATGGCGTTCCACTCGCCCCCGCACACCCAGTCCGTCTGATAACCGCCGTAGAGGCGCTGCAGGCCGGAGTCAGCGTCGATGAGGATCCTGGCTGGCGGGGGCGGGGGAGGCATGGGCCCGGGGTGATGTGGGTGGTGGTGTGGATGGTGGTGATGAGGGGGCTGACGGGCCGCGGTACGGGCGAGCTTCAGGAGGTCCACCGGGACAGTGGCCCCGGGACACCGCTTCTCTAAATACTCTTGAAAACCCTGCACTCCCATGACGGTGTTGTTAAGCCGGTGCGTCTGGCCGGGAGCGGGCTCTGAATACGTTCTGAACGCCGTGTTTGTAATGTGATGTGGGGCGAGACTGCAGCTAGCTTTGCACTTACGGCAAGCTAACTGGTCTCGGTGTAGACTAACTGTACTTTAGTTAACCCTGTTCAACTACTTATCGGCCTCTCAAACCGCTGAAATGAGTCGCCGCGCACTGATGTGCAACGCTGTCAGCTAACGACGCGTGTTCTCAGATAATTAGAAAGAAAAAGCCAATTTATTTAGTTTTGGTCGTGTCTGCTCTGCTTAGTGTCCATCCCTGTGGATTTTTGGTGAGATACCAACAAGGCCAGTGCAGCTAACTACAGCCAAAAAAAAGTTCAACAGATTTCCTGCTCCCATAATTTGGATTTAACATAACTAGTTTCCGAAATGTAGTTGACAACAGGTCGCGGAAATGCAGCTGTTTGGTGGATACTACTGTGAAATATCAGCAAAATAATGATCCCGCTGGTGTGTGCACATGGAACTGTATCGATACTGCGCATTAGTTAGCAACCCACAGGCTGGCTGGCCACTTTGCCGACATGATGTTAACCCAAGCGGCTTCTTAAGTAGTTGTAGATTAAATATGTGCAAATTTATTCCGCATTTACACCTCGGGCTAAATGTCAGCTAGCACGCTGTTGTAGCTCAACGGCTCGTCGGCGACAGACTATTAAAAAACTAACTAGCTCGCCGTGTGCCTGTCAGACTGACTGACGAGCTCTGCTGATATTTGCTAACGGTGTGGCTAGCCGTTAGCTGCTGGCAGGGTCCCCGACGTGATTTTGACGCGTCAACTCCCGAAGACAAGTCCGGGGTGGACACGACGCGGAATGAGATGGATGTTTGACGAAATAAAAGAAAAGTAACTAAAAGAAAATAAAAATAAAAGCCCGATGGTGCCTCCCTCGCTTTCGTCCACACTCACGGCTTCATGTTGTAGAGGGGAACATTACTTCCAAGCGACATCAGCCATCTTGCGACTTCCTCGCGGCCCAGTGGAGTGGGAGGGAAGGTGGAGGGAGTGGAGGAAAGAGGAGGCGCCGCCGCAGAGAACGCTGGGAGATGTAGTCTCGCAACTCGATCACGTCTTACTTGCTGGCGCTGTCGTCACAACAAAAATAAACTACAACTCCCAGCATAAGGCTGACAATGGCTGAATGAGGATGAAAAACTGGAGAGTAGAATTTCGCTACGGCGTCCACAAGTGTTTGAAATAGAAACGCCGACATGTGTCACTGTATTTAAACGCCCAACGGGTAAAACAACACACACGTGAATAAAGAAAACATACAAATGAAGAACATTGAATGAATACATTTTTGTAAAGTGTTGTTGTTCGGTGAATTAAAAAAAGATGACCGAGTGATGTTGGTCCAGAGTGGTGTAACAGGTAGAATGGTTTATGATGTATCTTTGTCGCCTCCTTGTGGCCGCGTTGAGCCCTGAAGAAACTACACCAGAGACTGTCCATTAAAATCAATTAGCAACACAAAATATTGTTATAATTGATATGATTTTATAATTCTATACTCGCTATTTGATGCACAACATGTATGCAACACCTGATTTAAAGAGCAGCAATACTTAAGACTGCAGGTCCTATTGTATTCGTATAGATTCTCTTTTTTTTGTATTCTTATATTGTGCTTCGATGACGTCACATAAAGATCAAAGAACATAATCGCGCAGAAAAGACAGCGAGAGAGAGAGAGAGAGAGAGAGAGAGAGAGAGAGAGTTTAAATGTGAGCACGGACGGAGCTCGCTCTCTCTCTCCACGGTCAGAGTGATGATGAGTGTCCGGTGTTTGCGCCTTCTGACCGGCTCCATGAAGGGCCTCATCAGCAGCAGGCGATCGCTCGGGGTAGGAGAAGTCTTTCACTTATACAACATACGCTTTACAGTTTAACACATTGTTCTTCGATGTTTGTGTTTGTTTGTGTTGTAAACTGGTCCCAGCAGAGCTATAGGTGAACTATTAAAGGGATACTCATCTCTCAGCCCTGGTGCACGCTGGCCGCAAGATCCTGTCTCCACCTGCACATGCATGAGAGACAATTTGTTTTTCTGACCAGCAGGTGGCGGTATCGTGTATTTGTTATTGAAAAAAGGGAACCTGACAGTTGTATTCAAGTCAAAATGTCCAAATCTAAGTTGGCTCAGTCATAAGAATGGACGATTTTGTTCACTTTCTACATCATTTCCATGTCTGTCCTTGTCTCCTGATTGGCTGGAGCCAAACAAACAATTACAGTGATATTGTCGTTGACATGGACAGCAATGCTTTGATGAAGTCCTCGGAACATAAACTATGAGTGCACTGAGTACGTAACATGTAAGAGGATAAATATGTGGGCAGCAGGCCAAGAAGAGGCAAGAAGGTGGAAGCAACAAGCCGTTTCTGAGCATTGACAGAAAAACTGGATTTGTTTCCGAACAAGAAACCCAATTTTAGTTTCTTTAAAAGAAATGGAAATGTAGCGCTGGGGTGACGTGAGATCTAAACAGCGCTACATTGAGAAACAGTCGTGTGAACATCATTTGACAACGGTTTGAAAAGTAACTGCTAGTTTCAATTCAGAAGGATTAACCTCCCGAATTAAATTGAGGACATTGTGATTCTAATTAATTTCTACTCTAGACAACTGACCGCGTGTTGTTCATTGTCTCCACAGGTTTTCTGTGCTGCCTGGAATAAGAGACACGTGTCCACTCATGCTGTAAGTTGCAGAGAGAGACAAATCAGCTGTGATGATTGAGGAAGCGCACAGTGATTTCATCACCTCAGGAACTCTTTCACCAGAGATGCAAAGTCCATCCCCTGACGTGACCTTTTAACCCCAATGTCCCCAAATGTGACACCCAAACATGTCAAGTGTCTTAACCGCATATACATTATTGTTTTGTCTCATCTCGTCCGTGTCTTGCCTTCGTATTTGTTCTAATGTCACTGTTGTCTCTCATTTATTCTGCATCTTCTCTCCATCCACCCTTGACAGACTATAGTTAGTGAGTGTCTGCGTGACACCTATAAGGTCTTTATAAATACACAACAGATTGTAAATGTGTGTGTGTGTGTGTGTGTGTGTGTGTGTGTGTGTGTGTGTGTGTGTGTGTGTGTGTGTGTGTGTGTGTGTGTGTGTGTGTGTGTGTGTGTGTGTGTGTGTGTGTGTGTGTGTGTGTGTGTGTGTGTGTGTTACAGGCACCCCCTGTGAGGTATGGAGGCAGACACATTGTGACTCTGATTCCTGGAGACGGCATTGGACCAGAGCTGTGCCACCATGTGCGACAACTATTCAGGTGAGATTTCAATCCATTCCAAGCAACACAAGTCTGTACAAAGAACTCTAGAAAGGAATTAAGTAATAAAAGTGTCAACGCACGTTATCTAAAAACTTAGTAAGCAAAGTAAGCCCCGAGATCTTGCAATATAAGAGATAAATGTCAGACAAGAAGTGGGTGGAAAAAGACAGTGTGCATCAGTGGATATGTCATTTATTTAAGCACTGTTGAAAGACAGGCTATTTCAACGCTTACAACATTTGCAGACGTACTTATACTAAGACTGTGAAAAGCTCCAGGAAATGATAATGAATGTGCTGCCGTTAAAGTAAATACTAGCCTTTATAACAATAATTAAAAAATAGAGTAAGAATACCAGATGATAATTAGAGTTAATTATTATGATTGCAATTATAAATAGTTGGCAGATCTCTCTCTCACACACACACACACACGCACACACACGCACACACGCACGCACACGCACATACACAAACACACACACAGAGAGAGACAAACAGTCTTGTATGAAGTACCTACTTTGGTAGAACTATACTTGAGTAAAAGTACAGGTATCTTACCAGAAAATGACTTTGGTAGAAGTTGAAGTCACTTTTTTATAATACTTAAGTAAAAGTCTTATAAAGTATATGACATTTACTGTTCTTAAAGGTGCATTATGTAATAAATCTAAAGCAACTGGCCATAAATCCTCCTAATATGTCACAGAGACTCAGGAATAATGTTCATATAACAAACTGAACTCACCAACAACAACAGTACAGCCAAAATATTTGCATTAAAAAAAAACATTGTGCAGTCTGCAAATCATGTTTATGTTTTGAAATCATGTTTTGACATGTGGCGCCACCTATGGCCATCTACCAATCATTGCAGTCAGTAGAGCCTCAGCTGCCAAGCAACCACAGGTTGTCAGTTACGTCAGGAAACGAAACCTAAAAGACCTCTGTATTTTGAATTTAAATGTAGTAACTGTTTTTGGCCACATTCTTACATATGGCACCTTTAAGTATCAAAAGAAATGTTCTGATATAAAAAGTATTTAAAAAGTGTGGAGCAGCTTGAGCCATGGTAGCTCAGTGTTAGGGTGAGTTGGCTTTCAACTGGAAGGTTGTGGGTTCAATTCCTGGCTCTGCTTAGTATGTGTCCTTGAGCAAGGCACTTAACCTCATATTGAAGTGTGTGAATGAGTGAATGGCAGAACTATAGTGAAAAGCAGCTCATCAAGACTAGAAAAGCTCTATATAAATACAGACCATTACCTCTTCTTCTGATTTTATTTGGTAGTAACAACAAGTAACAACGATAGGGGAAATGTAGTGGAGTAAAAGTAAAATTTGCTCAAATAAAAATACTGCACACACACAACGTTAGTCAGTGACTACAAAGAGTCTCTTCACTCAGGTTCTGCAGTGTTCCAGTCGACTTCGAGGTGGTCACCGTGGACTCAACCATGGCCTCAGAAGAGGACATCAGTAACGCCATAATGGCTGTCAGACGCAATGGTGTTGCACTCAAAGGTCCGTGTTTCAATAATGCGACATGTTCTGTCATCGAGGGCCTGAAAATGTAGTAAATGTTGTCTGAACACGTGTTTGTACGCAAGTTCAGGTGTTTTGTTCACAGAACTATAGCATAAACTAGAATTCTGACTGTGTAAATGTAAATTACAGGGATCACTGCTGTATTTATGGATATTTTATCAGTGCATTTTTAAAAAAAAGCCAAGAATGTTAACCTGCTGGTGGCGCTAGAGGAGAACTTAACAGAGCATAACAGAGTAGTTAGGCTTCATCGTGTGGTGACCATTGATCAAATCAAACCACCCAGCTGAAAGAACATCACTGCCATCCATACAAAGACAATGGAAATGTGTTATGCGTAGGGTATATTGATTCCTAAATTGTACAAGAAAAATGACAAAACATAAAAAATAACTACTTATATTACTAATCAAGAATGAAAAGCACATGCCAGGTTTGAAAACAAATTCATGTCATTTTTTTATGTCTTGTATTTGTTATTACAGGCAACATGGAGACCAACCACAACTTCCCACCTTCTTACAAGTCCCGGAACAATTTACTCCGGTGAGTCCACGTCTTCTCTCGCTGCACCTTTGGAGCTTGGTTCATTTGGTGTGGACCTAATGGAGAACAAAAGGAAACATAAACAAACAAAAAAGATTTAGTTATGGTCCAAGTTGTGAATATAATGGCGTTTTTGTAGAGCACATATTTGCATATAACTATTGGGTAAAATACCTAATCACAGATTTAATACTTATAGGTGCCATATGTAAGAATGTGGCCAAAAACAGTTACTACATTCAAATTCAAAATAGTCTTTTAGGTTTTCGTTTTCTGACGTAACTGGCAACCCGTGGTTGCTCAGCAGCTGAGACTCTACTGACTGCAATGATTGGTAGACGGCGGTAGGTGGCGCCACATGCCAAAACATAAACATGATTTGCAGTCTGCAAAATGTTTTTTTTTTTAATGCAAATATTTTGGCTGTACTGTTGTTGTTGGTGAGTTCAGTTTGTTATATGAACATTATTCCTGAGTCTCTGTGACATATTAGGAGGATTCCCACATTTAAAGCTCCAGTATGTTACATCTCCTCTTTACTGCCCTTCGTCTCACTCTCTCTCCCTGCAGCACTCGTCTGGATCTCTATGCCAATGTGGTGCACTGCCAGTCTGTGCCTGGAGTGAGGACACGTCACAGCAACATCGACATTATGATCATCAGGGAGAACACGGAGGGCGAGTACAGCAGCCTGGAGCATGAGGTGTGTGTGTGTGTGTTAATAACATGGTTCCTCTGTGAAAACCGATTCAGCCTCAAACTCTGTCTCTGTCGATCTCTGCAGAACGTACCAGGGGTTGTTGAATGTCTGAAGATCATCACCAGGAGAAAATCTTTGCGCATCGCCGACTATGCGTTCAGAACGGCTCGGGAGAAAGGACGCAGACGAGTCACCGCCGTGCACAAAGCTAACATCATGTCAGTTTTTGAGTCTTGAGTCTGAGCTCCCATTACACCTCCACCAGTAAAATGTGTTTCCTGTGATCGGATTGCGATCGTATGGCGCCTGACCTCCTGTAATTACAGCTGCAAACACAACTGTGTGACCACATAAAGGAATACTTCACCGATTTGCATTTAGCTTTGTATTATACTAGAATAGGGGTAGAATTTTTTGAAAAATTGTGCTTCCCAACCTCAGTTTCCTTTGAGTCAAGAAATATCTTCATCATTTTTTTGTTACGTGGTCCTGTTAGCATAACTGTTAGCAAAGATGGCGGACACTGTTTACATTCTGGGAATGAGGTCCCCTTACGGGTGGGTCTAGAACAGGGGTCACCAACCTTTTTGAGATGAGAGCTACCTTAAGGGTAAAGAATAATATGGAGGGCTACCACATTAAAAAAATTGTTTTATTTGTTTACCATTTAAATGATTAATATTATGCATTCAACTGCATACACATTCATTCCAGTGCTTACTCCTAACGATTACCAGTTCTTATAAACAATATCAAAGATATTTTACTGAGCGATCATACGGATACATGCAAGTGAGGTGACGTGAAGTGAGCCCGCGGGCACCGTATTGGCTGCCTGCGGGCTACCAGGTGCCCGCGGGCACCACGTTGGTGACCCCTGGTCTAGAAAGTGCAGAATTAGCATTGCAGTTTCAAGCCTCGGACCAAGTGACCAAGTGTCACTGGCGGGCACGTAACAAAACAAGAATCAAGATATTTCTCGACTCAGGGGAAAACTGAGGTTGGGAAGCACAAATTTTCAAAAATACTACCCCTATTCTAGTCATACGAAGCTAAATGCAAATTGGTGAAGTATTCCTTTAAATACTCGACTACGTGAGCGGAAATACGTCGTCAGTGGCTCCGAGCACCGATAACGTGACAAAACTGCGTAGCTTTTTGTCAAAGAAGACGTCTTCCCCTGCTTGGAAAAGCATCACACAAGATGTGACGCTGTAGTCTGTTTGCTGGAAACCCTTTGAAGAGGGGATGACCATGATGATCAGATAGTGATCAGATCCTGATGTGGACACCGGAGACGCATGTTAATACCAGGGTGTAAATGCATGTAGTAAAGCACTATCCAATCACAGGAATTCTACACACATTCTACCTCCAGGTGTAAAGTGAACCTCTGAGTCATCATTTTTTCTATGAAAGACATGAAACCATTTTATGTGTGTGTTTCTCTGATCAGAAAGTTGGGCGACGGCCTCTTCCTGGAGTGCTGTAAGGAGGTTGCCAGCGGTTACCCTGAAATCAGCTTCGACACTATGATTGTAGACAACACAACTATGCAGGTCTGCACACTGTTGTACTGCTGTTTTTATTATCATATCATTACTATCATCATGCACAGTCAATCACTTAAAGGTGCTGTATACAGTAAAAAAAAAATGCATACAACAGTGACCTTTGGCATTCAAAACAGTTACTGCAATCCATCAGATCAAAACCTTTTTAGAGCAGGAATGTTCCTGAAAAACAGTTACGCAGATAACATCTCACAGCTGTTGCTCAAGGCACCTGTCGCCTGTCACCAGATTCATGACTCTTTAAACTGCAAACATGTTCTGAGGATATACTTTTCTTCTACTTACTACTACTTTACTTGTATAGCTCGTTTCCAGGCCCCAGCAGTTCGACGTAATGATCATGCCAAACCTGTACGGAAACGTCGTGGGCAACGTGTGCGCCGGGCTGGTGGGAGGACCGGGCCTGGTGCCCGGGGCCAACTATGGAGAAGACTACGCTGTCTTTGAGATGGTGAGAGGATCCACATTTTTTCTTTTTGCCCCTTGAGGATAAAGAAGATGAAAGAGCAGAACAAAATATGATGAATTGAGGTGAACAACTGCCAATTTGACTATCATAGGTGCTACTGGTCAGGGACGAGGTCTCGAGAACAAGAAAACTAATATTTTAGAAAAACTTAAAACGTTATTGATTTGGCAAAAGGAATTCACCTTTTTATACCCAAATTTGCGCCGACTCACTGGGCTCTGAGAAGTCAGAAATTAATGAAGCATAAGATTCAACCACTAAAACTATTTCATTATTTTCATTTAAAGGTGCCATATGTAAGAATGTGGCCAAAAACGGTTACTACATTCAAATTCAAAATACCGAGGTCTTTTAGGTTTTCGTTTTCTGACGTAACTGGCAACCCCGCGGTTGCTCTGCAGCTGAGACTCTACTGACTGCAATGATGGGTAGACGACGGTAGGTGGCGCCACATGCCAAAACATGATTTCAAAACATAAACATGATTTGCAGTCTGATTTGCAGATTTTTTTTAAAGCAAATATTTTGGCTGTACTGTTGTTGTTGTTGGTGAGATCAGTTTGTTATATGAACATTATTCCTGAGTCTCTGAGACATATTAGGAGGATTTTATGGCCAGTTGCTTTAGATTTATTACATAATACTTTAAAGTAAATATTTTTTTATTCATTTCCAGAGATAAATGTGTTATTCAATCTTGAGACAGTGGATCTGAGATACACGGCTCATTCCCACAGTGAGAAAAAGTCAACGTCAGTCACTTACTTCTAAGAAAATAAAATCCTACACTGCTCTTTACTGTAATTCGGTAAAGTTTTACGAGTAAAAGACAGAAAAAATAAAATAAATAAAAATATTTAAAAAAAAACTGGTCAAATTTCCCAAGTGGGAAAAAATGGGGTTCTACATACTGGTTTATTAACCACTACAGAAACATAAAATATGATTTTGATAATTAGGGCAGCTGTGGCTTTAGGTGGTGATTTAATACATGTTTTAAGCACTGTATATAGTTCATGAGCGTCAGGACAGTGTGCGTCAGTGAATCAGCCTGGAAACTGAGAGGAAGCTTAAAGGAACTCACTCACCATCATTAATTTGATTATAACCCCTGAGCTTTTCCTACTGTGACCTGTCAAAATGGCAACTGTGCAAGGAGCCCATCGAGGCCTGCAGTAACATTAAAAAATAATTAGACATATGCTCAATCAACTGTGTGTGTTTGTAGGGAACCAGGAACACGGGGAAGAGCGTCGCTAACTGCGACACAGCAAACCCCACGGCCATGCTGCTGGCCTCCTGCCTGCTGCTCGACCACCTGAACCTCCGCACCTTCGCCAGCATGATCCGCCAAGCCGTCCTCGGCACCATCACAGACGCTCAGGTAAGCAAGCGCCCAATAACATGTCATCTCATATTTCAAATATCGTATGATATGATACAGATTAGGATTGCTCTTGCTCTACAGCTGCACACCGCTGACCTGGGAGGCAAAGGTTCCACCTCTGACATGGTTCAGTCCGTCATGAGGGCCATTCAGAGCACCGGGCCGCACACACTGAACGCTTACAACAATCGGAAACAGTAATTTTGTGATGCCGTCAAGCAACAGAGATTATTACACTGTAAAAAAAAGAAGAAAAAAAAATATCGGTCTGTGGATTCACGGTAAATTGCTGGCTACTAGCAAACAGCAAATTGCTGTGTTTGTGTATATTTACAGTAAATTACTGTGTCCTTAAACTATATTTTAACATAGTTTTATGATGAGTTTCTGTAAGTTGACATTTCTACCATATTTAGCAGCATTTTTCCTCTACAGTGTATTTTACTGTACCTTCACAGTACAGTACAACGAAATTGTTTTCATTTTCGATTAGCATTAGCGTAGCTAGCTGTTTTGTGACAACGGCTAGCAACGCTAATGCTAATCGAAAATTTAAAACAATTGCGTTGTGTCTAATGGGGTTGCACAGTGTTTGTATTATGTTTGTCCTTCGCTAATGCTAATCGTAGCCTCGCTAGCTTACCTTTGGAAACAACTACGTAAAGTAGTAGCGTGTTAATGCAAAATAAATAAACAAATGTGCTTGCGTACTGGTGACACCGACACCGACTTCGTAGTTTCAATATAACACCATGTTCTGCGGCAAACCGTGTGAAAATGTCTCACCCACCGCGAGGACAGCCTCTTCACTCCCACCTCCCCGCTCCAGACAGCGCAGCTGCTGCTGATGAGCCGCTGCCTGCCTGGTGTAGAGCGATAATTCAGCGAAAGTGTAGCTTGATAAATCGGTGAAAATTATTATTCCTCCAAAAAATTTGAAAATCAAGGATGCACACCATCGGGCCATGCTCAACCCATAAAGTCTTAGGGCGATCTGAGTAACGGTCAGCGAGATATGCCCGTCACAGACAGACAGACAGACACACAGATTTGCTTTATAGATAGATAATGCTGAAATATAGTACTGTATACCTATACTATTAGATGTCGTTCAAGCACTTTATTGCAGTGGTTTCAATCATACCTTCTACTTTATTTATAACTGAAAATAGTTTATTTATTCATGCAATTAAAATAATTTTACACAGATGACCTCCTGCTGTAATAAAGCTGTTGTTTCCTCACACGTTTCCTGTGTGTTTTTGTTATCTGTATCTGTGTGAAAGGCTCAGAATGAAGGTCAGGAAAAAATTTGCTTTTTCTTTATGTAAAATGACATGAGATCAGGAAAGGTTTGAAAGTGGATCAATAAGAAGTTAGGGAAACACAATTGTGGTGCAAACAGAGTTAACGTAGGCTTTTAGAAATGGAAATGTTTAAACGCTGTATGTATTTAATGTCTAAATATTGCTTATATAATGTTAAATATGGGCCAACAGTGAACAGATAACATGAGACACTGTTCATGGTCAGTGGTTTAACTGATACAACACCACACGTTTTAGCAGATTCATAACTTTTCACTTTCATACTTTTGATCGAGAAAATTTCACACGCTTGATTGCGGTGTGGGACGTTGTGTCATTAAGCCATGGACATTATCGGTGGTGAAAAGCTAAGCAGCAGGAGAGCTTGTGAAGAGGAGCTTCGTCTTTGCTGACACCTGACACACCTCAATGAGCCTCGCGGGAAGTTAGTGAGGGATTTTTAGGACGTGAAAGTCAAACAAAAGGGAATTGAATATATTTGTTACTCTGTTTAATGTGGAACCAGCTGGTGAGCCCTGACGCATTACAGCAAATACCCACCGAGCTCACAGTTGTTTTTCACTTTCGTGCCTTTGATAGAGAACATTTCATTCCACCTGGAACCCTTTTGGAGGGTTCCACCAAGAACTCTTTTAAAACCCTGTATTCAGGAAAGTGGGTTTAAATGGTTCTCTGGATCAAAATGGTTCTTACTGGAACCATTAGTGTTACCAATGGTAACATCAGGAAAGGGTTTTTTTTTCAGAAGCAAAAGGTTCCAGGTAGAACCTCAGCCCTTGTGGAACCCTTATTTCTAAGAGTGTATATACCGTTCAAAAGTGACCTATACAATTTGTTTGTGTTTTCCATTAAAAGTCACACTTTTATTCATCAAAAGAGTTGCAAAATGAATAGAAAATATTGTCAAGACATTGACGAGATGAGAAATAATGATTTTTATTCAAAATAATCATTTTGCCCTTCAAACTTTGGTCAAAGAACCAGCAAAACTGTTTTCTCATCGCACAAGGGTTTTCAAGGGTTTTCTAATCATCCAATAGCCTTTTAACGCGATTAGCAAACACAATGTACCATTAGAACACTGGAGAGATGGTTGCTGGAAATGGGCCTCTATACACCTATGTACATATTCCATTAAAAACCAGACGTCTGCAGCTATAGCTTTTCCTTGAAAAATAAGGACGTTTCTAAGTGACCCCAAACTTTTGAACGGTGATGTACTTTGAAAGCAATTCACAGAAAGAGCCGGTCTGTTTTAGAGAAGTACAGTATAATGTGAGAAGCAATGGGACGGCTTCATGTGTGTGTGTGTGTGTGTGTGTGTGTGTGTGTGTGTGTGTGTGTGTGTGTGTGTGTGTGTGTGTGTGTGTGTGTGTGTGTGTGTGTGTGTGTGTGTGTGTGCGTGTGTGTGTGTGTGTGCGTGTGTGTGTGTGTGTGTGTGTGTGTGTGTGTGTGTGTGTGTGTGTGCATGATGAGGTCAGTGGGCCCCTTGATAATTACAGTCTCCTTCAAATGAGAGAGCAATTGAGGGGAAGCAAACAGATTACTGCCCTGACAGAGAGAGAGAGAGAGAGAGGGGAGGTGGAATGCAGGAGACATAAAGAGATGGGGGGGGGGTGCGAAGGAAAAATGTACCGTTGAGAAAGTTAACTCTCCCTGTGTTGGTGCATTCTCATTTCTCTCCAAAACTGTATAGTATCCCATCTGTCACGACACATCAGACACTGGCTCTCTCCGTCTGCTCCCACCGCCGCTCCATCACCGGCTGTGTGTGTGTGTGTGTGTGTGTGTGTGTGCGTGCGACAGGTCTTTGATCACCGTGGAAGGCTAATAGCAGACATCTCATTTGATCTGCTTGCATATGGCTCACGTGCGCACACTTGTGTCCTGCACTAAATGTGGTTGCCCAACGGCGACGTGGTTAATATCTAAACAGGAAACGACATTAATTCACAGACGCAGCCCGAGGCTTGAGTAAACTCACTTTCAATGTTATCCCACTTTTCATAAATTGCGCGTGAGGCAAGACGTGGGAGGAGGAGGAGGAGGAGGAGGAGGAGGAGGAGGAGGAGGAGGGGTGATTCTGAGAGGAGAGGGGAGGGGAGGGGAGGGGGAGAGAGGAGAAAATGGACAGAGACGGGAGTCGGCAGCATGACTTGGCAGAGGTCACCCGCAGACCAATGAGCAGGAGGAAACACACACACACACACACACACACACACACACACACACACACACACACACACACACACACACACACACACACACACACACACACACACACACACACACACACACACACACACACACACACACACACACACACAGCATGGATGAAGCTCATGTGTACAACAGCAGATCAGGTTGTCCTGGCTCCTACAGATGCTTCACAGGACACTGAGGATGAGGACATGGTGAGTAGGTCATCTACCGTTACTTGATTTTCTCACTCCTCTTTTCTATGGGAATGCAATTTTATATATAATATAATATATATATTATATATAATTTTATATATATATATATATAATGAGGTTTGATGGGTTTTTTGGAGCCAGGGAAGGAAAACTTTCATCTTCTGTCCTCCACTCAACAATGCAGCAATTATTGTCATGACAATATAATTGTATTCTTTCTTTTCCCCCGTAGTAAGAGAAAATAACTGTAGACCAACATGTGTTCTAGGGTGAAACCCTGTGGCAGACATTGATGGATGAGAGGGCCTCTATGTTCTCCTACATGTTTGAAACGGGGGGGTTGAGGTAATTCGGTATTCGCTTAATTGCAGTGTGGGACCAATAAATCCCTGACGCTGAAATGTGTCACACTCTTTCAGTGGAGCGTCGTGTCATTAAGCCATGGACATCTTCTGCGGTGCGTGAACTCAAAGCTAAAGAAGCTGAATCATCATTCAGGAGAGCTTGTGACGAGGAGAGCCTCTTTGCTGACACACCTAAACGAGCCTCGCGGGCAGTTAGCGCAAACTTTGTTTGCAGAAAGGCAAACAAAAGGGAATTGAATATATTTGTTCATGTGTTTAACGTGGAATCAGCTGATGAGCCCTGACACGTTATAACAAATACCCGCTGAGCTGCACTGCAACAACAAGCTCAAAGCTCAGTACGACAGCCTCCCTCTGCTCGAGCTCCGACTGACTTTACATCCTGAGGACGTTCACATCCCGAGGAGACATGCGGCGCAGTTTTTCGTCCATGTGCGGGATGAGCTGCCGATGAGAGCAGCTCTTTGTAAGACTGACCAACTGCAAAGCTGGAAAAGCACCATCACTACCCTGTGACATCAGATATCTGGAGAAGCAGCTCTACCCGTCGTCGCATTAGACAGGTCAGTGTGACAGTGTAAATGTACTAAATGTATTCAGTCGCAGGTCAGCAGGCCTGTGTCGGAAAAAAAAAGGTTCCTCACATAGACCACGTATAAAAAATTGAACATAGTCTTCCAGTTTCCACTCTGGACGTAACAATACACTGAACAGCCACCGTGGGGCAGCTCTGCTGGTTACAAAAAGAGCTTCATTTGACCGGAAGTATATGGGGAAAATGAAACTACGAAGAGTCAATGGTCAAACTGCTAATTTGAGGTTTTATTCACATTTTGGCAGCACACGGTGTCAATTTTGAAAAATGATTTTCCCGTTTGGAAAACAAATATGAGTGTGACACCGGTGTGACTGACACCTGGTATCGTGACCTCTATGAACTTCTATTTGCAAAAAACGCCAACGTGGCGGCGGCGCGAATGTGAATCTCAAGGCGGGACTTCAGATTCTTGGGTGCCGCCTCAACCGCTTTCCACTTTCCTGGTCCCTCAACCCCTTTTTTGTCCAACTTTTGATAAATTACACCGAAATCAGCTAAGCTGCCTCGGCGGAGGTCTGCGCTCTCCGAGTGCTTTTCTAGTTATGTTTGCACTAGCTCTAGTTTGGATTGTGCTGTTAAGTAAACTCTGATTTAGCTATTGACTTCCGCCGAGGAGGTCTATGTTTTCGCTGGAGTTTGTCTGTCTGTCTGTCTATTAGCAACTTAACTCAAAAAGTAATTTGGCCGTGATCCGTGTGGGCCTTGGCAGAGGTCTGTGCTCTCTGAGTGCTTTTCTAGTTTTTTTTTTTTTTTTATAATCACACAGTAAGGACATTAATGCAACACGAGGGGCCCTCTCTGCATTGTGTGTGCATTTCTGTGTGTGTGTTGAACTGTGAACGCGTTCGAAAAACTGCTGTACACATGCTTCACCTCGCATTGTCTCACAATTAATGCACACATTGGAAGTTTGACCCCACAACAGAGATGTGACATCACTTTTGGACACAGGCATGGAGGAATAGACTTTGACACATCCAGAGCTGACACTCTGGGAAGAAACAGACCTGCACAACAAACACTCATCTGTCCAAACCACTGAATCACTGTATTAGGTGTCCTGTGAACATTTAATGAAATTCTGGTTGGAGAAATGAAGTGGAAATCATTTCCTGTGCAGAGAAACATGCAGCGGTGGAAAGTCTGAGGCAAGTTTTAAACCTAAACCTTTGGAGACAAGGGTTTATTTTTGCAATTTGCCTCATTGAAATGCACTGGAGTGGTATTAAAGGTCCAGTGTGTAATGTTTGGGACGGGTTACTGGCAGAAATTGAATATACTAATGTACCTGTAAGTACATGTGTTTAATCCTTTAAATCTACCTGTGTAGATTAGAATTAGAATAAATCCTGGTCATTACATTTAGAGCTTTACTTGGACAATCCCCTTCTTACATCTCTGACCTGATCCAACCTCACACACTGAGGTCTTCAGGTCAGAGACTGTTAGTTGTTCCCAAAACAACAACAACAAACTTTTAGGACCAGAGGGGATCGAGTCTTTCAGGCAGTGGCTCCCAAACTGTGGAACGTGCTGCCACTTGTCTTTTACGTCGTTTAAATTGAGTGGATTCTTTTAAAAAGCAACTAAAGACTTTTAGTTAGAAGAGGGTTTTTATGGCTTTGAGTTGCAGAGCCCTAGAATACAATAAAACTCAGAGCTCTTTGTTTTCAAAACTTTAGGGCTTCATAAACGAGGTAATGGCGCAGATACACACCAAAAAAAAAACAAAAAAAAAATTATTTTAACTGTTACTGATCATCAGAACCCGTATGCTTTTGGCGGTTTACAACCTATTAAGTAGCGTGTTAAATAAAACTCCCTAAAGACACTTGAGTTGTCTGCTGTACTCGTTCTGATCTCCCTTCCCAGAGGGGAGTTTATTGAGCACTCGTAAGCAGTTTAGTAAAAATCTGGACAAAGCAATACTTGAAAATATAGACTTTCCATCTGTCTCCTCTATTAGCCACTATGTCGGTCTCCGTGGCAACCAACTCACACTCGTCCATCAACTGCTCGGTGGTCTCTGCGAGCCCAGCAGGTGGTAACGTGACAGTGCGGGTGCGCGACGACCTGCTGGCGGCGGCCGAGGTCGTAGTGCTGGCGGTCATCCTGGCGATGGCGCTGCTCGGGAACGGCCTGGTGCTGGTGGTGCTGCTGCGGCGGAGACGACACCATAACCAGCTGCACCAGTTCATGCTCAACCTCTGTCTGGCTGACTTGGTGGTGGCTCTGTGTCAGGTGACTCACACTCGCACACTCACACAGACACACACAAACACACACACACACACACACACACACAACTTAGGCCATTTTCCTCCCTTCCCGCCTCCATCTCTCAAGGTGTTGCCTCAGCTGATTTGGGACGTGGAGGGACGTTTTCCCGGGCCCGACTTTCTGTGTCGTCTGGTCAAGTACCTGCAGGTCCTCGGCATGTTTGCCTCCTCCTACATGATTGTCGCCATGACGATGGACCGCCACTATGCTATCTGCTGCCCCCTGCAGGCGCACCGCAGGGGGGCCACACAACGCTGGAACAAATTCATAATGCAGGCCTGGGGGCTGTCACTGTTGCTCAGCCTGCCACAGGTAGGACGACAAATGTTGTGGAAATTCTCTGCCGCTCGTTGTCGGCAAATAATGAAATAGAGAAAGATCGGTCTGCACATGAACGGTGTAGTACGCGTGGAAACATCTAAAAACGCTGGCCTTGCGTTTCCGTGTAGACTGAGAAAACGCAATTTAAGGCAGAGACGGACAGAGTACGCAGCTTCATTACTTGAGTAAAAGTGCAGATACCCCTTGCTAAATTTTACTCAAGTACAAGTAAAAGTACTACAGTCAGATGTCTAGTTAAAGGGGAAATAAGTAGTTTATAGTGCCATCTAGAGGAGAGGCTGAAATTTACAACAAAGACCTGCTGCTCTGCTCACCCCCTCCCTTCCCTGAGCGCTACGGTATCCTCAGCTGGTCAAATGTCGTCCTCGTCGTCTTTCTCCGTGTCAGCAGATGAGGTTCGTGAGGTGAGGGAGAGGGCGGAGCTACCGCGGCCGTAGCAGACGAAGCGGAGAGAGAGGAGGCGGGACTTCCGCTACAAGTAAAGAGACGCTTGTTTTGTTCTCTCGCGTTTGTCCTTACAGGCTCCGGTAGAAACATGGCGTCTCGCTGCTAACAGTGGCTATGCAACCGCGGCCCGCGACCATGTTATTTTACATGACTTTTTGAAACACTACGAAAATGAAACAACAACTATTATACAGCGACTAGACAATGCAGGAGCACATAATATGTATAAAAAAGTGGATTTTGTGTAATATAAACCCATAAATACTACACAGTGTACCTTTAAGTAAAAGTACTGAAGTACTTGTTTTTAAAAGTACTTGAGTATCAAGAGTACAAGAGTACATTTTCTAAATATTGCATTACTGCTGCCACAGTGCTTACATTTACCTATAGAAACGTCCTACATGGATTTATGAAACATGTTGATGTGCTTGAAGAATGTTGAAGGAATTGAAAGTAAAATCAAGTCATTTTCATCTTTTTACCATGTTGCTTTATTTATTATTATAAATAAATATTATTATTTCTCACTTGCCCACAAGACGATAGCAAAATGGCAGCGCTCTGACAAACCTCTGCTAGTTTTAATGGATTTTTTGCCTCCACATTTAAACCTGTGTTAAACACACATCATACTCAAGAACATCAAAATAAATGCTCAGCTTACATAAATGTCAACTAAATCTGACCATGGAGTTGTTGTTTTTTAGAAGAAGTAATACTCACGGTTATGGATAGAAACGTATTGGAGTAAAGAGTACAATATTTGCCTCTCAAATGTACTTGAGTAAAGTCATGAGTACTCCCCAAAAATGATACTCGAGTAAAGTACAGATCCCTCAAAATTGTACTTAAGTAATGTACTCAAGTAAATGTACTCTGTAACTGTCCGGCTCTGATTTTAGGAATACGATAACGTCATATTCTCGTTCATTATCAGTCTGAGAAGACACTAGATATCGCGAGAACACGTCCTGTTTTTAGAGATTTCACACACGGGGGGTGAAAAAAGTCTTGAATCGTTAAATAATAATAATAATCGTTGAATGCTCTGTGGGTGCACGGTACCTTGTGTTTGAGTTGACACCCCCTTGGGTAGCTGAGCAGGATCAGTAAGGGGATGTGAAAAAAGGAAGCCACAAACGGTTGTATGATATAATCTGTGGGGGGGAACAGATTCAATAGAGAGAGTTGAAGTTTACATTTACACAGAGCAGAGACATAAGCATGAATACACACGAAGGATTCATATCCTGAGGGTTCGATCATTGTTTGATCATTATGTAAAACTAATAAACAGAAGATCCACTGATATGGCGTAGTGCTGGACACTTTTTTTAAAAAAGTCTCTTTTTAGAATTGGGAAATAAACACCTGCGACATTGAAAACGTCGCGAAATGGGTTCACGACGAAGGCACGAAGCCAATCGGGTGCACACACGACTGTCTGTGATTCTCAGCACGGCGCTGTTTTGTTTTCATAGGGAAAGCGGGAGCTTATCAGTCGTGCCAGTAAAGCGAGATGAGGACGTGCCAGTGAACGTTTGTAATATGGAGCTGAAGTTGTCCTTCCAGAAAACTCTGCAGTCTCACCTGACGAGTGAGGAGAGAGCGGGGAGGGAAGACTCTATATTATACTATATTATAGTTCGACCACATCGGGCTAAAGATAGCAGTGCTTTGGTGACAGAAGTTACACAGCTGGAGCTTTAATGGTTTTAAAATTTCATTTACTTACATAGAACCTGTTTAAAAAGCGGTCAGACCTGTCGCCACAGGATGTGTTGTCGTTGCGTCTTAACTTGAAAAAAACTGTTGATTTTTCCACGCATATTCATGTTTAACTCTGTATGTTCATTTCCTATTTTTAGCTGTATATCCTTTTTAAGCCTTTAAGAGATCTGCATTGCAAACATAAAAAACACAGCAGTGGTTCTATCCTTTATTTAAAGGAGCAAACAATCATCACATTAAAAGGTAGAGTTGAAGATCCTGGAACAACAGTTGGAGCAGGCTACATTTTGAATTCAAAAGTTCAAGCCCCTTTCATCAGACTTCCCTCCGACCAGTGGCTATACCAGTCTTGTATAAAGTACCTAAAAGGGATATTTGAGTAAAAGTAAAGTATCTTACTAGAAAATGACTTAGGTAGAAGTTGAAGTCAGCTTTTACAATATTGCTAAAGTCAAACTTTAAAATGTTAGTAAGTTTTACAAGTAAGAGTAAAAGTGTTAAAATAAGGGGTAGTTCAGTGGTCGTTCAACTGAACGGTTGTGAGTTTGATTCCCGGCTCCACTAGTCTTCACGGCATCACTTTGCAGAACCTTTCAGTTGTCGCCATCGTTCAAACGCAGCACCGATGTTCACTCTGGTCTTGGATCGCTATGCATCAGCCTTTTTCTTGGCAGGAGCAAAAAAGACGTATTTTGTTTGCGACAAACACCTGTTGTTGACAAACACCTGTTGTTGACACCTTTTCTGCCGTCATGTTGCTGCAAATGTCTCGTTGGATTTAGCAAGTTAGCATAAAATCTGGCGTTGTCTTCGGAGCATGCGTGATTAGTGCACAAAGAGGGGTACGCGCATAGACTTCATCCGGGTTGTTTGATATGATTGGATGGTGTTCTAACAGGCCTGTCTGTTCCACGGGCGAAGTCCGCAAAATGTTCCATTCTTGGCTCCACAGTGCAGCACAGAGTGCTACACAAACCTCCAGCCTCAGAGGATTTATCGGTCCAGTGGATACATGTTATATATGACGACAATGTGACTGCTGGAGCCTGCAAATGATCGCTTTTCCAAATGCTAACTGCTGTTAGCTACCGGTAGCCTCTGTAGCAGATGTCATTTCCTGTCCCTTAAGTTTCGTTTTACCTTTTTTTTTTTAAAGGTGGACCTGAAGGACTAGTAAACAGAGCGTTCTGTACAGAGCTGTTTTGGCAGGGTCACAGACATGTTTACTAGGACACTAGGGAACTAGGTTATCTTGGAGAAATAGGGTATAATATGACTCCTTTAAGCAATACAGTAAAAAAAAATATATATATATAAAAAAAAAACCTTACCATTAATTGTCTTTTCCCTACAGGTTTTTATCTTCTCCCGTTCAGAAGTAGCTCCAGGGGTTCATGAGTGTTGGGGCACCTTTGCCGAGTCCTGGGGCCTCAAAGCTTACGTGACCTGGATGACTGTGGCTGTCTTCATCCTCCCCGTCCTCATCATCACTGTCTGTCAGGTAGAAAGAAGACAACCAGCCCACAGTAGCGTTTACTCTTTACCTCATTAAAAAAAAAAATGAACAGTCACTGTGATGGGTTTTTTAGGAATCCAAAGTTACCTTATGATTATTTAGGTGCGAATCTTCAAGGAGATCCACAAAAATCTGCACCTGAAGTCAAAGCGTCGCACCTCCACAACCTCCCATGCTCTGTCCAGACAGGACGGCCAGAGAGGAGACGGAGAGGGCGGCAGAGGGACGTCCAGTCTCTACCTGTGTGTTTCACCTTTCCTGTGCAACAACCCCGCTGGGGACACCAGCAGCTTTGAGGCCGGATCCACAGACCAGCACCTCGAAATGAGTCCGCTCAGATCCAACAGCATTCCATCACACTGTGATAATCACACCTACACTGCTCATCAGCCTGGTAAGAGCCACACACACACACACACAGACTTACGCGTTACTACCAAATAAAATCAGAAGAAGAAGAGTTGGTAATGGTCTGTGTTTATATAGAGCTTTTCTAGTCTCGATTTGAGCTGCTTTACAGTTTTGCCGTTCGCATAGCTTTTATATCCATTCACAAGCTGCAACATTAAATGTCCCATATTATACCCCATTTCTCCAAGTTAAACTAGTTCCCTGTCCTAATGAAAATGTCTGTGACATGCTTTGGTCAAAATAGCATAAGGATGACGCACCACAGCAGTTCAATCACCATGCGACCTGAAATGACATCAGCCACAGAGGCTACAGCAGTTAGCACCCAGGAGAAGTGATCATTTGCAGGCTCTAGCAGGCACATTGCAGTCATATACAACATGTATTCACTGGACAGATAAATCCTCTGAGGCTGGAAGTTTGTGTAGAACTCTGTGCTGCACTGTGGAGCCAAGAATATAACTTTTTGCGAACTTCTCAGACTTCCGGTTTTTGGATACCATTGCCCTCGTCAGCACTCTCGCTTGTTTTACGGACAAAGCGGAGCTCCGTGAGACAATAATTCCAGGAATTTAGCGCATTGTGACGTCCCAATGAGTGCGGAAGTCAACATCGCGTATTTTAGTATTTAAGTATTTAAGTATTAAAATGATTAAAAAGTTGATTTTGCATAATATGGGACCTTTAACTGTCTTGCTCAAGGACAAATATAGACGAGCAGGGCCAGGAATTTAACCCACAACCTTCCAGTTGAAAGACAACCAGCCATGGCTCAATCCTAACTCCTCACTTTAAAAAAAAAAAAATATATACTTTTACTTCTAAAACTTGAGTACATTTTAGATTCTCAAGTACAAGACTTTTACTTATATCTGTGGACCACAGATCTGAGTAGTTCACAGTCTGCTGATCTCCTGGGATTTTCATGCACAACCATCTCTCGGGTTTACAGAGAATAGTCCAAAAAAATAAAGTTCTTTGGATGAAAATGACCAGAGTGGTTCAAAAATAATAGATATACGGTGGGGGTTACAAGTGAAGGTAACTGCTGATCGCTTCAGAAACACCTGTCCTCTGAAATGTGTCTTCTTCTGTGTGCCCTGTCAGCTGATCTACAGCAGGAGGCAGTGCCCGTCTCTACAGCGCCCTCTCCTGTTTGCTACTACCTGCCAAAAGCCCCCGACGCCCGGAATGAAGAGGTGTCAGCGGCCATGTCCAAAACAGTGAGGATGACGCTGGTTATAGTGCTCGTCTACACACTCTGCTGGGCGCCGTTCTTCATTGTCCAGCTGTGGGCCGCCTGGGACCCTGATGCCCCTATGGATGGTGGGTCTCTTTTGGGATAAAGTCGGGGGTAGGCGATAATATCATAAAATGATATCATATATATATATATAGCTTATAATAAAAACACAAATCTATTCATGTCCCAAGTGTCAGTTCCTGTATGGAAATAGATTTGTGTCAATATTTTCAAACAACACCTGCTGATTGGCGACTGATTTTTGGATCGACAGTTCAATGGACCGGAAGTAGTCATGGTCTTGGAGTCGCTGTCCATCTGGAACTTGTTCCCCGAGTTTTCCCCATCGATATCCGACAAAATGATTTGAACGTTTGTTAAACTTTGGATATACAGAAACACCAAAAAGAGTCAGAGCAAACAGTAATCCGATCAATTGAGATTTTGTGGTTCATTTTTGTTTGCTCAATCAAGAAAGTGTTTGCTTTTTAAAAAGTGACGCTTGCTTCGTGCAAAGCGTCGACACAAATCTAATTCCATATTTGCTTAACCAGGGATCGGACCGCCAAGATCCACATCCGCACTGGACCCTTCATAGTCCTTCTGCGGGTGGTGGGTCCACAGGGGGACGAGCCCATGAAACTGGTGACCTTGAGAAAAAAAGTACAGAAATAACTCATTATAAGTTGATATTATGTGGTGTGCCAAATAAAAATCTATCATATAACCACAAACCTTAGCCCTAAACTTACCCACTTGCACAAAAATTAGGTAGTGCCCCATTAGGACCAGGTTTTGGTCCCCAAATTTGTACTCCAAACTCTACTCAGGGAAACATTTGTTTTTGTGCGTGGACATTCGGAGCTGCACAACGCTTTATCTCTTGTGGAAACGTCTGCAGAGAAGAAAACCGTCGTCTTGTGTGGTTCCACCGCACATCGCGCCGAGCCGGAAACACAACGTGGCCAGTTTTAGCTTCCGTATGGATGAGAGCTGCTTCCAGTGATACTTTCGCATCACGAGCTCCACACGAAGCTCCTGACGTTAGCGGTGAAACTCGTGTCCGGCTTTGTATGGTGTTGCGAAACCACACAAGACGACGGTTTCTTCAAAACGTGGTTAAAATACGGCGGAAAGTGAGGAGTGAGTGGAGGATGTCACAAACGCTTACATAGTGGGCCTTTAATAGCATATTCTTGTTATTTGATATAGACTAGTGCAGTGCCAGTAGGAAGGGTATATGTGCTCGATGGTGGTGTGCGTACCTTATGGAAAGTTTGTGTTTTATGGAGTTGCAGACGTTGGCATGCTAAGCGGAGATTTAACTTTGGACGTTGTAGTGGTCTTAGCATGCTAAGCGGAGATACATTCACAAATCTTCAACTGTCAAGCTATATGGGCTCATGAAAACTGTCGGGCTAAGCCACCTGTATCAATCTCAAGGCCCGGGGGCCAGATGTGGCCCGCCACGTCATTTTAGACGAAGCGGAGAGAGAAGAGGCGGGACTTCCGCTACAAGTAAAGAGACGCTTGTTTTGTTCTCTCGCGTTTGTCCTTACAGGCTCTGGTAGAAACATGGCGTCTCGCTGCTAACAGTGGCTATGCAACCGCGGTCTGCGGTCATGTTATTTAACATGACTTTTTGAAACACTACGAAAATGAAACAAAAACTATTATACAGCGACTAGACAATGCAGGAGCACATAATATGTATAAAAAAGTGGATTTTGGGTTATATAAACCCATAAATACTACATATTGTACCTTTAAGCGTTAATATAATAATGTTTTATACTTTACTGGGTAATTACCCAGTATTTTGGCCATTGTTCTTACCTTCTAATTACAGGTTAATACCAAGTAACACATATCCGTTACCATATATTTACTGGGTAAATAGCTAGTAATTGGGGGCTGTAGCTACCTGCTTATTACCAGCTTATAACCCTATAATAATACACTAAAATTCACCATATAGAAACCAGGTAAATACCCAGTATTTTTGTTTACACTTATTGGTCTGTATCCAGTAATGTCCAATAAACATTTAACACGCTTAGTAGCTCCTGGATTAAAACTATCAACTGTAATTCATTGCGGGCCGCCAGAAATGTTTCAGCGGGCCGCCATTGGCCCCGGGGCCACACTTTGAGAACCAATGATATAGATTGACAGATTTTAGTAACACTCCTCCTCCTCCTGTGTGTGTTTGCAGCTGCAGTGTTTACCTTGCTGATGCTGTTGGCCAGTCTGAACTCGTGTACCAACCCCTGGATCTACACGTGTTTCTCCAGCAGCGTCTCCGTGGAGCTCCGCCTGCTGCTGTTCTGTCGCAGACACTCGCAGCGCCGAGACTCTTTGCCCAGCGACTCCATCACCACACACAACTCCAACTTCTGAGCCGCAGACGCACCGTCCGCCACCTGTACACATCACACACACACAAATACACCATACAGAGTCTCTACAGAGAGAAATCCATATTTTACCTTTTTATTTAATGTAAATGATGTAAAATATGTAATGTAGTATAGTATTCATAATATGTCATATATCCTAGAGTTGCTAGGTAACCAGGCTCTTGGTAGTGATCTATTTTTTGTTACTTTTGGAATTAAAATAATAAAACATCAATTAGTATGTAAATAATATAAATATTTCCCACAGTGTTTATCACAGAGAGCTGTAACTGTGTCACAGAGAGCTGTAATTGTGTTAAATCTAATGCTATTGAATAAAAAAAAAAAATTTCCCAACAGAAAAAAATAAATGCAGTGTTTTAAAAAAAAGTTTATTCATTCATTCCCCAGTCATATTAACACTGCACACGTACACAACTTAAAAACATACACTGCTACTAAAAAAAAGTAGCATTTTAATTTTTCTGCACTAAAAAACAAATTTTTCTCCAAATTCAATCCAGCTGACCTGTTTGCTGAAATTTTAACTCGAGACAGAAATGACAAAGATAGGCTAATACTTCAGGTATAAATATTCTCACATTGCATCGACATCCTGTTAAAAGATCCTTGAAATGATCACATTTAAGTTTCGCCAACTGCTTTCATTTTGGAATTAATCGGTCTTTAGAAAAAAAAAAAAACAAAAAAAAAAACGATATACTTACATTTGCTTGTGGTATAATAAGCTGCTTTTTTTTCAAAACAAAACAAAACAATGTAACACTGTTTTCATGGTGTTCATTTCATTTACATTCACACAGGAAAAAAAAAAGTCTCTCTGTAAGGACAGATGTTGCAGAAGCTGATCACACATCAGGGGATTAAAATAAACTAAACAAAAAAATAAAGCTCCTTTACAAAATATAGTTCTATTTATTTGATTACGGTTGCCTTCAGAGTATAAAAAGATAAAGTTGGCTGTATTCTATTTATTTTTTTATTGTCAACAAAGCAAGACCAACACTTTAATCGTGTCAGTCTCATGTCTCCGTCAATTTCAACAAGGAGCTCGGCAGACGTTTAATATGTGTGTATTTGCTCATGTGTGTATTTGTGGGGGGTGTGTGGTTGCTACTTCTAGCAGCAGGAAGACTGAAAATAAGCTGCTGTGTTCTCTGAAAGAATATACTGTCTACTTCAATCCGACAGTGGCAATTACTGCTGAGCGAATGAAGATATATATTACGTTTGGAATCTGGATTTCCTGCTCGTGCTCCTCATAGCGTTTAAACACCCAGGTGTTTCTCATACACAGGAGCAGCAACAGAGCAGCACATGAGGTAGTGATTTCAGACGATTGGAAATCAAGCACATCAAGTTAAACACATACAGAAAACTTATTTGTGCTTCTTTTTCCAGCTTCAGTTTACAGCTTTGCTCGTTTTCTTCTGCGAGTGTCCTCTGACCCAAAATATGACCCCAACAGATTTAATTAAAGTTTTTTTGTTGTTGTTTTATCAATAGACGCGTTGACAACAATAAAATACAGAACATAAACTGACTTATCTTTATGGAGCTATTAGTTCTTATTACTATTGTGTGAAAAAAAAAAAAGAAATCACAGTCTTAAGTTTAAAATAAAAACTGCAAAAAAGTCAAAAATAATGAGCCTTCATTCGAACTGCAAATATTTCCAAGGTGCTTTTAAATATTTAGAACAAATATTTCAATCTAAAACATTTATGCTAAAGAGAGAATTGTCTATCAACTTCCTTTTCTTCATTTTCCCATGATAAAAATCAGGAAAGTTAGTTATCAGTGATGAAAATCACCAACAGTGTGGATCTGAAATGACACGTTGTGTATTTTAGAGACAAAAACTACAGGATGTACCAATAACGCAGCGTCTCAATCTCACTCGAACGCGCACACACGCACACCCCTAAAAAAACACATCCAAATCCATTAAAAAGATTACTTGGTGTCAGATTGTCGTCATTACATTGAGCTAAAATAGATTTTTGTAAGAAACACACAAAGTTTTTTTTTTTTTTTTTTTTGGATATAATTGTATTCTACAAAGTGTTACACCAAAAAAACACACTATGGTGCTGTGAGTCCAGAATATTGTAAAAAAGAAAGTTGTGTCAATCCCCCCCCCTGAAATGTTGGCACCACAGGTAAGAAAAGTGAAAACACACTCACACAAGCCCAGTTCGCCCAGTTCACCCCCCGTCTCTACAAACCAACCAGCCTGTGCTGTCATTTAATACAGAGTCATGTCATCATCGTGGTATGAATACAAATCTGTGAAGAGCTGCTCTGACTGGAGGGCGTACGTAAAACAGGATTACGCGCACGTATGAGCAACAGCATTACCAGTGCCTTTAACATAGCAATGATCTACACTTGTGACCTTCTAGTTTCAGATCATGGAGGCCTGTTATGGAGCGCTTTTCCACTATAGTCCCGACTCGACTCGCCTCAGCATGGCACGGTACGGTTTAGGGTTGCATCTCCACTGAAAAAAAGTACCTCCTCAATGTGGGCGGAGTCACTCAGCTGCTTGCAGCAGTGTGATGCCAGTCACGGACCAGGCATCACACTGCTTTAGACATTTCCCTGGTAGTTGGTAGATCGATCTACGTCGATCTCTTCCTGCGATGTCATGCATAGTACCTATGGCAGCAGTCCCCAACCACCGGGCCGCGGACCGGTACCGGGCCGCATGTGTACCAACTTACATATTATTTCCGTTTTATTTATTATCGGGGTCTAAACAATGTTTTATTTTGAAAAATGACCGGATTCCGTGAAAATATTTCCTGACATTAAACCGGTCCGTGGAGCAAAAATGTAGGGGACCGCTGACCTATAGAGCAGGTACTACAAAAAGTACCTGGTACCAGGTACTATGCTAATGGGTAACGCAACTTAGCCGTGCCGAGGCGGGCAGAGCCGGTGGAAACACGCCAATATTCTCGAGTAAAGGTTTAAATGACTTTTCTGTGTAGTAATGACCTTCCCGGACAGTGTTCTTTTATACGTGTGAGAAAGACACATTGACTACCATGTGTCATTTTGGTTCATGTCCAGCCCTTGAGGAGTGAAGTAAATGTGTTAGAGGGGGAAATGTACAGTATTCACATGTGTCGTTTGCAGGTTTGAGCCTCAGATCGTGTTCGAGTCGAAGCCCAAGAGATTTTGGAGACCCCCCCCCCCTCCCTCGTGTGCATTTTAACTCATTGGCTGCAAATGGCGTCTATAAACGTCAATTCAAATATGCCATTGAAGTGTGATGAAAGAAGAGAGTCTACTCTTTCTTTTGCTAGTTTCGGTGTTTACATAGTCACAGAACACACCGTTTTGTTTGTCTTGGAAAAGAATGCTGTAAAATGCTTGGCAGTTGTGCGCCGACAATAGCTGGCAGCCAACGTTAACGGATTATTATCATCTTCCAGTCGTTGTGTCTGTGCGGCACGTATACAGTACGCTTTTAAGCAGGACTTGAGTTTTAGCAAAGGCACGTCAAATGCCCAAACTAAAAGGTACTAACGCGGTGAAACGCTGCGTGACGAGCTTTTCACATCACGGCAACAGGTTGCGGTTTGTTTGTTTTTAAAGAGACTTAAAACTGTTTCTATGACTTCAGGGTTGTGTTTAAATGTCACTCTGTAAAGAGTTGAAATTGTGTGTGTTTCAGTGACGTATGAAACGCAAAAGTGTGTATTCTTCATAATTCTGTTTGTCGTTGAGTTTTTTTTTTTTGTGTTTTTTTTGTTCTACACCGTGTCCTCGTCCATCTTCGCCACGTCCTCCACTCGCACCGCGGCGTCGCTCTCCTCGCTCGCGCCCTCGTTCGACTTTGACGGAGAGGACGGGGCCAACATGGCGGCGCACTCCTCCTTTGGCTCCTCTCCCGCTCTCCTCTCCTCCTCTTTCCTTTCTCGGTCCAACAAGCGGTAGTTGATGCCCATTCCCAAAAAGAGGATCACGCTCGCGATGATGAGGATGATGCCGCAGGTCACGTAGGTGTAGTCGTAGGTTTTGTAATCGTTGTAGAAAGCACCTGCAGGAGAGAGAGAGAGAACACACAGAGTTTAAGTTATGGACCGAATCAATACATGAACCACTTGAGCTTAGGTTCCGTTCAGTCGGACAGAAAATGGAACGTCAAAGTAATCATAAAAAACTGAATGAAACTCAGCCTTTTTTGGATGAATATATGAACCATTTTGATGGAGTCTTAAGAAAAATTACCACGCGAGCACAACTAAACCCATTTAAGTGGCCTTTATATCTATGAGCGGAAACCACCGAGAACATTTTATGGGAAGCACTTTCTCCCCGCACAGAACTAAATAAATACTGACAATCGATTCGATTACCTGGGGAATAGTGTTCGCAATAAATCCTTAGGTTTAGGAAACGTAAAAGAAAATGTCCCGCATGAACTCCCAGCAGCAGAGTGGTGTTTTAAAACTGCTTATATCGTTCCAACGCAACCCAAGATAATGAGTTTATTAACATTAAGAAGTAGAAAGAGATTTTTGCTTAGAAAAAATTATGAAATAATTATTTACTTACTTACTTACTCTCTCTGGTAACATGAACCTCAAACACCATTAACAGCCATTTGAGGTGGAACAGTACGTTGTGGTTGTTCACTGCCTTAAATCTTAAATGTCAACACAAGTTCCAGTTTCTCCAATATGGAGAAGGATTAGAATTATTAGTGTTTTTGATGTGGATTTGATGTTTGTTTCTACTGAAGTGGAACAAATTAAATGATGATGTATTTCAAGCAACATTTCAGGGCAACTTACTGCAATCAATTTTTGAGTTTACAGCCCAACAAGATCAAGATCAACTAATATTATTTTGTTCGACATCTTGTAACTTAGATTTGTGCCAACTCAAAATTCTGTTTTCAAACAGTTTGGCTAATCTTTTGTTCAGATCATTTCAAAAATGTTGTTAAAAAATTTAATTTTGAATTTTGAGTTGGCACAAGTTTGTCTAACACAATAATATTACGTGATGGAACTTTTTTAAAAACTCAAGATGACTTTTGTTCTGTAAACTCAAAAATTGATTGCAGTAAGTTGCCTTGAAATGTTGAGTTTTCTCAACGTTTTCTTTTTTTACAGTGCAGCATAGAAATGATATAATTAGTCCCATGATTAGGCAAATCCTCAAACAGTAGCTAGTGCATGTGTTGGGAGTGAGAAAGGAAAATCATTCATGCTTTCTTAAAAATCTAGAGAAAGCACTCGGAGAGACCAGAGAGTGTCAACACTATCTCACAAGGTCAACAATTAGTTCAAAAACATGACATCGAACATTAAATTGAGCCATAACACGTATCCACGACAACTTACCCGTTATCGGTGGGCCCAACAGCACTGGTGCACACTCCACTATAGTGACGAGACCTACAGCTGAAGAAAACCTCTGAGCTCCCACCAGGTCCATCAGCGTCTCAAACAGCACCGAACTCAGCCAGCCGAAGGCAAAACCAAAGAAGATGGCGTACACCACAAATCCGGTGTAGTCGGTTGACAGCGGAGCCAGCACGTGACACACGCCGTTGTAAAGGACAGCACCGGCGAAGAAGTACTGTATCCTGGGCCGGACCCACTTAGTGTTAGCAAGCAGGCCCATGGAGGGCCGGGCAAACATGTCAACAAAGGCCAGAACTGACAGGAGGAAAGCCGCCTTGTCTTTGCTGATGTCTTTGCTCTTAGCAAAGTTTGAAAGGAAGACGAGCGGAGCGAAGAGGCCGAAGAACATGACGACATTTCCCAACAGGTACAGCAGGAAACCGCGATGTTTGAACAGCGTCAGGTCAATGAAGGAGTTGATGGTCTGCAGGACCGTCTTCTTTTGCTGTGGCTGCGCTGCGTCCGCTGCTTTGATCTCCCCAGCCTCCGTGTCGGGCTTTGCGGGCTGAGGTTTGGGTACGAGGGGTCGCATTAGGGAGCCGGCCACGCAGCAGTTGAGCAGGAGTCCGCCCAGAATGAGGAAGCTGCCTCTCCACCCAAACTGATCATAGAGCCAGGAGTTGAGAGGAGCCAGGGTGGACAGAAACACCGGGCTGCCTGCCATGGCGATGCCGTTAGCGATGGGCCTACGCTTGTAAAAGTATTTGCCGATCATAGTGAGGGCCGGATTCAAGTTGAACGCAAGTCCCAAACCTGGAGCGAGACAAAAAGATAAGAGAGGTTATCATTTAACCGAGGCAAATTCACGTGTTTGTAGCAGATGAGGAACAAAACACCTGACCTCCCACCACTCCTATGAAGAAGTAGAGCTGCTCCACCGTGTTGCAGAAGGAGGCTGCGACCAGTCCTGACCCCGCCAGACAACCACCGAGGATGATGATTGGACGACTGCCAAATCTGTTCACAAGGATACTGCTGATCGGGCCTGGGACGAAGGAGAACTGAGGAATTAGTGACCGAGACCACAGCAGTGAGGAAGTGTTGAATCTTATTGCAATGGGTGAAGAATAATTTACCTCCGCCAAAGGAGGTATACGTTTTCACCGGAGTTTGTTTGTCTGTCTGTCTGACTATTAGCAACATAACTCGAAAATTCACGGATGGATTTGGATGAAATTGTCAGTCTGTTAAGTGTCCGCAATGGGACCAGGAACAATTGAGTACATTTTGGGTGTGATCCATAGACGCCATCTCTTTTTTTTTTTTTATCGCTATTTTGAGGGGGGCTGAGCTGCCTTGGCGGAAGTCTGCGCTCTCCGAGTGCTTTTCTAGTTAGACATAAAACAAAGTTGCAATAACTGATTAGTTGATCAATAGAATAGTGTCAAGTATTATAATTGTTCTTTGTTATGTCACCAAACACTGGAAATTGTTCTGAAGAATGAACATATTATGCTTCACAGACTAACAAAAACCAAAGATAAAAAAAGAGGAACAAGCACAAGCAACAGTTTTAATGACTTGTTCATTTATCAATACATTGGTTTTTAAGCAAAACACATCAACTTTCCTACAAAAGTTTTAGTCAATTCCTCCACTTTAACTGCTCACCAGCAGATGGCGTTATGACAATATCAAATAAAAGTAGGACAACGATTGTGTAACTGCACTGGTTCAAGGTGGTTACAGAGAAAAGGGAGGGAAGAGAAAGTGGTTGCAGCTTTTGGCTTCGATAAATTCTATAAATTCTTTAATTTAAAAAATACAAATTCAATGAGAGAAAGTTTCAGTATGCACAAATGTACCATCACAGTGAAATATGAAAAGAGAGGAGGAGGAAGAAGAAGAGGAAGAGGAGGAGGGACAAAGGCCACCTATCTCCGCTTTGTGCCAGACTCTCTATGAATGATTCTGCACATGAATGCAGGTCGAACCGCAACTCTGCTGGATGTTTTTCAGATTACCAAGTACGTCTGCTTCAGCAAGGATGATGATGATCTATACATTCAATTATGCACCTTTATACAGTATACATATATATAATAAATGTGTTAAGCACTGGATATATACTGTATTATCGGCTGGTAATTTATAGGTCCACAAAGCTACACTTTATGTCGTCCAAATCCAATACATTAGTCCAATGATAAATCTTCCCTTCGTGACAGTATGACTGAACGATTTGGAGAAAATATTTAACTTGTAATTTGTCCAAATTTAATTTGCGATCGTTTTTTTGTTTGTTTTTTATGCAAGTCAAGCTTCAGATAATATTGTGCAATACATTTAATTCATGATGTTAGCTTTGAGGCATGACTGCTGTACTCTAAAGGCCACATTATACTTCTCCGACTGCGTATGCGTTAGCCGTCCGTGTCACCACGGAGACGCCTCGAGCCTTTATACTTCTGCGTCGTGGTGACGGACACGCGCTGCAATTTCCCGCCCGATCAGTAGGGGTCGCTGCGCAAGGTTGTTCTGCTTCAGGCTACAGTGAGCAATGGTGTCCGAGAAAGAAAGAGAGAGAAAGAGTGTTGTTGAAACAGTGGCCGTTTCTCACTTTTCTGTGTGACGGAACGCAGTTTTAAGATAATTTGAGGCGAGAAATTGGCAATTCAGAGTCTAAACATGTGCTGTGTGTGTGTTAAGATATGACGTATTTATAGTTCAGCAGCGGCGTTATCGACGGGGATCAGCTCCGCGTCTGTGGACGCTCGGTGCTCACTGTGAGCCGGCACAGAGCAGCTTAGCTCTGCCTGTCCTGAGGACCAATCGCAGCTCTTGCCGTCTCCGTTGTCCCTTGACGGAGTGACGGACACTTAAAAAAAATATTTCGTGCAGTCGGAGACGACGTAGAGGCCCTTCGACAGGCTCTGTGTCGACGCAGAGTCTCTGCGTAACCTACGCAGAGCACTTTACGCAGAAGTATAAATTGGGCTTAATGCAAAGGAAAATAACCAAAGAACATGATCGTTAAGCCTCCTTATCAATGAGTGGAAGATAAGTTACTCACATTTTTATTTGTATAACAACAACAACAACATATCATTTAAATGCAAATGTCTCAAAGGACAGACGTATTGTAATGTTGCTGCATGGTTTCTCTCAACCAGAATCCATTTCCTCACAACCAACCTGGACCTTTCACACAGAATATGTTGGCTTTGCCCTTGAACCTTGGCAGCCCACGGCTCACGCTCTGAATGCACAACTACAGTGTTGGTGCGCTGCCATGTTCAAGGAGGTAGGCTCCATCTAGAGTCCTGTCTCATTGAATCTAGGTCTGCATCCTACCTGGGCTGCAGCTAGATAATGTTCTCCTTCACCTTACCTTCAAGGACAACTTCGTTTTCAGGCCAAACTTTTGTGTGTTTTTATTTTACCATTTACTTCCAGAGATGGAGATGCTTTGCTGCTAACAGCAGCGTATCATCGCTCTGATCTCACGTATATTGTATTTGATGAATAGTTCTGAATATAGATTACCTCAACTGATACCAAGACTGGAATTCATTCATTTATTATTTCACATTCACATTAAATATAAACAAATGGCTTACCATTATACCTTATTTGTTATTATTATTTCAAGAGTTCCCTTATATGCACAATTTGTTTTAAATGTGTTTTTTTTTTGCTCATCTGTTTTTGGTTATGTTCCATATTTGAATGTTCACTTCAATAAAGCTTTAAAAATGTGTTTAGAAAAAGAAAAGAAAAGAAAAACATTGGTTTCGGTCTTGTAATTAATTGTGGGATATGTTCGGCGACAACGGTAGCTCCACTTATCCGTACATGGAAGCGTACGGAGGACTGTGAACAAAAACTAAAACCAATTCGAGGGCAGGAACAGAAAAAGAGCATCCACTCAACAGTGAAGCTCACATAACCAAATCAGCAGTGACAGCGTTTCCTCCTGTGTGGCAACGCAGACAAAGAGAGCAGTGAGTCGTGTCCTCAGAGACGTTACATAAACAAATCATTCTCCCCCTCTTATCATTTGCTTCTTTTCCCCCCAGAGGATCCACATGTGAGCAAAGTGCCATGTCACAAGTGAACCAGTCTATCATGAACTACAATGGGTCTAAATATGGGATGCAAGGCTGCATTTACACTGCAGGTCTCGATTATTATTATTTCTTTTTTTACACCGTCTTGCATAAGTGACCCAAATCTGCAGGGTCAGCGTGGCTACTGATCTAAAAATGGTAAAAAAGAGAAGTGAAAGTGGTGTTATTATGAACTATAGAAATCCCCGCCTGAAAGGCTTAAAAGCTCTCATGAAGCATAAGTCCACTGGTTTGGTTTGATCCATCCATCCATCCTTACAGTAGTTAGCATTTGGAAAAGTGATCATTTGCAGGCTCTAGCACGCATGTTGCTGTCATACATAACATGTATTCACTGGACAGATATATCCTCTGAGGCTGGAAGTTTGTGTAGAACTCTGTGCTGCAATGTGGAGCCAAGAATATAACTTTTCGCGGACTTCTAGTTTTCAGATACAGTTGCCCTCGCCAGCACTCTCACGTGTTTTACGAGACAACAATTCCAGGAATTTAGTGCATTGTGACGTCCCAATGAGTGCGGAAGTAGCGCGTTTTATCTCCTGTACTTAGACTGAGGAGGACCACAAAAACATGAGTGAGTCATTTTTTTTCACACTTTGGCGATTGATAGGGCTTCCAGAGTCCAAAATATAAGGATTTACACGATTGAAAACTTGATTTTGCATAATATGTCCCCTTTAAACCACTCCTGAAGCAAAAGTCCATGCTCAGATTTAGTGGCAATGGGTAAAGAGAGGAGCAGCAGCTGGTGCTGACGATTCAGTCAGCATAGAAGAGGGACAGAAGAACTGGATTTGACCATACAGTGACTGAGAATGCATCACAGAACTATCCTTCACCAGCCACATCACACACACGTCAGCATCTTCCATCTGGACCAGGCGTTACATTTAGTTTGTCAACACAGAGGTCAATGAGTAGACTGATACCATACTATTGTAACAGGGGTGATAAACCCCTCACTCACAGGGTATCTGTTTCTCAACTCTCACGGTATTATGTCCAAATCTCGCGGGATGGTCACCTGGGTCACCTGGCGGTGACGTCACGGGGTCACGTGGGTCGGCGCAACCAACCGACGTTTAGTATTGAGCCGCTGCAGTTCAGTCTCAGAGAGGGAGTAGTGGGGAAGCTGCATGAGAGACGAGCTACAGGAGCCCCTTACCGTGTCGCAACTGCCGTGCCGAGACCGCGACGGCCGAACGTATGTGTAGTGCGCAGCGGACGGCCGGTGAGTCAAATTGTTTGTAGCCGTTAGCATTAGCATTAGCCGCTAGCATTAGCCGCTAGCATTAGCCGCGGCCGCCATTCACTTTAATGGAGGTGGCTAGCGCTGTTTAGCAAACAGGCCTGGGTCTTTTCTTTTGTAATGGGAAGCCAAGGGTTCTTTTGAGAATGAATGTAAAGTATATTGCTGTAATGGGTTTAAAGAGTATTGATGATGTATCATGTCTGTTTAATAATGAATCATGTTGCTAATTGTTGTAACTGCTGGTTATGATGATGATAGATACAGATGCTACTTATTTTTCTATTTATATTTATATTTGCTAAATCATGACTTTGAGAATATAACATTAGTGCAATGAGTACTTTGTTGAATCATGTGGATTAATGTATTGATTGATGTATGAAACCATGGTGAATGTTATAAGGAACTTTGGTCCTGTTCTCTTGACCAGGATCTTATAGATGGCGAGCTAAAGGAGCCACGGACTGACAGATTGTCGAATGAGTCGCATCCCTCCTGCCAGGCTGGTAGGGGGCTCTTTGTAGCCCAGTAAAAGACTCTCACCCACTCGCTCAGCCCCTGCCCAACACACGCACACACATCCTTCCCCTACACACTTTCCCACTCATTTCCCCTGGACTCAATTCCCCAACCCAGACGTGGGTTTACATAAACTGTGGGGGGGCAGCTGGGATCATCTTTTTGGTGTTCATAATGAACCAAGCGTATGGGTTTTTGCTTATTTCTGACTCTGACTTTGTTATCTGTTGATGAATCTGAATCATGAATATCTGAATGTGCATATATGCAAATGATTGAAAAAAGTTAACTTACCGTAATTCTTTAATTGTCTGCCTTTAGCAGATCGGCCGGTTCACTGTATATAATATCACTTTATTGTTGTGGGTTTTTCATTGCACTTTTTGCTATATAAAAATACATGGTATCATTCAACTAGCAACCTCAGTCTCTGTCTGCTCCCTCCTTTGGTCGTACCTTAGTCTTCTGATCACTAGCCTATTGTTGTATTTTATTGTTACACATTAGCTTCAGTGTTAAATTTGTGTGACATAGGTGCTACATAATTTGTGGCGAGCTAGCCAGGAGTCAAACCTAGAATCTTCTGATTCTGATCCCAACCCGCCTCAAGGTGCTACGGTTATGGTACACAATTCCAGCGATGAGTTGCCACACATTCCTGCCACCTCGAGTGCTCGGGGAGCTGCAGGACCTTCATTCCCCACAATGCCCCTCCCTGATCTAAATCCACCGGGAATACAGCGGTATGTAGTCGAACATATTGTGAAAAGTGATGACCATGCAACTCACCTGTCTGCCCAGAGACTCCGATCATTTTCGGGTCGTGCTCCAAGACCACAGAATGAATCAGACTACGAAGCCTGGCGATCTGGGGTGGACCTCCTGTTGAAAGATCCTGCCGTCTCCGACCTGCAACGCTCCAGGAGAATACTTGAGAGCTTACTGCCACCAGCAGCGGATATGGTAAGGCATCTCACGCCGGACACACCACCCATGGTTTACCTCCAGATTCTCGATTCAGCCTATGGAACAGTCCAGGATGGTGACGAGCTGTACGCCAAATTTATGGAGCTGTTTCAGGACGCTGGTGAAAATCCATCTGCATATTTGCACAGGCTGCAGGTTGCACTAACTTTGGCGGTGAAAAGGGGAGGAGTCCCAGCTACCGAACTGGATCGGCATCTGTTGAACCAATTTTGCCGTGGCTGCTGGGACAACACGCTCATATCGGAGCTCCAGCTCAAACAGCGCAAGTCTCGTCCTCCATCGTTTGCTGAGCTGCTGCTGCTGCTGAGGACGGAAGAGGATCGTGGGGCGGCAAAGGTTCAGCGTATGAAGCAGCACCTCGGCTCAAAAGCCAGAGCCGGGGCGCACGCCCAGTACGCCTCTGCAGCCCCAGAAGAGGATAAAGTGGAAGTGCTGACTACCATCACCCAGCAGCTCACCCAGCAGCTTGCCGACATTCAAAAGCAGCTGGCGGCCCTTACTGCTCAGTCCAACCGAAAGCAGCCTACCTCACCCAATTCCACCCATGTCAGTCGGCTCAGTGAGAGTATGAGGACCACCAAGGCTCCACCCCGTCCCTCTTACAAGACCCCGCCCTCAGGGCCAAAGCCAGGTTATTGTTACAATTGTGGAGAAGATGGACACATACGACCCAATTGTGATAATGATCCGAACCCGTCACTTGTGGCTATGAAGAAAAAACAGTTCGCTGAGAGGCAGAAGAGGTGGTCACGATCAAGTCCTCACAGTGCCTCGTCTTTAAACTAAATCAGGTTCCTGTTGAGGGGCAAACAGGAACTGGGGAGGACCAACAACGTCCCATCATGCAGAAACCAGTGAGGTGCAGAGATCAAGCACAGTTCGCGTCCCCCGAGGTTATGCACCTGCCACGGGGGTTGATCGGGTCCAGATGCACTGGCCAGGTGAGCATAGCTGGCCAAGAGTTTTCATGCTTACTGGATACCGGATCGCAAGTGACAACAATACCCATCTCGACCTACAATCAACACTTCTCACATCAACCTGTCAGGCCATTGTGTGATTTGCTACAAGTGGAGGGTGCTGCTGGGCAAGAAGTACCCTATCTGGGCTACATCGAGGTGACCATTACTTTCCCGAAGGAGTTCATTGGTGCTGATATGGATGTGTGTACCGTGGCACTGGTGGTCCCGGATGTCAGGCCAGGATTTCATGCACAAGTCTTGATTGGAATGAACACATTGGATCTGCTTTATGAGCAGCGTCTGGAAAGTGAGTGTGCCAGCTACAAACCATCCCGGCATGGCTACGGAGCTGTCCTCCAATTGCTGCAGCTGAGACACCAACAGGCCCAAGGGGAGAGCACTGGCGTAGTGAGATTGGCGGGTGCATCTCCACTTGAGGTCCCAGCAGGCTGCACCATGGTCATCAGGGGCTCCGTCCGTGCAAGTTTATCATCAGCTGGCAGGTGTGTCCTTGTGGAACAGCCGTCCACCCCACTGCCTGGAGGTTTGTGTGTAAGGAACTGTCTTGTTTCTCTGCCCAGCCACGCACCTCACCGGATCCCTGTTGTGATCACCAATGAATCCGACCAGAACATCACACTTCAGCCATTGGGCGTCATTGCTGAACTCTCCGGGTCACCTCGGATTTTGACTCAAGGTGTCTCCACTACCCAAGTGCAGAGCCCGGAAGAAAGCAACTTGGAGTTTGATTTTGGAGATTCCCCAATTCCCCCGGATTGGAGGGAGCGGGTCGTATCCAAGCTCAAGCAGATGCCAGGGGTTTTCTCGCACCATGATCTTGACTTTGGGCGTACCGATCGTGTGAAGCATCACATCCACCTCCATGATGGGACCTCATTCAAGCATCGAGCTCGTCCCATTCATCCTCGTGATATTGAGGCAGTTCGTGACCATCTGCGGGACCTGCTGAAGACAGGAGTGATAAGGGAATCTGAATCACCCTTCTCTTCTCCCATCGTGGTCGTACGTAAGAAGAATGGAGATGTGAGGCTGTGCATTGATTACCGCAAGCTTAACCTCCAGACTGTGAAAGACAACTACGCACTACCGAATTTGGAGGAGTCGTTTGCGGCACTGACCGGTTCACGTTGGTTCAGTGTCCTTGACCTCAAATCCGGGTATTACCAAATTGAAATGGCAGAAGCTGACAAACCCAAGACTGCGTTTGTAACTCCACTGGGCTTTTGGGAGTTCAATCGAATGCCGCAAGGCGTAACCAATGCGCCAAGTACATTCCAGCGGCTCATGGAGCGGTGCATGGGTGACTTGCACCTCAAGGAGGTTTTGGTCTTCCTGGATGATTTGATCATCTTTTCAGACACCCTTGAAGAACACGAGAGGCGATTGTTGAGAGTGCTTCACCGGCTTGGAGACTATGGCCTCAAATTGTCCCTGGAAAAGTGCAAGTTCTTTCAAGCGTCGGTGCGTTACCTGGGACATATCGTCTCGGAGCAGGGTGTGGAGACGGATCCGGAGAAAATCAGTGCCCTGAAGTCCTGGCCAGTCCCCCAAAAGCTGAAGGAGTTGAGATCCTTTTTAGGATTTGCAGGATACTACCGCAGATTCATCAAGGGATATGCCGAAATTGCAAAGCCGTTGAACGACCTGACGAGGGGGTATACTCCGACCCGTTCCAAGGGTCGCAAGGGGTCAACCGCCCTGAACCACGATGCTAACCAGCATTTTAATGAGAAATGGACACCAAAGTGCCAGCTTGCGTTCGAAACGCTGATCAACAGACTGACGACATCTCCCGTGCTTGGCTTCGCAAATCCAAAGCAGCCCTACATCTTGCATACCGACGCCAGCACCACAGGTCTGGGAGCAGCACTCTATCAAGAACAAGAGGGACAATTACGTGTCATAGCGTACGCCAGTCGGGGATTGTCTGCTAGTGAGTCTCGATATCCAGCACACAAGCTGGAATTTTTGGCCCTGAAGTGGAGCGTAACAGAAAAATTCCACGACTATCTGTATGGGACAAGTTTTGTCGTCGTAACAGACAACAATCCCCTGACGTACATCTTGTCTTCTGCCAAGCTTGATGCTGCCAGTCATAGGTGGCTTGCTGCATTGTCCACCTTTGATTTTAAACTCCAGTATCGGGCTGGCAGCCAGAACGGAGACGCTGACGCCCTCTCTCGAAGGCCCCATGACCTGCCGGATGAAGACCGCTGTCAAAAAGAATGGGACATGGTCCAGCAGTTCACCCGTGACCATGTGGATGAGACGGCGATTGAGCTTGATCCAGATGTTGTGGCCGCCATTTGTCACAGCTGTCTGGTGAGAGTTTCAAGTCCCCCTGAGAGCGGCGCTTCCTTGGTGGAGTCGTTGAGCATGTCAGTCTCTGTCATTCCTGACTGTTATGCCAGCGAGTCTCCTCAAGGGCTGCCAGTTGTGCCTTCACTGTCCCCGTCTGGCCTCCGGGAGAAGCAGAGAGCGGACCCCAGTCTCAAGGAAGTAATCTCTCACATCGAAACTGGTGAGAGTGTGCCGCCCACCGTACGACAACAACTTCCAGATCTGGGCCTGCTGTTGAGAGAAAGGAATCGCCTTGAACTCCAGGACGATGTTCTGTACAGGAGGAGGCAGGATGGAGACCATCTGTCGTTTCAGCTCGTATTGCCAGAGGAATTGCGTCAAGGAGTTCTCACCAGCCTCCATGACGACATGGGGCATATGGGGGTCGAGAGGACCCTTGACCTGGTGAGATCTCGGTTCTTCTGGCCACGTATGGCTGTAGATGTGGAAAAGAAAATCAAGACTTGTGATCGCTGTGTTCGAAGGAAAGCCCTGCCGGAGCGGGCTGCACCGCTGGTGAACATCAGGACCAGCCGGCCGCTCGAACTGTTGTGCATGGACTACCTGACGCTCGAGGCAGATAAGAGTAACACCAAAGACATCTTGGTCCTCACAGATCATTTCACCAAATACGCCCTGGCTTTTCCAACTGCCAATCAAAAGGCGAAGACGGTTGCTAAATGTCTGTGGGAGAATTTTATCGTGCATTATGGCATCCCGGAGCGTCTGCACACAGATCAAGGCCGCGACTTTGAGTCCCATTTAATTCGAGAACTCTGTGACATCGCCGGCATTCAGAAAACCCGTACCACGCCATATCATCCCCGTGGCAACCCAGTAGAGAGGTTTAATCGGACGCTGCTGAGTATGTTGGGTACGTTGGGACCGGAACAGAAGCAAAGATGGAAGGAGTATGTGAAACCCCTGGTCCATGCTTACAACTGCACCAGAAACGAGGTCACAGGCTACACTCCTTATGAGCTCATGTTTGGTCGCTCTCCGAGATTACCTGTGGACCTCGCTTTTGGCTTGCCAGCGGGGGACAAGTCTGTCCCATCACATTCGAAATATGTGCAGATTCTTCGCTCTCGCCTGGAGGAAAGCTACCAAGTCGCTTCCAAGAATGCAGCAAAGTCAGCAGAACGGAACAAGACTCGTTTTGATCAGAGGGTGAGACCCTCCGCCCTGGAAGAAGGGGATCGAGTGCTTGTCCGGAACGTGAGACTCCGTGGAAAACATAAGCTGGAGGACAAGTGGGAGAGAAACATCTATGTTGTGGTTAACCGTGCTGGCGACCTTCCAGTTTACACAGTGCGACCAGAGACGGATTCATCTGGGAAAACTCGAACATTGCACAGGGACCTCCTGCTTCCGTGTGGTTTCCTACCTGACAGTAAAGAGCCAGAACTGCAACCTGTTACATCTGCACACAGACTTCAAACTCGCAGTCTGAAGAAGCCGGTTGTAGACCCAGAGGAGTACCTGAGTGAGGAAGAGGAGGGGAGAATTGCCCAGGTTTCAATCCCAGCAACTGTACAGTTCTGTGTAGATGGAACTCTTCCTGCCCAGCTGTCATCCACCAACTCAGCGTTGGCTGAACCAATGCACTCACCTGCAAGGAACCTGCTGGAGGTCGAGGAGGGTTCTCTGGTGACTGGTGCTGTGGATCCACCTTTGCTCAGTGTGGAAGAGGATGTCTCTGGAGCGTCTGAGGAGGAAGATGGAGAGTACTTAACAGAGCCTGAAGAGGTCAGTTCCATTCTTGACACCCTGCCATCAGAGGAAGATGGGGAGCTCGACGGCCCTGTAGAGACATCCCCTGATTCGGTCGTTCAATCACAGCGTGCCGCTGAAATACCCATCGCTGGTTTAGACTCTGAAGGTGGGGGTGATTTAGATGTTGTCGAACCGGGTCAGTCTATCCGTCGTTCTTCGAGGCAGCGGCAACCGCCCAAGCGTCTGCAGTACACCGGGTTGGGTAATCCGTTAATTTCTGTTGTGCAGACACTTTTTCATAGTTTGGCTGATGCGTACGGTGAATCGTTTGCCAGTCCTGTGTCCCATTCCCCTGCATGTTCACGGGTCCAGGTAGTGTAGCATGCACCGGAGTTGCATGGTTTTAGAGGGGGAGTGTGTAACAGGGGTGATAAACCCCTCACTCACAGGGTATCTGTTTCTCAACTCTCACGGTATTATGTCCAAATCTCGCGGGATGGTCACCTGGGTCACCTGGCGGTGACGTCACGGGGTCACGTGGGTCGGCGCAACCAACCGACGTTTAGTATTGAGCCGCTGCAGTTCAGTCTCAGAGAGGGAGTAGTGGGGAAGCTGCATGAGAGACGAGCTACAGGAGCCCCTTACCGTGTCGCAACTGCCGTGCCGAGACCGCGACGGCCGAACGTATGTGTAGTGCGCAGCGGACGGCCGGTGAGTCAAATTGTTTGTAGCCGTTAGCATTAGCATTAGCCGCTAGCATTAGCCGCTAGCATTAGCCGCGGCCGCCATTCACTTTAATGGAGGTGGCTAGCGCTGTTTAGCAAACAGGCCTGGGTCTTTTCTTTTGTAATGGGAAGCCAAGGGTTCTTTTGAGAATGAATGTAAAGTATATTGCTGTAATGGGTTTAAAGAGTATTGATGATGTATCATGTCTGTTTAATAATGAATCATGTTGCTAATTGTTGTAACTGCTGGTTATGATGATGATAGATACAGATGCTACTTATTTTTCTATTTATATTTATATTTGCTAAATCATGACTTTGAGAATATAACATTAGTGCAATGAGTACTTTGTTGAATCATGTGGATTAATGTATTGATTGATGTATGAAACCATGGTGAATGTTATAAGGAACTTTGGTCCTGTTCTCTTGACCAGGATCTTATAGATGGCGAGCTAAAGGAGCCACGGACTGACAGATTGTCGAATGAGTCGCATCCCTCCTGCCAGGCTGGTAGGGGGCTCTTTGTAGCCCAGTAAAAGACTCTCACCCACTCGCTCAGCCCCTGCCCAACACACGCACACACATCCTTCCCCTACACACTTTCCCACTCATTTCCCCTGGACTCAATTCCCCAACCCAGACGTGGGTTTACATAAACTGTGGGGGGGCAGCTGGGATCATCTTTTTGGTGTTCATAATGAACCAAGCGTATGGGTTTTTGCTTATTTCTGACTCTGACTTTGTTATCTGTTGATGAATCTGAATCATGAATATCTGAATGTGCATATATGCAAATGATTGAAAAAAGTTAACTTACCGTAATTCTTTAATTGTCTGCCTTTAGCAGATCGGCCGGTTCACTGTATATAATATCACTTTATTGTTGTGGGTTTTTCATTGCACTTTTTGCTATATAAAAATACATGGTATCATTCAACTAGCAACCTCAGTCTCTGTCTGCTCCCTCCTTTGGTCGTACCTTAGTCTTCTGATCACTAGCCTATTGTTGTATTTTATTGTTACACATTAGCTTCAGTGTTAAATTTGTGTGACATAGGTGCTACACTATGTATTTTTGTATGTTTTTTTTTTTGCGCGTGTTGACCCTATTACTTTAAAAGAGGGATCAAAAAGGTCATGGTCCAGACTCAAACAGGAGACAGCTTTATAGTCAGTGTCTAAATGCCTTCACCAGATGTGGAGACCGAGCCTGTTTTTAGCTCTTCTTGTCTGATGCCATACATCGATTGCACACTTGGTAAATCCACTTTGGTACTAATCGACACAGCCCACACGTCATCACATCGATATCTTACTATAAAGCTGGAGTGAACTTGTGTGCACAAATCACATGAATGTACGCTCACACACGGGATCTTTCTTCAGACACAGGCTCTTTTTTACTCCCACGCACAAAAAAAGAGGACAAAAGTGAAATTCCAAGAAAAGTCCATCACTGATGCTTCCACTCAGCGAGGCTTTGAACAGCGCCACACGCAACCAAATTAAAGAACATTTCTGTTAGTAAAACAAGATTAGGATTAACCAAGTTAGGAGCTACTGACTGGCAAATACATATTTTTATAATTCTCTGGTTCCCAGAATCGTTCAACTGAGTTATACACAGCATTTCCTGCCCTTGAGTTTCTTTTTTTTTTTTTTGGAGGGGGTGTTCCATATTCCCAGTTCACTGTAACAAGGGCGTGTTCCTCATAGTTATCCATGTATCTAACGGTTTTCCTTGTCTGTGTTTAAAAAAAAAAAGAAAGTTTGAAATACATTAGTTAATCAGCCTTCTGATTAAACTCCATTTTGAATTACATTACACTAGAAAAAAAATGAGGTGCACAAAGACAGGCTTTTTAGATAAATACCAGACCATCTACACTCTTATATAAGCACCATGATACAGTTCCCTTATGTCATTTCTAAACACCGTCAGCTTTTTCCATCTCCAAACCCCAGCCTGCCCCCCCCCACCACCTGGTTTAAGCTTCCATGCAAAAGCCAAACTTTCACCTCACATAGTTTGTCTTCCATTACGTACGTGTGTATTCAGAGTCTACACTGGTTCCCCAGTATTAGTATTAGAAGTTAGTGTATTTACATGTGCTGCCTCGTGCAAGCAGGAAGTAATACATTAGTTTACGTAACTCCACTTGCAAGCATAATACTTGAGAACACGTTGTGACAAACGCTTTTTAAAAAGAATTTGACAAAGAAAGAAAGAGCTACAACATCTGGGTCCTGTTATGAAACTTAACCCCTCCCCTCTGTTCCTCCCTCAGCAGTTCCCTCTTTTACATAGCTTTTAAAAACTGACTGAATACAAGTGCATGCTGGCATGCAGCCTCTGAAGTGAATTCATTAGTAAGTGGAAGGAACAGACTCCATTGATTTAAATTCAACACACAACAGAACATGAGATGATGGTGTTTTAACGGTAAGGTCTATTGGATAAATACACAAGGAGTGAACGTTTGAGGGAAGATTGAGCAGAGAACTCGCTTTGTGTCTTCAAAAACAGAGACAAACCTGATCTGTAACCCAGTCTCTCTCTTTCTTAAATCCTGCCAAGGCAACTAAATAGAAAGGCTTTTGTAGCAGTGCAAGCAAAATGGGCCACTGAGAGCAAGAAATGCTAAATTTGAAGGCGCAGCCAAACATTTATTTAAAGCAGCACTGCAGCACCAACGTACCCCCTCCCTGCAAAATAAAGATCCTCAACATGGCAAAAACAATTGCATTGAAATTAGTAGCGTTGTATTTTACTGTGAAAAACGAACATAGTACTATTTAAGACAGAAAAAAAACAGGACATCATTTTGAGGTCTGGTCTTCATGAACAGCAATCTATTATTACAAAATATATTATTTGTATGCTGCATCCTTCATCCATCAAGCAGTACTATCATTTATACCATTTGAGTGCATACTCCAGCATGTTGCGTAATAATATAATAAATAATGACATGCCGACTTCCATCCGCCAACTGATAAGCGAATGGGATCTAGTTCTTTCTACAATTTATCGCCGGCAGCTTTTATCGGATTACAGAAGAAGAATCTTGTTCTTGTTCGAGCGTAAGCACTCACAGTATCCATGTCCCGTATGGTCGCATCATGCCTTTTTTTAAGCAGAATTGTTTCGGTAGCGCATGACTGGGAAAGACAAAGGACTGATTGTGCAAGCAGGGACACAGACAGTGTGTAAAGAGTAAAAGTGGAAACATGCACTGCAACTTGCTTTCTGCAGCGATGAACAGGATTCAGTGCCACGTGACGACCTATTTGGCCTACGTGATCGCTTGACCTTTCGCCAGCATCCTCCCTTGCCACGCAGTTAAAGTCGCTTGTGGTTTGCTAATAAAGAGAAAACATGGAGACCATCGGCCAAACGCGCAACTTTGAAGTCTTTGAAAGAGTTTTATCATTTGCTCTCGATTGTGCGCTGCATAATTTAGAGCGGAGCATCTGGACGTTAACCCAGAGCTCTTGCTCAACTCTTGACAATCAAAATAAAAAAAGGGAGCAATTAAAATACAATAGTAAGAGTTACAGATGTAAATATTAACCAGCTCTTGTGCAGCAACCCAACACACATGAGACTTCACTGTCCAGTGTACCTGGCTGTCATGATGATAAATACAGCTAAAAATACTACAATAAAACAGCCATTAGGTCATTTTTCAAAACACACAATTCACAAGATTATGTTTTAAATATATTTGGTTGGACCAAAAAGTCATATCAAAAACTGACACAAACCTGGCCTCTAATAAATTGTTTTCAGTGTTTTCTGACTGCAACCCTGAAGCCATATGAAACTAAGTAAATAAGTTGAGTTTGGTCCTGGGTCAGTAGTTCTAGCACATGCAAACAATGAGGTAACAAAACAGTGTTTTGGAAATGACAGATCTGATCAACACCGTCTCCTGTCAACAGCTTTCAAAGAAAGTGATCTGTTGCAAACACCCTAGTGTCGAAATACCACAGGACACTTCAAAGCTCTTGTAGGGTCCAAGTCTTAGCAGTTTGGAGGAGTTTGAGTCTGTTTTACATTTATTTACAGATACCTTTGAATATTTTATCAATGTACTCAGGAGGACAGACTTTTCAAATGTTTACCAGCAGCAACCATTCCCAGCAGAGACCAATGACACAATGGCTGAGGTGTTGCCATCAAAGGTGATTTCCCACAGACGACGATCCACTTCTATCGTAATTCAGCATGTCTTTCCCCAAATTGGGCTAATCTTTGTTGAGTCACAAACCGTTGGTCTTGCCCAATTTACAGCCTATTGTTTTAAACGGCCTTGATTGTGCACTTTAACACCTTGGTGCAAAAGTTGATCATCAGGCAGAACTGAACCGCCTTGTTATTGCTTTGTTTCCACTGCACAGTAAAACAAAGCTCATCCAAAACCAACCACAGAATTACACCTGAAGGAATTTTTATTATTCAACATCAGAATAAACTGCCACACGTTCACTGTCACAAATTCACCCACCACATCTAATTAGCTCCAGCTCAAACACTTCAAACAGTTTGAAAGCCTACGTGTCCCTATTAACATACAGTATGAAAACATTCAGAATACTGCAGGTGACTGACTGAACCAGAACATACTGTTCAGACCTGGTATTAACATCCACCCTCAGTGACCCAATCATGTCCCAGATTAATATACATCCTGGATGTGTCTCCTGTGATCGCATATATAATTGGATCCAGTGTCACAGCCTGTGTGTGTGCTTGCGTGACATTATTGCAACGAAGAGTTAATATTGTGGCTGTGACCGCACATAAACGAGTGCCGATTACCACTGCCGGACAGCGTTAGCCGAAGAGGTGGTCTCTGATGTGTCCCGAGGTCAGACCCATTCGTGTCGCTCAATAATCTGGACAAATGTGTCCTCAAAACACCAGTTTGTGATTGGGTCTCAGGACACATTCAGGGACGTATTAAGGCCACATTATACTTCTCCGACTGCGTATGCGTTATCCGTCTGCGTCACCACGGAGACGCCTCGAGCATTTATACTTCTGCGTCGTGGTGACGGACACTCGCTGCAATTTCCCGCCCGATCAGTAGGGGTCGCTGCGCAAGGTTGTTGTGCTTCTGGCTACAGTGAGCAATGGCGTCCAAGAAAGAAAGAGAGAGAAAGACTGTTGTTGTTGAAACAGTGGCCGTTTCTCACTTTTCTGTGTGACGGAACACAGTTTTAAGATAATTTGAGGCGAGAAATTGGCCATTTAGGCTCTAAACATGTGCTGTGTGTGTTAAGATATGACGTATTTATAGTTCGGCAGCGGCGTTATCGGCGGGGATCAGCTCCGCCTCTGTCAGGACGCCCGGAGCGCACTGAGAGCCGGCACAGAGCAGTTTCGCCCGGCCTGTCCTGAGGACCAATCGCAGCTCTTGCCGTCTCCGTTGTCCCTTGACGGAGTGACGGACACTTAAAAAATATTTTGTGCAGACGGAGACGACACAGAGGCTCATCGACAGTCTCTGCGTCGACGCAGAGTCTCTACGTAGCCTACGCAGAGCACTTTAAGCAGAAGTATAAATTGGGCTTTAGGGCCGTTCAGACCTGCACTGAGGACACGTGACATAGACACAGTATAAATACCCCAACAGGGTTTTGTCCTCTGAAGTTAAAATCACCTATTTGTTTAACATTGTTAACACACATGTCTTCTATGGATTTGAGCTGATGGAAATGGAGTTATGGAGAACTTTAAACCTTGTGTAGCTAATCAACTGTTGTTTATTTAATATGCTATCATATTATCAGCCAGAGGTGGTTACTGCGTAAAAAGTTCTGTAATGGAACACAAAATGTTAATTTAAAAACACCACTCACCTCCAGCATACATGACAGCGAGCATAATGGAGGAGATCCAGGACACCTGACTGGGTGTGGCGTCGAAGATGACCTCGATGTCTTTGAAGAACACTGTGATGGATTTGGGGAAGGCATAGGAGAAGCCGATCGAGATGAAGGCTCCCACCACCACTGCCCAGCCCCAGCCACCTTCAGGTGGGGTGGGCGCAGGACCACTCAACGCTGGAGGCATGTCTGCTCACGGGGAAGAAGGTTTTGAAGAAGAAGAAGAGGAGGGAGGAAGATGCCACTGCTGAAGGGCAACTGAGCTTCAGATGATTGAAGACGGCTGAACCAGCTGAACTGGGATCAGGACTCAAAATCCTGTGGGTGGGAAAAGAGCAGGTTAATATCAACAGATGATAAGAGAAAGAAATAAACACATACCATCCTCCTTTTCTTAGTATTTTATCAGACTTTAATTAAATAAGAAGGAAAGTGGGTGTGTAAGAAGTGAGGGAGGACAGCAGTCAAGAGGTATATGTACACAAAAATATGTACGTTTTTGATGTTTTGTAAAATCATGGTGAGAAAGCGCATCTGTTCAAGGCTGCATGCCAACATACCAGCAGTGGACAAAACAAGCAGACTAAAGATAGATTAGGACATTAGTGTGTGTGTGTGATGCTGATTTGCGTTTTTCAGTCAGATAAGGCCCAGGTATACTTCTGCGCACAGTGCGCATGACGGACATTGCGTCATCAACGTGCAGCCCAGATTTTGGAACCGCACGCAAAGAGTGCGTTGGATAACTGTGTCAATTTCTGCCCCCACCTGTAGGTGGAATACAAAGCCTCGCTCACCAAGCAGAAAAAAAACATTTGCGAAAACAGAAGTAGTCGACAAGGACACTCAACCAAGCCTTGACCTGGCGACCCTCGAACCGGCTGACACCCCGACTCCCCTGCCCGACAGGCCTTTCAGCCGTGAGCGAGGGCGCTGTAGCATATTTGCTTCCTCGTTGGTAGGAATGCGCCCTACTCCCTGCATCCAGACTTGTACCGCCACCTAATGGCGAAGTGATCCTGACACACAAGTTTACAGACAGAGGGGGCCAAAAACTGGACGTAAAAATAATAATGAATGCAGATGACGATTAAGAATTTCTATGACTAACATTTACAGCTCAGAAATCCCTGGGATTCTTCACTTCACATCCATCTGAATGCCCTCTTTTTCCATTTAGAACACACATGACCGAGCTATTGATAGTCAGCAGCTCTCTGACATCATCACTGCCACTGTTTGGGCCATTAAGGCCCCCAGAGTAACTTTGTGCATTGGTTGGACTAACTTTTTCCATTTAGGTGCACCACAATTTTAAGTATTGCCTTTTTGTCATTTCTCGTACGCATTCGTACTTCTGTAAATGATTGTCCGATAATGCAAATAATAGTTGGTTTGTCATTGGCGTCACTCAGTCAGTATGTTTACATGTTCAGTTTAATGGAGCTAAGGGCGTAGTCCGACTAAGACAGGCAATTGGACGGTCTTAGTCAGACTAATATCTGACTTTGAACGTGCAGGTAAAATGCATGACACATACAGAACAATCCACCTCACCATCCATCTCACCATTTGTTTTTTTGTAACGTAAAGGTTGTATTAGGAAACTGATTTCATACGCAGTAGCTTATAGAGACTGATGTATGACAATTGCCATACTGGTGCTTGTTAAGAAGTTCAACAAAACAAGTTAAATGTTTTAAAGCATCACATCTAGTTTTACCAGTGTAAAAATAATGATGTTCACCTACTAGTCTTTTGTCTTAACCATCATAACTTGATGACTGAAGCCGTCTCCTTTCAAACTGTGAGAAATGGCCATATATTCCTCACTGTTCCAACATGGGCTCTCCTTCCCTAAAATCTACAAATGAAATTACTGGTCTAAGAAGGAATAATAAGTGTAGTACAACAGATGCAGACTCTCATTGTCAAGAAGGAAACATCTGTTTCAATTCCCCAGAAATCTGGTCCTCTAAGTCGGAACTAACGCAATGTCAGAAAACAATGTGAACGACGTGAGTCACCAACATTAAACTCAGGGTCACTAAGAGAGCAGACTATAAAAACAAGGCAGTAGTAGTAGGCCTGTCGCAATATTCAATAAATCAATTAATCGCACGATAATTAAAATTATCGCGATCATTTTTCTGTACAGGAGGATAGCCAGCGTGACGACGCTGAATTTGGCACCACATTCGACCCTGGTTCTCTTTAGAGAACCTGAGTCGAATGTGGTGCCAACTTCAGCGTCGGATGTGGTGCCAACTTCAGCGTCGTGCCAGCGTGAGCAGCTCAGAAAACACACTTGCGTTTTTAACCCTTTAGACGGGAACGCGACAGCGGAGCGTTTTTAAGATTTCCACTCTGGAGGGTGGGTTCATTTTTTTGCGTTTTTAAGCCCCAAAAACGCCGTCGCCGTCTAAACGAAAGGCACATCTGATAAAATATTTTGCCGGTTTCACCCGGGAGCTTTGCCGTGTAAAGCCAGAGTAACGATGCGTGAACCCTCATGTCATATCATTGTATTAGATGAAAATTATCTCAGAACAACAATATTATCGATTATCGCAATAATTTCTGAGACAATTTATCGTCCAGCAAAATTTGTTATCGTGACAGGCCTAAGTAGTAGTAGGACATCACTCCTCCTATGAACCAAATAACTCTGCTAAGTCACTGCAACTAACTAACCGTGATTTTAGTGATGTGCATGTTGATGATAATTACGTAATTGAGTGTGGAGCGAGTGTGGGGAGCAACATTTACTTAAAGGTAGTCTTTTTTTCGTTCCGGAGTACTCATTCTATCAAAGAGGCGTAAAAACTGCCTCCGTGTGAACGGTCAAACAGATGACATCACAAACCAAACAGACAGCAGCACACCCACAAGTGTGCATATGAAGAATTTCACTTCCTCCATCATTCTGATAATGTCAGACACCATCTTCTGTTCATCTTGTAATGTGTGTTTGTGTCTGTGGTTCCTAGGTGATTGCAATACTCGTTGTTGTGATGCAAGGCAAACTCGAATCATGTTCTTTGTATCGTATCCAGTGAGTCTGAAGGGATAACGGATATGTCAGACTTTTTAAACCACAGCACCACCACGGACATCGTGTCTGTGTCAGTATTTATTCAACAACCAAAACGTCTATTTTCCCCTCAGATAGTCAGGTGACAAAATATTCACAGAGTCCAGAGCCAAACCACATCTTTCTATAATGTAGTATGATCTTAGAAAAAAGCTAATCATATTTAGTGACAGGTCGATGAGATTACCTGTACGAATAAGGGTAACAAAAATCAATCAATCAATCAATCAATCAATCAATCAATCAATCAATCAATACTTCTGAATACTGAATTATGTCAAGTTTAAAGGTTGGAGAGTTGAACATGTTCACACTCCACTGTCAATACTGGGAAGTGGTAATGCACCTGAATGTTACATGAGGAAGAAGAAAAGAGTCTAAAGTAACTACATGGTGAGTCACGCTGTGTGGTTACACATGACTAAAGTCAACACAGGCGCAGTCAACACTCGCCGCAACACCTACAGCACTTGACATACTCTAAAAATGCTGGATAGGAAAACACATCAAATCTTATAAAAGATGACCACTAGGGGAGGGATGGAGGGTGGATACAGTAAAATTGCGTGATATCGTGATATTATCGTATTGTGACATAAATATCGTATCTTGGTATCTCTCGTGATTCCAACCGCTAAAAAGGCACCATGGAAATGAATCATACTATGAAGCACCAACATTATCACCATCTTTAATTAATTATATAGCTGGTAGGATAAATATAGGAGATCATTTATAACTTGTTTTAACCTTTAACTTTTGGTACGTAACAGATTTGGTACATAACACTGCGATTCACGTGGGTTTGGGGCTCCAATCGAACTTAAACACCGTAACTTAAACACCGAGGTCAAAGGAGGCGGTGTTTTTTTGTATCCATGAATTAAGAGTGATTTGGCCTTCCCTCCAGTGGCCTGACAAACACAGTCATGCATACTGTCACATGTTTGTCTTATTCTAGCTGTCACTGAAACTCTGCTAAGAAAAAAACTACTAATCAGTTCACAACTTAATGTGGTACTGGTAAAAATCGGAGTAAATCAACAGCAAAAACAAGCAAAAAGAAGAAGAAATGATCAATACATCACTGCAGTGCTCACTGAGCCTCAGGTCCTGAGTGACCTCATTAGCAGCATGGTCTCTTTGTACTGTGGAGGAATGATAATTAATACGTTAATCATGCTTTTTTCCAAACAATGGTAGCAAACACTCTCTTTAATTGGGAAACATTATTCTCTTATGTGACTGTAAAGTAAATATCTTTGGATATTGATACAGTTAAGGGCCTGAACAACACAAAGACCAAACCATTCACAGAGGAAATGATCTGCAAAATTCATTTGCAAACTCATGAGAATTTAAAATAAATCCAGACTATATCAAGCAGTGCATTTGGGAAAAAGAAAAAAAAGGGCAACAGTTGAAAGAACAACATTCAAGTTCCTCTCTTCGTTCCTCTTAACCATGATGAAATAGGCAGCGTCACTACTGATGTCATTGACCTGATCACGCCTGTTCAGGCAAACACTTTTCTGAACTCACTAGAAAATAGGCCGAACACACAAAAAACATCCACATAGGAATTTGTCTCACTCTCACTTCATACGTAATATCTTCAAACCACTGGAGGTGTTGTATTCATGCATAAGCCAGATCTATATTATATTAAAATAATCGGTTACTGGTTGTATTATTTATGATTGAATGGTGCATGTTTGGTTTTTTGGTTGTTTTTTTGTAAAGCTTGACCTCAAACCCCTTCACGAATGGCCACTGTTCAGAGATATTTCACCTGACAGCTTCAGCAAATACAGCAGAGGCAGTCGAGACAAAAGGGGATGTGAATGACAAAGGCAATAATCTGTATAGTAAATTGTGTTGATACTTAAAAAGGACCAAATATCGTCTGATATTTGACGTCATAGTAAAAAGTATAACTACAGGGAGACAGGTCCAAAAAGCAGAACACCACAATTTCCTTATTCTGATTTCCTTTTTGTATTTTGGTATTCCTATTCCCAGCGTTAAGCAACGCCATCATAAATCCACTTTCATCATGGCATGTTTGCAACAGCGACAGCATATGAAACACAAGTAGCGCAGCCCCACCCTCAAAAAAAGAAACAAACAAAAACAGAAAAAAGCCATAAAGTGCGACTGAGCTTTGTTTCTTTGCATATGTTGCTCAAGGCTGTAGGTAGTAGACAAGTTTGACAGCAAACACAAGCACCTCTGTGCTGCTCTTTTATTAGACAAGTTTCCACTACAGTGATTCCAGCTTTCATTAAACAGTGGTCAGGCCTTTGCCTAAAAAGGGTTTTCTTTATGAAGCATAAGCAACAATACAGACAAAGCAAAAATATGTCCAAGTTTACAGTCGAGGCAGCCCAACACCATTATGTTTCATGTATTTCCATGCCTCAGGGATGCAGCTTTACCCTCCCACAGCCATACAAATTTAATTTGTATGGCTGTGGGAGGGGACATATTATGCCCTATTTCTCCAAGTTAAGTTCCATAGTGTCCTAATGAACATGTCTGTGACATGCTTTGGTCAAAATACAATACGGATGAAGCACCACTGCAGTTCAATCACCCTGTCAAAACAGCCCTGTTCAGAACGCTCGGTTGATCTCTTTAGGTCCACATTTAAAAAAAAAAGCAAAACGAAACTTATGGGACAGGAAATGACATCAGCCACAGATGCTACTGGGAGCTAACAGCAGTTAGCATTCGGACAAAAGCAGGCTCTGGCAGGCACATTGCCGTCATATATAACATGTATCCACTGGACAGATAAATCCTCCGAGACTGGAAGTTTGTGTAGAACTCTGTGGTGCACTGTGGAGCCAAGAATAGAACTTTTCGTGGACTTCCGATTTTCTGATACTGTTGCCCTCGCCAGCACTCTCGCGTGTTTTACGGACAAAGCGGAGCTCTGCGAGACAACAATTCCAGGATTTTGGGCATTGTGACGTCCCAGTGAGTGCGGAAGTCAACATGGCGCGTTTCATCTCCTGTACTTAGACTGAGGAGGACCACAAAAACAGGAGTGAGTCATCTTTTTCCACACTTTGCTGACCGATAGGGCCTCCAGAGTCCCAAATATAAGGATTTAAAAGATTAAAAAGTTGATTTAGCATAATATGTCCCCTTTAATTTGACACATGTGAGAAATGTTTCATAGTGACAGAAGTATATCTGCAATATCATGTCAAGTCAAAGACTTATTGCCATTCTTGATGTAAAGACACGACTGATTGGAGTTCCGTTAAGTTTAGCGGGCTCATGGGCACACAACACCCTGGCACTGTGGCACCCAAAGCAAGAGAACCCACATAAGCTGGACCAGTTAAAATGGAAAACCAACAAAGAGGGAATGTGATATGCAATGTGAGGCCTGCTCCTATCACAGGGAGCAGGCCTCGCCACAGGGAGTTGATCTATGTTGTCATTTTTCCCCCAAGGTCTCACTGCTCTGTGTTGTTCGGTGCATGCGAGTGTGCGTGTTTCAGTTAACGTAGGACCATTCCCCAAAGGGGTTAACAATGGGCCAATTCATTCTGCAGTAACAAACGCTCCCTTTAGCAAAGTGTGCGAAGGAGCCGACATTACATGGAAACTGTAAAACAGCAAGTGACGATGCAAACTGCTGTAAAAATGTGTCGAGGATGTTCAAGTGAACAAGTTTGTACTTTTTTCGTCTGGGATATCCCAGTCTCCCAACCGTTGGATAGGTTCGACTGCAGGGGAAAACACTAAGCTTTGTGTCTACATGTGTCAGTCTGTTTAAATGATTGTTCATAAGAAAGACAGGAATAACCGGCCACTCATGAGAGACTTGTGACAACAGGGAAAACACAGGCAGGAAGAAAAAGTGGCTTGGCTGGAGTGCTTTTATTTGCTCCAAGCAAAGTCATTTGTTCTGACATGACGCTGCAAATCTGGAGGACAACTTGGTGTTTTAAGGGCTTTGCACATTTTTAAATGCAATTTATACACAAAAGATTGTGTTTGGCTTTTGGCAGTCATTCAGCTTCTGTTTGGTTAAATTCATTAAATAACAATTTAAGTCTCATGTAAACATGTAAATGAGTTCTCTAAACTCTAGCTCAAAGGCCGGATAATGTTTGCCAGCTTCCCACTAATGACCACTTAAACCTCACCAGGATTAACCAATACAGATGTCAGCCCCACTCTGCTAATCTTTGTCTGTCACACTCTAAGCCAGAGTGCACTCCACATGTGTCTGCACATATACTATGGAAGTAAATCTGTGCCATCTGAGTTTGAATTCGAATTTTTAACACTGAATTTTTTTGCATCGAAATTAGACTTTGAATTTTTTATTTTTGCCATTAATTTTTTTTTCAACGTTGAAATAAATTCAATGTAAAAAAATTCGATGTCTCAAAAAATTCGATGTCTCAAAAAATTCAGTTGCAAAAAATTCGATGTCTCAAAAAATTCAGTTGCAAAAAATTCAATGTCTCAAAAAATTCGATGTCTCAAAAAATTCAGTTGCAAAAATTCAGTCGCAAAAAATTCACTTTCAAAAACGTCAGTTAATATCCAGGTCACCAGAGAGAAGCAATCGATCCCTGTTAAATTATACTTAAGATTAATTGAGACAGGGATCGATTGCTTCTCTCTGGTGACCTGGATATTAACTGATGTTTTTGCAAGTGAATTTTTTGCGACTGAATTTTTGCAAGTGAATTTTTTGAGACATTGAATTTTTTGCAACTGAATTTTTTGAGACATCGAATTTTTTTACATTGAATTTATTTCAAAGTTGAAAAAAAAATGAATGGCAAAAAAAACAGTGCTTGAAATTTGATGGTTTTTAAAATTCAAAGTCTAATTTCGATGCAAAAAAATTCAGTGTTAGAAATTTGAATTCAAACTCAGATGGCACAGATTTACTTCCATAATATACTTGTATCCTTGTCTGCTCAAAAACGTGCCGTTAATATTTGGTTGGACATTGACTTCAGTCCATCATACTCGAGAAGTGTTATCTGTGAAATGCTAAAGGGTGGCAGTTGGCTTCGAGCACTGGGTTTCTGGAGATGTCTGCCCCACATCTGGTTGTACTTCATCTGTGCATTCCATCTTAATCAAAAACACACACATACAGTAAAAAAAAATGCCCAGTAACACATTTACCATCCGTTCCTCTGAACCCCAGGCATCAAGCAACATTCCTCGTATTTTCTGCACCGCCTCTTCATTAACTCAAAACCAACAGAACTAAAATGTCAAGCTCAAAAAGTTAAACAACCGCTTGCAAATCCCAGAGAGCACAGTTCAAGATACTGCCCACATCAACTCTGTGAACACCCACCAAAGAGTAGAAGGCAAAGACAGACACCAGCCAGCAGTGTTGATGACCATCGGGAGGGCACAGCATTTCATCTTCTGGCAAATCCTTCACAATTAAATGTCAGGAATAATTAAAGAGCATGTCATAATAATACAGATGCTCAACCAGTCCTGGATTGGTTAACTTTGGAGTAGCAGAGGAGTCAGTGCCCAAGATTAGAAAAAAATATAGTTCAAGTGAAAGAGCAAGAACAAGGTTTGAATTGAATATTCATTCTAAATTTTTAAAGCATGTTTGATGTTGGTTCATAAAATACAGCCTAGGAGCACATCAGACCATTTGAAGTGGTTCAGCAGAAGACGCACAGACGGCCGAGTGATTTGGATAAAATATATATAACTGACAGATATTGTGGCTGTGATTTGACTCAGTGGTTTAGAGAAATTAGAATAGAACAATCAAAACTTCAACTTATATATTAAAATTGTCAAATTGTGCCACTTCAAATGACAAATTGTATGTGAAAATTAATAATTGTTCGGCACTCCAAGTGTGTCATGTAATGTTCACACAAAACAATATTTTTAGGAAAAAATGACAAAATGGAAGCTTTTTTTTTAAGGTATTTTCACTTAAGATTTCATTCAAGGTCTGAAAACCTTGAATGATATTGATTTAAACGTGCCATTATTTGCATATTATATTTTAGTGACGCACAGAGGGTTCCAACAGTCGCCCCTCCACAGAGGTCAAAGGTCAAAGAACTGACAACGAACATGACACCAGGCTCACTCACTCACTCACTCTTTCAGAAGTACATTTAACAGAACATCTGCTGGTTACACACAACATTTGCACTTATTTTAACATTCATTTACTTATTTTTTTTAATAGGAATGCATTGAAGGCAGCACATCTGGCTGACATGTGAGCGTTTCCGTTGAGCCCTTGCTCCCAAAAGTGCCAGCATGCGAGACTCACTGGGCTCAGCGCAGACAGCAGACGACACATTAGACCGAGCTCAAATGCACTGCTGGAGTGACTGGAAATCACAGCCACGGCTCAAGATCACCAACTCTCTGTGTGTTGACCTTACACTTGGACTGCTGAATACGCACAATGGGGGAAAAGGGCTGTGGGGGCCCAAAGAGTTAGGAGGGTGGGAGGTTGGGGCGGGCCCCTGCATGAAGTTTAACTTCATATTTATGATTGATAATTCAGTCTAATAAATGAGTGTAAATAAATAAGATGAAATAACTTATAATGGTTTCTCCCTTTAGGGACCACCACAGTGGAACAACTGACTTCTGAGCTTTGTCCAATATATATATATACACTAACCCTCCTCTGCACGAGACCAACCCATCTCAACCATAACTATCTCACTTTATTTCCAAACTGTTCAACCCGAGCAGTCCCTTGAATAGGTTCATTTCTAATCCTGTCCATCCTGGTCACTAGGAAGCTGTGGTCTCACTACCATCTAATCGAGACCTTCCCTTTCACTTTTGCTGCTATCCTTCTGGCAACAAAAAGACAATACACGCAAAACCAAATGAATGTCAGTTACTACAATAGCACAAAGTGACTGAGGGGGGGAGGAGCAATGCAAAAAGACAATAGAGAATCATGCAAGTGACCACGGGAGACACAATGGATTGATCTGTTGGCAAACATGCTGCTATCTGACTTTTGATGACGATAATGTTTTCTTCTGAATTAGAGCTGAAACGATTAATCATCAATCGATTACTAAATTAACCGGCAACTATTTTGATAATCGATATGAAACTTTTTTTTATGATTTATGATGATTAAAACAAGATTTCTGATTGTTTCAGCTTCTTAAATGTGAATATTTTCTTGGTTTCTTTGCTCCACCACATAAACAAAGAAATCATTCAATGTTCTCAAAACAAGACTTTCGAGAACATCGTCGTTTCCAGCTTTGACAAACACTGATCAACGTTTTACGACATTTTATGGACCGAGCGATTCATCGAGAAAATAATCGACAGATTAATCAATTACGAAAGTAATCGTTAGTTGCAGCTCTATTCTGAATGTAGTCTAGAACAAAAACAAAAGTTGGCTCTCCTCCACTCAGCTTGGCACTTATGACTCCATATTAGGGACTTCACAGTTAGTGCAATGCTCCAGTCTGTATTGTCACGCCCACTTGAGTTACACTCACTCTTGCGTCGCAGTGAAAATAAAAAAAAAGATATCAAAGGCATGTGTAGCGATGCAATATCCTTATTTACTCTCGCCGGCCATTTTTATCTGATATCTGAATGCATCCTCTCACAGGCGTGTAGGCATGAAGCCATGGACAAACACAACCTGCTGAAGAATGGGGAAGACAGGTGATTTAATCGACTGCGGTGTGAGAGGAGAGTGGTATGAAGTAATGAAAAGGCAACAGTAACTCAAATAATCTTCAAATAATAAAAAAGTACCCTGATGAAATACAGCAGCAGATAACAACACAGGGGCTCACTCATCAGGTGTCCAGTCCAGTCCTGTCTCCCTAATAAAGAGGCCAGTGAGTGTGTATTCATGGCTACCTGGACTCAATCAGGTAGTCAGTAAACAACACAGAAACAAATTACGGAGTCAAGCTTTAACATGTGCACGTTATTTCCGTGTGGGTTTCATGTGCCACTGCGCCCTGTGAGCTGTGGGTCCGGTCCCCGGAGCAGCAGTGGACGGCGACAGCATCAGTGTCCAGTGACTGACACCAGGTCGGTTCATCCGTGTGAAGTCAGGTATTCAAAACCCGTCCACGCGTGGTCTCTGACAACTAACGGGCGCGTTAATGACAGCGGAAGCGGAGCGGAGACGCTTCGCAGTGAGGCTATAGTGACGGAAGCGCGGAGCTAATTCACGACTCGGCTCTTCACTCTTCAGGGGTAAAAACAAACCGCTCCATCCAGCTTCGCGTCTCTTTGTCTCGACACGCCACGCCACGCCACGCCAGTGCCGTTCACTCGTTCACTCGTTCACTCGTTCACTCACCGCGTGTGCTTGGGGGCTCCTGTGAGCTCCGGTTGAGGGCTCGGTTCGGCGGCGTGAGCGTCAACTCGGGCGTCCTTGACGTGTCAGTAGTCGGACGTTAACCCAGCAGCGGTTCAGTGAGCAGCGGACAAACACCAGCGCAACTGCTGGATGTGATGAAGATGAGCCTCGAGCAGCCGCGCATGCGCACGACAGAGCGGCCGCTGTGAGCAGCAGCACAGGAATCTGTGAGGCTGCCACGGTGCACGTGCGTGGGGACCAGTATTATGATAATAATAATAATACTATTATTTTTGTAATAATTATTATAATAATAATAATAATATGGAGGCCAAACAAACTCACAGATTTTACAAAATTAACCATTGTATCTCTACCATAGCATCTCTTTAAGCAGAGCCAGAGCCCAAAATGTTTTTGTTAAAGCGTTTCGTAGGTTGTGGAGTTGTATCACTCTATAAGCTAGTGTCCATTGAATCAATTTCCTGTTGACCTTTATCCATCCATCCATCCATCCATTATCTACCGCTTTATCCTCCACCGGAGGGTGTGGGGGGTGCTGTGCCTATCTCAGCTGACATAGGGCGATAGGTGGGGACGTACACCCTAGACCAGGGGTGTCATCTCATCATGGTTGCCCTCAAAGGGCCAGATATAACTGTAAGACAGCATAAATGTGACTAAATGTAAACGCACCCTTTTAGAAAAAGACTTTGAAGCACGGGTGATTTCTTCAGCCACAATAAAGTTATGTAGCTTTCACTGGTTATGGCGTTTGTGAACACATCCTGCTGGCTGATTTGGTGTTGGATGGATATTATGGATATTTCTATCTCAATTTCATTTGTTGCAAGATGCATATACAATGATACACTGCAAATGACAATACTGAGAAACTTCCTGCTTGAAAGAGTAGGTCCAGGCCCAAACTAGGGTGTGGCCATTTGCCTCTTCTTTAAGTTACTTTACCTGTTTAGTTAGTGTTTGTTTATTGAATTCCTGATCAGTTTAGATGAACAGAACAGAACAGGGACCACACACGTTGATAGTTACCTTCACTCTCCTCATCACTCTGGAAAACAAAGCAAAATCAATAGTTACAATCATTTTCAGTGCAAATACACTCTTAGAAATAAGGGTTCCAAAAGCATCCTTCTACAAGGGCTGAGGTTCTACCTGGAACCATTTGCTTCTTTTTTGGTAACACTAATGGTTCCAGAGAACCCTTTAAAACCCCTTTCCTGAATAAAGGGGTTTAAAAGGGTTCTTGGTGGAACCCTCCAAAAGGGTTGCAGGTGGAACCTTTATAAACCTTTACTTTTATTTCTAAGAGTGTAGCAGAAAGCTTCATGTCAGGATATATAAAGTTTAGCATTTCATTATTGCAATTTCATGACATTTGTCACTCGTTTCCCTCACGCTGCTCCAGTCTGGAGTGTGTACACACATCTGTGCTCATTTTCACAAGAATGTTTCATGTGAAAAATGTCTTTCTCTGTCAACTGAATCTGGGCTTGGATGTTATTTTTATCCGAAGTTGTTCCAAATGCTGCACACACTCCCGTATTATACGAGACAGCGTCGAGCTAAATAAAACAAAGTTTGTTTAATTAACATTCCATCTTTCCTCCAATAAATCACACGATTGTGACGTAACCAGCTGACCTGTAAATACGCTTGGATCTTGGATCTGGACGATCACCAGCGCTCAGAGAAAAACAAAAGATGGACTCTTGGAAAATGATCCGAGCAACTCCTCGACCTCTGCAATGTGCTTTTGTTTAAATGTCGCAGCCAACGGGATTTTAGATGAAATGTTTCCTGCTGAGTCCGTTTGTGACTATACCTCTGACACAGTGATGTAGGTAGAGAAGAGTTTTGTGTGTGTGTGTCTGTCAGAAGTTTGACGTACTGTGTGCACGGTTTATCTCAGAGAATCTCCTCTCAGCTGTTGGAGTCTCTCCCCGCAGGCGACGGATATTCTTCACAATATGTGTCTGCCCTTCTGCTCTGCACCAGGCAGGAAGACCTCACTGTTTAGTTACTGGGTTTACTAAAACAATAAACAGTATGTGACACACACACACACACTCCTGTTTTGCTGCTTCACTCCAGACCTTGCAGCCAGCGCAGATAAGGGGGGTGGGAAGAAAAAGAAAGATCTGGGCGGGGTTTTTAAAGAGGAAAAAAATAAAATCAAGGAGGTGGGAACTAAGGGGAAATTGGTAATGTGAGCCAGATTTTGTTTAGCTGGAAATTTTGGGTGTTAGGTAATGTGTGCTGAGAGTGAAAACAGAGTTGATGTGATGGTCGCTGCTCTCTCTTCACAAGAGGAATTTTAGGTTCTGGGAACAACATCTTCATCGTCATGAGTCCGATCACAACCTGAAAAGCTTTGAGACCAGTTTTGAGACAGACAGAGAAAACATCTGTTTCTCTCTCTGCATCCGTTTCTCTCTGTTTGTTTGCTGCATTCTTGGAGCATGTTGCTCCAAGAATGCAATCAAACTTCTGATCTAACTATAATTTGATCAGTTCACTACGTGCACAAATTAACAACTAAAATATAAGCCGGCCAGTTAACTTACGGTCAGTTGTCGCTAATGGGGAAACTTAGAGTTGGCAGAAATGCAAACATCTGTTATGGATAAATGAAAGAGTTTACTTTTGCTTTTAGTAGTTGTGTAGTAGTTAGCTCTGGTGGATACAACATGGTCTAAACCAGGGGTCACCAACGTGGTGCCCGCGGGCACCTGGTAGCCCGCAGGCAGCCAATACGGTGCCCGCGGGCTCACTTTACTTCACCTCACTTGCATGTCTCCGTATGATCGCTCAGTAAAATATGTTTGATATTGTTTATAAAAACTGATAATCGTTAGGAGTAAGCACTGGAATGAATGTGTATGCAGTTGAATGCATAATATTAATCATTTAAATGGTAAACAAACAAAAAAATATTATATGGTAGCCCTCCATATTATTTTTTACCCTTAAGGTAGCTCTCTGTCTCAAAAAGGTTGGTGACCCCTGGTCTAAACACTATTGGTAACAGACTCAGTTTGCAAGATAAAAGTATAAATTACATTTACATGACAACAATCTAAACACCACAAAAGTGGCGTTGCGTTCCCACTTTTTATTTCGCGTTTGGAGCGAATAGCGTCTTTGGGTGGAAATCTGCATGCACACGGTGACGCTAGTGTGTGAAATTTGATGTAGTATGCATGCCAGGTGGCTAGGTGGCACTGTGAAGCACTGCCATACACCAACACCAGGAGCGTGCGCATGGCATGCGTTGAAAGTTCCTTCTACTTCTCTCTAGTAGCGCGAAGTAGCCCACAGTTAAGCAGCTACGGCAACTTGAATGTCCGACTGATGGATATAACCCGACATGTTGTTTGGCTGTACTGCACATTGCACATTTTCAACCCCGCGTCGGTGGAGCGTTTTTAAGAGTGGAGGGTGGGTTCATTTTTTTTGCGTTTTTAAGCCCCAAAAAACGCTGTCGCCGTCTAAACGAAAGGCACATCTGATAAAAAAAAAATGTTTTTTGTCGGTTTCACCCTGCAGCGTTGTCGTGTAAAGCTAGCCTTAATGTCATGTAAACAATGTAGTCTGACTAAAAATCAAGCTGGTATTAGTCAGATTAACATACCTGGATAATGCAATTCATAGTCGGATTACTGCATGTATACGCTTAGTCAGACTTGGCGTTCTGTTCATGCTCCTCATTGGTTTTTGACCAGGAAATATTTTTGGTTTTGTATTTATATAGTATAGTATTGATGACCACTCAAAGCTGCTTTACACTACAGTTCCCATTCACCTATTCACACCCATTCACTCACACTTTCATATGTTTCTCTATCACTCATCTTTCATACCCACTCACACGCTCCCGGCACAGCCGTCAGGAACAACGCAGGGTTAGGTGTCTTGCCCAAGGACACATCGGCTTGTAGACTAGCGGAGCCAGGAATCAAACCCACAACCTTCGAGTTGAAAGACGACTCGCTCACCCACTGAGCCACCGTCGCCAAACATGTCACAATACATATCAGTCGGACTAAGGCCTTAGCTCTATTAAACTGTGCATGTAAACGTACTGACTTGGAGAACAACTCTGCATCTTTGGCTTACAGCTTCCTGGAAAAGGGCAGACCAGCCTACTGAAAATCAGGAAGTGACCATGCATATCGTCAAGTGGAAAATAGAAACGCTGTTTCCTCTGAAGTCTGAAGAGGATTCATATAGTGACGGTGCATATTTCTGAGCCAGGATGATGTAATGGTAGAATAAGGGTGTGTTAGTGCTTGTGGGTTAGGGTTAGGCTTGTTCAGGAATGGTTTGCTTGCACCCTGTAAGCACAAATGTCACCTCTCTATCTCAAAGGCTAGACTTGTTGGAAATGAAAAGAAAAATAAATCAAGAAAACACAAAATATGACAGGGCACAAGGCGTTACATATCAGGGGTATCGGACTCACATGACCTGGGGGCCAATGAGCGTCTCGTCTGGTCGAGAAGGGGCCAGTCTAGAAAAAAAGGGGGGGGGGGGGGGGAACAGGAGTGAGTGGACAATGAGTTTAGAATTATAACACATTGTCCAAACAAAATGAAGATATTTATGCTGATATCTCACGGAATCTCAAAGTCAAATTGTTTGTTTTGGATGTATATTTCACTATAAAAGCACACGAATGATGCAAAATAAATTTATTCATGTGGAAAAACTTAGGGTTTACTGTGTTTTTATGTCTGTGGGTTAAAAGTGAGCTGTAATTAGTGATGTCCATAGTCTGAGTTTTTAGGTCAGAACCTGGTTCAACTTCCAGTATTGATCTGTTTGCCTTGACCACACTGCTACAGAACTCTTTGTCCCTCAGATAGTCAGCGTCTGGTTTCACAGACCCTCTTACCTTTGTCCCACTCGCATCTGCCTACATTTAAAGTTCAAACAGTACTAAAAGTATTCATTTCAGACATTTCTGCAAAATGTATGTGGAAGTGCTTCCCAAATACAGTACTGTGAAAAAGTCAAGTGTAGCTAATGACTATACGGTGAATTAAGTGTCAAGTATTTAAAGAGCATCACATACACATGTTGTATTGACCGCTTGTAAAAAAATATAAGACCAACTTTCAGTCACATCATTCCAATGATCACAGGTTTTTACTTAATTACAAAACTAAGCCTATAACAGTCACAGATAGTGCTTGAATACTAATGCATAATGGAAATAGACTGCCACGATAATTGCATACAAATAGTAATGAACACATTTAGAGATTTGGTTTCCACTGATTTCCAAATACCAAATATTCAGAATTCCAGAATTCCAATTCCTTGCTTAACCCTCAATCTTAACCCTCAATCTTAACCCTCAATCTCAAAAATGTGCGCTCCCTCTAGTGCAAGTGCTGTCCCGATTCTCAGAAAAATTAATTTGAGGGGCAAGTTTAAGGGCTGTATCGCCCTCAATATTGAGATTTTCCGAGACCACCCTTGGGAGCAAGGGCTACCCAGAATGCATTGCGTGTTTTGACCGAACAAAGATGTCGCCGAAAGCAGCGAAACGAGTGCGATACAAATTAAGTATTTTCTTTGTTTATAGAGATATAAAAAATATGAAAACCATTGTATTATCTTAGTTTAGGCCCATATTATAGATTACTGACGTCATTGTTGCGTAACATTTATTTTTCTTTTACGATCTTTTGTCAATAGCCGGTGTGAACAAGCAATCGTTTGCTATGGTTTACTTTTCAATAAGCCGTGGTGTGTGGTTACTGTCAGCTGAATATGTCCGTGGTTGTGGTATTTGTATGAGATAATCGTAACGTAAATGTGTTCTTCTTCTTCTTTTTTTGGAGTTGACAGACTGGACGCAGCTTTCACGTTATTCTGCCCCCCACAGTCTGAAGACGTATCTGCATATAAGGGGTGTCCCATTTCTAAGTGACAAAATAACCCTCAACACTTGGTTTTGAGGGCCAGTTAAGATGAGGGTTGAGCTTGAGGGTTAAGATAGGAATTGGAATTTGTCCCTAACTTAAGGTTTCTCACTTTTATTGATTGGTTAGTTGGTGGTGATGTTTAACAGCAGTTGGCGTCCATAATGTTGCATCGCGTCTAAATTCTTCATAGGTCATGTTTATAGATCACTGTGTCGCCGGCCAACACTGGTGTCCAAGTATCAAATAACTTCTGTATCGTTCATAGATCACTGTCTACGTGATCGATAAACATAGACATATTGGTGCATGTTTACTACAGGTCAAAGATTGCAATGTCTAGTTACTGGAGCCGACACTGGAATAAAAAAATATTAAAAAAAACATGAACAGCTCAGGAAATCCTGGCAGTAAACCTGTGGTTTCCAGCTGCTGTAAAACAGAAGTCATTCAAGTGATGCCAACTGTCACTGAACACCACAACAGATTGCTGACTTTATAGTGGAAAGGAGATAGTTTTAATTGCATGGCGGCACAAATGGCCCATTCAAAGGCTGCAACGACCAAACAATTAGAAAGTATATTGAACACTCTTAAAAGTTACACTCTGGACCTTCAAAGAGATTCTGGTATTTTTTTGTTGATACAATCCTAATCTTTTTGAGGCCTAAGTCATATTCACTGTTTTTATTGGACATGTTAAAGTCGATCTCCATGAGAAACAAGTCAACTTTCATGTTTTGTTTTTGTTTTTTTTATAGAATTTTATTTTATTAATTTCTGTGGGTTGTCGTAGTAAGGTACCAGAAAGTACAACACAAAAATAAAAAACATCAATTTCAGGATTTCATCAAAATCAAAGTTACATCAATGTTACAGTTGCATGTTCTCCCCGTGTGTGTGGGTTTTCTATGGGTTCTCCGGTGTCCTCCCACAGTCAAAATTGCCAGATTAGGCAAATTGGACACTCTAATTTGACCATAGGTATGAATGTGAGATGCTTTGTCTCTGTGTCCCTGTGATGGACTGTCCAGGGTGTAACCACTTTTTCATACTATGTCAGCTGGGATTGGGACCAACCCCCCCGAGACCCTCATTCATGTGGAAGATAAAGCGGTAGAAGGATAGATAGATGATAGTTATTTTACAGCACAGTCTTGTTGGCAGTCACATTCTTTCTCTCCACTAATACTAAGAGAGTTTCACAGCTATATCAGAGTGGTTAAAATTGAATGTCCTTCCACTTTATTCTCCAGGAAATTCTTCTCTCAAACGTGAAATGGGAACTGGTTAATAACAATGGCTGCCTTAAATAAAGTATATAAATCTTACTGCACCTCAAGACATCGGCTCTGTGACCTTGTCCGGATAATTGTCACAGATACCTGATTCAAGATTCAAGAAGTTTATTGTCATGTACGCAGTAAAACACACTTCGCTGTTCTCCCAAGTACCAGCAAAAACAAACTGAACTGAACAAGAATCAGACGCCATGCATTCATATATAAATCCTTGAGTTTTAAGTGATCTGTGCTTGTGCAACAGACTAAGAGGGTGAAGAGACTGAAAAGTTGGAGGTCAATGTCACTCAATGTTCCTCAAACCAACCCTAAATAATGCTGCCAATGTCACAGGGCATGCAGTATATTATGTCAGACTAACATCCACTTTGATGCCAGGACTCAAGGACTTCCAAGCAGAGCATGTCTCAGACAACCACACTGTCTCTGTCCGCTTGCCAGAGGGTTGCCATATCCACGCCAAATTTGAAGATTTTTAGCCATAAAACAGACTGTCCAGCACATGCCTTGTAGATGGAGACTGACAGCAAGAAAATAGAGACTCCAATGTTTACAAATGCCAAAAAATGACTGAAGTCTACTTGGACACTGGTTAATTTAGACATGAGACCATCACATTCATCACTGCACCAAACAAGGCATGGAATCACACGTACAACACACAACAATCACTGCTGCATTCCTCTGTTTATCCCTGAGGCTGTTTGGCTTTCTGACACAGCCTCTGCATCACGCACTTATTCAATTATCCAAAGTTCAAATATGTCAAGTTAATCATCTGTGAAATAGCAAGGAATTTCTTTTGAAAATGCACAGGGATGCTCCGTAGGACAGGGAGAGGTCATATTATCGCCCTCACGTCTTTGGTCCAAACCTCAAGCTGACCATTTTTCTACTCATGGTCACAGACTGATAAGGTCGTGGTTAGAATTGAGCACACTTCACATACATATACTGATGAGACGACTGCAGCTGCAAAGTGAGTGTTACGTGTTTAGATTCATTCAGAAAAAAACAGACAGTGGGGCAAACGTTTAACAGGGTCAGCGTAGGTGCTGCACCGAGAGTCAGCGTTCTCGCCAGAGAGTGGAACCCAACAGATGAATGAAGAGCTTAATCGGCAACAGATGAGCATCATGGTGCTGGTTCACAACAGGGTCTGAGTATCTGAGGCTGATGTGAACAGATCAAATCCATGTGCAGAGAATGTTCTTTTCTGCAAATTTGGGCAGAGGTGGATTTCACACACACACACACACACACACACAAACACACACAACCCTCACAGGAAACATCGATAAAGTAACACAAAACAAAAAAAACTTTTCTTAAAAGCAAACAGACAAAACAACTGTGGGACAAACACTTATGTAAGTACAGTGTGTAGGTAAGTTGTACGTATGAGGAACGACACACACACACACACACACACACATTCTTGTACTTGCTGCATACCGAGGACTGGGTTGCTGACAAAGTGAGGACCAGCATTTCCACTTTATAAATCAACACAAAAAATTTTGGTCCAAAATTTGAAAAACAAATTTGGTCCAAAATTTGAAAAACAAATTTGGTCCAAAATTTGAAAAACAAATTTGGTCCAAAATTTGAAAAACAAATTTGGTCCAAAATTTGTAAAAACAAATTTGGTCCAAAATTTGAAAAAAAAAATTGGTCCAAAATTTGAAAAAAAAAATTTGGTCCAAAATTTGAAAAAGAAAATTGGTCCAAAATTTGGAAAAAATTTGGTCCAAAATTTGGAAAAAATTTGGTCCAAAATTTGAAAAAAAAATTTGGTCCAAAATTTGAAAAAAAAAATTGGTCCAAAATTTGAAAAAAAAATGTGGTCCAAAATTCGAAAAAAAAATGATCCAAAAATTTTGGTCCAAAATTTGACAAAAATGTCATACCATACAATGTCATCCAAAATTTGAGGACCTAAGGAAGTGATTTCAATGAAAACAAAGTGAGGACCGGCCAAAATGTCCTCACTCCGTAAAAATGACCTCACTTTGTTGGTTAAAAACCCTCACTGGTCCTCAGTATGCCACAAGTACAAGAACACACACACACACAGAGAGAGAGAGAGAGAGACAGACATTTTATGCCCTTTAACTCACACTTTTTCCCATAATGGGGCCAAGAATCTGAAGCTGATTGGACCTAAAATAAAATCCAAGTGCAGATCCCACCCATCCTTTTCTTCCAATTGGAGCAGAGGTGGAGCTCACACACACACACACACACATACACACGAAGTGGTTTGTACAGCTATTCTTCTTAGGACGCTGCTTTGACTGCCATTCATGTGGACAGCCTAAACCGTGTCATCCCTCACTTTAACCAGTTAATGTCTAATCCTAACATGAACCTGACCACAATCCAAATCTTGACCCTAAACTTTGCCTCAGAAATGATGCTCTGCCTCATTGGGGCCAGGTATTGGTCTCCACGAGGTCCTGACAGCATCATTGTGTGTGTTAGTAAAGGTTATACCATCAGGTTAAACAGGTTCCTGTGTATGTGGTGTTGTGTGTTTGCAAATGTTTATGTAAAAGGGTCAAACGGTCCTGAGTTAATACAAGAGCACCTCACACACACACACAAGTGTTGGATTTGCATACCTTGTGTGGACACTCATAGACATAATATTTACCCTTACCTCAACCGTAACCAACTGTCCCTCACCCTAAAACCACGTTTTAATCCTCAAAAAGCCCATTAGAAATTGCACGGAGCAGACAAAATGTCAAAAAAGATAGTTTTGCTTGACAATTGAGCCACACACACACACACACACACACCGCCTGCATACTGTAGTTACTTCCACACGAGATCTCCGATGTTCTCGTGTCTTCTGACTTAAGTACTTTCATATGGCATCATTTAGCTTACGTAACGTTTGACATCAGCTCCAACTGGGTCAGTACGTTTTCAGCTCACTTTACAGTTTGTACTGTAAAATCTTATTCTCAAAGATGAACACACCATGTTTGGGATACTGTATGTGGAAAAATCTGGATTCAAATTTGTTTAGTTTAGTGTCCAGTTGCTCTACTCCTGGGATTTACGGCCATATTTTCAAGACCTTTTTCTTTTTATTAAAAAAAAAAAACAAAAAACATCAGAATATCCTAGTTTCCTGGTTTTCTGTCATGCAAAACAACTGCATGTGTTAAGAGAGGTCAATTAAAAATGGATTTCTAACATTTTTTATATGGATCTTTTAAATTGGTCTAATATAAAATCCCCTAGAAAATGCTTAATTTTAATCTGCTACATTTTGTTACTTTGGTACTCGTCTGGATTGAAAATGGAGGGTCTGGTTCCTTGTGTTGTTTTTGTCATACCAGAGGCCAGCGAATGAAACTTAACAGCACAGGGGGGGGGGGACATGTGGAAGTGTGTTGGGTGGGGTGAGGGTTAAACAAGCATCAGATGTGTTCTGCAGCAGCACACATACCAGAGTAAGAGGCACATCTGGCCCCACGTCAAACCACACTTTTCCCTATCTTGCTCCCACTATAGGACAAACTGTACTCAAACTGTCAATGCAACAGAAGTTCACTGATATTGTTTGGCATCATGTGTTATAATTTACCTGTCTTGTATTTTATTTCCATTTATCTTGTTTTTTTTTTCCATAAAGGTATTCAAAATCACATTCATTGTTTTCTTATTGCACTCGTTCAAGAGAGTCCAATTCTTGAGTTTCAGCTTATTAAAGGTACAATATGTAGTATTTATGGGTTTATATAACCCAAAATCCACTTTTTTATACATATTATGTGCTCCTGCATTGTCTAGTCACTGTATAATAGTTGTTGTTTCATTATCGTAGTGTTTCAAAAAGTCATGTAAAATAACATGGTGGCGGGCCGCGGTTGCATAGCCACTGTTAGCAGCGAGACGCCATGTTTCTACCGGAGCCTGTAAGGACAAACGCGAGAGAACAAATCAAGCGTCTCTTTACTCTCTCCACTTCGTCTGCTACGGCCGCGGTAGCTCGCCCTCTCCCTCGCCTCACGAACCTCATCTGCTGACACGGAGAAAGACGACGAGGACGACATTTGACCTGCTGAGGATACCGTAGCGCTCAGGGAAGGGATGGGGTGAGCAGATTTTGTAAATTTCAGCCTCTCCTCTGGATGGCACTATAAACTACTTACTTCACCTTTAAACCTGGTCTAAAAATAAACTTTGCACAAAAAAATAAGGAAATCTGTGTTGTTTCTGTAACAATGTTTCTTGGCAATAAATCTTATATCGTTGTCTTCTCCTTTTCCTTTCGGCTGCTCCCTTCAGGGGTCGCCACAGCGTATAAACCCTGTTCTCTGTATCCTCCTCTCTCACACCAACTACAGGAACTTCATGTCCTCTTTCACTACATCCATAAATCGTCTCTTTGGTCTTCCTCTAGACCTCTTCTAAATCTTACAACGTTGTAAAGCTACATTGACTCTTGTTTGTTTGTCATTTATTGGATTAAATGACATGATGACTTATTTAGCAATTTAGCTTTTATTTACAATATTTGTACGATTAACATTTTACTTATTGTCAATATAGTTCATCTTATCCATTAGAATCTAATGTCGACAGCATCAAATGTTCAACTGTTCATTCCTACATAATGAAGCCAATGCTGGACATTTTCACAGAAGACATCTAACTTTGACGCAGGTGTCAGAAATAACAACAGAGACGGCCCCTGCGTGAATTTGTGAAAATATTAGATGTTTTGTGCCTTTGTACACTAGCGTTCAGAAGTTTGGGGTCACCTATACAACTTTTCCATTAAAAGTCACACTTTTAGATCGATAGAATCGAAAATATAGTTGAGACATTGGCAAGAGTAGAAATAATGTTTTTTTTGTTTTTTTTGCCCAGCAAAACTGTTTTTTGAAAGCTGTGCTAACATAATTGCACAAGGGTTTTCTCATCATCCAATAGCCTTCTAACACGATTAGCAAACACAATGTACCATTAGAACACTGGAGAGATGGTTGCTGGAAATGGGCCTCTATACACCTATGTACATGTTACATTAAAAACCAGACGTTTGCAGCTAGAATAGTCGTTTACCACATTAACAATGTATAGAGTGTATTTCTGATTCATTTAATGTTATATTCATTGGAAAAAAAGGAGCTTTTCCTTCAAAAATTTCTAAGTGACCCCAAACCTTTGAACGGTAATGTAAATGGCAAAGTTAGGCATAATGTTGTTGAAATTCCATTTATATTTCTCAAGAAATTCCAGGTTGTTCGTATGTTTTGTAAAAAAAAAGACATTTCATTAAATGTCAAACAAATGGAAAGGTTTTGTTGTTATGCTATTATTTGACTGGCCCCTGCATTTTAATGAGAGTATTCCATTCTTCTTGTGAGAAAAGTGACAAATTACAATACAAAGAGCTGAAATTTGAGTGGAGGTGAAACCATGATTTATTCATTCGTTCAGTCTCGCCTCAGCCACCTCCACCTGCGGCCCCACTGACCTCAGCACTGTTCACTTCACTTGAAATTCTTATAAAAAAAAGTTGAAACAATGAATGTGTGATATTCAAAGTGAACAGATTACTGTAAAAAGACACTTTTGTAAGTAAATTCTGGCTTAGGGACGAGACATTCAGCTCTGCTCACGAGAAGGAGACACGAGACATGTGCTCTCAAGCTCGAGGCACAAGATAACACTTTAACACTATTTTAAGTGTGTCACGAGTGAGACGGGAGCAACATTGAAACAGTTGCAGCACATTAACAAAGATGAAGCTATAGTGAAGGGCCACAAATAAAAAATAATATTTCAACTCCATCTTTATATGCAACGACAAAATAAAGTTTCACATCATGCGCTTTTGTAATAAGCGCTTGGAGTCAATCAGGCCTGTGAACATGTTCCCGAACGTCCTCATGTGTCTGCATCTGTGTGAACCAGACTAAATATAGCTGCTGTTGGACAAGTACTGTACGAGGGAGGTTGCCAGGTATGTGGAAACATGTCACACACACACACACACAACAGACAGACAGACAGACAGACAGACAGACAGACAGACAGACAGACAGACAGACAGACAGATAGATAGATAGATAGATAGATAGATAGATAGATAGATAGATAGATAGATAGATAGATAGATAGATAGATAGATAGATAGATAGATAGATAGATAGATAGATAGATAGATAATGTGTATTGCTATTGTCTGCCATCTAGTGGCAGAATGTAAACATCACACAACAGGCCTCAGGTAAAGACTAGGAGGTGAGAACTGTGAAAGGTCAAATTAATCGTCAAGAAATACACATTTTTCATTTCTTGGCCATTAACAGTAAATAGAACCTGGAGCATTCATCTCACATTGAATATATTTGGAATAAAACGTTTGAGAGCCACTGTTATGCACTATTTACAAGTCCCATTTAATGTTTACATTCTTTTCAAACATTGTGTGTGTGTGTGTACCTTGTATTTTGTAAAGTACAAAAACCCCATAAACACCTATTTTTGAGAGGGTTAAGACCTGGTTTAAGGGTTAGGGGCTAGGCACTTATCTGTGATGGTTAAGGTTTGTAAGGGGCGAGGGAATACATTGTCTATGGTGTGTCCTCACGAAGACATAATAACAAGTGTGTGTGTGTGTGTGTGTGTGTGTGTGTGTGTGTACACTGCCACATATACAGAAGATAAGCAGCAGTACCGTGAGAGAGAGAGGACGAGAGTAGAGGTTACAGACACAAGCTTTTATTTTGAAAAATAGAAGCAATGGGGGGGCCTGTAAACTCTGGAATTTAATAGCCACACTGCCACCTGCTGGACTAATGTATAATTTGTAGGAAAAGGCATGAAGGTCTGAAGAACTCGTGTCAACCCCCTGAACTCTGTGTGTAAACACAGCAGTGTGTCAGAATTAAATATGAACAGGGTTTTCTATGTCCTCCCGAATCGATATCATCTAGAGTTACATCAAAACAACTATTTTTCCCATTTGTACTTCTCCTTTAACACATTTTACAGTGAAAATGTGCACTTTTATTTCACAGCATTTATCTGTACTTACTTATATATATTTTATTTTTATAAAAAAACAAGCAGTGGTGTTCACATGAAAAGACAAAAAGGTAATATATAACAACATAGTTTGACGTTAGTACAGTTTTATTTGTAATTTGGATGGATTGATGGATGGAATTATTTTCACAACTGTACAACAATGTGTGGTGATTCACTCAAATTTACTAAATATTTTAGATTTTAATTGGCTGTCAAATAATAATTCATGTAATTATGTGATTGGCGGAACACTCTGGAACACTATAACGTCCACCTGGAGGAAGGACACGGTGTTAAATTGTTCAATTGCCTCTGAGTCAATGTCCCAGTTGTGGTGAGTCATTACGAAATATCCTCAAAGTACAATTAGACAGACGTGGAGAGAGAGAGAGAGACTTTCTCTGAGGGGAAACGTGTGTGAACAGGATTTAGTTCACTCGTCAGTGTCTTTCAGAAACGAGACGATGAGTCACAGTTCAGCTGAGCTGTATCTCACCGTCTGCGACAGAGAATCATTACGGCATCAGGTCAGATTTGTTCATGTTGTCGTCATTGTGATTGAGCCGGGTGTCGCAACATTGGTCGGTTAGTTTAGAGTTTACGCCTTACCGTAAGGGTGGGAATCGCAAGGTACGATACGCGATACACGGTCCACGATACCGATAACATCGCGATACATCGCGATATCTCTGTAACCGAAGGAAACCAAATGGTAAAAGTTACAAGTGCAGGATTTCTCTATTTATTCACAACTTAGAGAACAAAGCGCATAAAGTCTTTATATTGAGCGTGGATGGCGCAGCTCTTAATGTAGCTTTGTCCACCATTATCCTGCTCTAAACTCCCAAACTTCCACCTAAGTTTCACTCATGAAATAGTGATGCTGGCAGGGACTGTTTACAGTGCCTTAATTTGTTAAAATATCCATACATGCCCTGATGTATCGATTATCATATTGCACAAGGAAGGACACTGATATATGTATATCGCCAAATCGATATTTTACCTATTTTACCTCAAAGAATGGGCCACGACCCACTGGCAGACTTTGTAGGACTCAGATTTGGCTCTACAGAGTATTCTTTTACCTAATTAATTTAAACATATTAATGTTTTTAATTGTTACATTGAAATAATTTTATTTGGTATACCAGAACTTTGAAGTGGTGTTGACACTGTCCTTGGTCCTCTCACCTCTCTAGTTTCTAGGGAAGGTTAAACCTAATTTATATGTTCAGGTTAAGGAAGCTCTGGATCATATAGGAAGTTTTACAAATATAAGAATAAAAAAAATGGGAATAATATAATTTGATGAATTTAGATAATTTTAATAATTATTTATTTTGTAGCTGTTTAATAACGCTCTTAATAATGACACCATTTGAGCTTTGATTGACCATTACTCTGTGTATTCGTCTGTAGATTCTGGTTGTTTGATTATAACAGGACAAACTGAAAAATACAAAATAAATGAATCTGGCAAAAGTTCAGTTTATAATGATATAAATAAACTGGGAAAAGCCATCCATTATCAACATAGATTACACTGTGGACCTGACCTGTCCAGGACAGATTTCTTGAAAGTGAAACTTGATATGGGAAAGTTTTTTTGTCGATGCTGCACACTCCCTTCTGAGTGAAAGAAAAAGTGACTTCATTTAAAGAGTGAAAATGAAAACTATACCTCACTGTGAAAAGCCCAGGAATCCCAGATGTAGTTGCTGGGAATTTCTAAGATGAGATGAGGCCAGTTCCTCTCGGCAGCCGTCATGTGTTTGGGATTAGACCGGCTCAGGGTTGAAAGATGTGACACTGGTGCGTCTGAAAAATCTTTAGTTCCAACACAGAAATTGAATCCAATCATCACAGAAGATCTCGATGTACCAAATCCAACAGATGACAACTTTGATCAATTAACACCCATCCTTACATCATATATCTGGGGGGTGTGTGTGTGTGTGTGTGTGTGTGTGTGTGTGTGTGTGTGTGTGTGTGTATGTGTGTGTGTGTGTGTGTGTGTGTGTGTGTGTGTGTGTGTGTGTGTGTGTGTTTGGTGGTACAGTATGTGGGGCAGCATTTGTGTCCAAGACAATTTCAGGGCAAATAAAGTAATCTTGAATCTTGAACAATTTTGATATTTACATCAAAGTTTTTTTTTTTTTTCCAACACAATGGTTCATTGATCATCAAAAAGTTTGCTCGTTAACCACATCCGTTACTGAGTAAAAAAAATGTGTTGGCCTAAATTAAAAAAAAATAAAAATAATAATAATAATATAAACTCAGGCACCAGAAACGTCAGAAAGTTAAAGCATTTGTGACCTTTGACCTTTAACTTTTTAACTGATACATTATGTGTTTAGTGCCATATTTTATTTTGTCAGCACTTTAATTTGTAAAGGTTTGCCTTTAACTAAAAACAATTTGTGTACAATTTGTGTCCCCCTTGTGATGTTTTCACGACACAAAAAGTAACTTTTAAATATTAAACCAAGTACTTAAAGGTACAATATGTAGTATTTATGGGTTTATATAACCCAAAATCCACTTTTTTATACATATTATGTGCTCCTGCATTGTCTAGTCGCTGTATAATAGTTTTTGTTTCATTTTCGTAGTGTTTCAAAAAGTCATGTTAAATAACATGACCGCTGACCGCGGTTGCATAGCCACTGTTAGCAGCGAGACGCCATGTTTCTACGGGAGCCTGTAAGGACAAACGCGAGAGAACAAAACAAGCGTCTCTTTACCTCCTCTCTCTCCGCTTCGTCTGCTACGGCCGCGGTAGCTCCGCCCTCTCCCTCGCCTCACGAACCTCATCTGCTGACACGGAGAAAGACGACGAGGACGACATTTGACCAGCTGAGGATACCGTAGCGCTCAGGGAAGGGAGGGGGTGAGCAGAGCAGCAGGTCTTTGTTGTAAATTTCAGCCTCTCCTCTAGATGGCACTATAAACTACTTATTTCCCCTTTAAAAAAAAAAAAAACCAAAAAAAAAACTTTAACTTGAGTACATTTTTGGACCAGTGTACTTTGTACTTCAGTAAAATGTTATCAAAAATAGTGGTACTTTTAGTTTTACGTAGAATATTTCAGATTATTTCTTTCCACCTATGGCAACTTCTCGTTTTAAGAAATAAGGATAATGAGTCATTTCTCTGCATTCTTGGCAACAACAACAACAAAAAAAACATAATGAAGCAACACGTCCTCCCCTTCTCATTTTCTCCCTAACCTCCCGTCCTGCCTGTGTAACGATTGTGAGTCACATCCTCCAAACCCTTGACCTTGTGAGAGAAACGGGCAGCCAGGAGCCTGCAGTTCACTCAGCTTCCAGGAATCCAGTGTGGGATTCCCCCCCCCCCCTCCCCCACTGTGCTCCCTCCTCTCTTTGCCGTCTGCTCTGTTGTTTAACAGGAGGCTTTTCCACATGCCTGTACCTTCAGGTCAGTTTCAGTCACATTGAGTCCAGCGGCGCTGCTGATTGGACAGGAAGGGTTAGAGCCTGTACCTGCCAGGTGGAGGTGAATGCTGCTTCATTACTGGCTGAGAGAGGAGTTAAATGGGAGCAGAGTGGCTCCTCCCACTTCCCAGGCCACACAAAAGCACTGGTGGAAGCAGATGGGGAAATAATATACAAGTAGTAGAGTTCTAAAGCAGACAAGAGGCACAGAGTGAAAGAGCTGAGTCAGTTACAGGTAGGTGGTGTTTCTTCACTTGAAGACGATGTTTGAAACATGAAGCTGCTCTGCTTTGTTTCTTTGAGCTTTGAAACAGAGAACCTTTGTGCTCCTTTGATCCTTTAATATCTGAAATGAAGCGTGCAAGAGCTACTGCTCTTTTTTCCTGCCCTCAGGCTGTGTCACAGGTTGTCTGACTGTGATCCCGAATGTCTTTTTTCTTCCTTTGTTGACTCTGATGCCGCTCTGGAAGAGAAAGCTTTGCATGGACTTGAGGAGTTTTACATGCTGCTTTGTTTGGAATCCAAACCTTGTGACTGAGGTGACTGTCTTGTGTGAAACACAGTCACTGTCATCCTTTCATACGCCACCGGAAAAAGTTGGGAAACTAAGAACAGGGAAGATTAATCGTTAATCGAGTACCAAATAAGGCAAAAGGGTGAAATTGTCTTTTCTGTTGCTTGTACATGACAACATGCTGGGAACTGCTGTTTTTTTTTTACTGTAATGCTTTATACCAAAGATGTGACAATTTAAAATGAACATTAGGTGGAACAAATCATTAATTAATTCCATGAGCCAATCCTCAATTAGTTCTTTTAATTAAGTGTTTTAATGTCAGAAAACTTCTAATCTGTGTTAAACTGATCGTAGGTACCATTTTTGTGATGCTTTGTAGTCTCAGCGATGACTTGGTTCACTGGTTCGTCTACGTTGTCTTTGTTTACTAGCAGGTGCTATAGGTCCGTCTGTTGAATCAAATCATAATTTGCCATTGTGTTCCTCGGGTGGTCATTTAAATGTTGTGCTGTGGATGAGGAACACAGGACGAGCAGGAAGTTGTTGTTCCACCACCTGTAGACAGAGGTGGAAAAAGTACTCAAATATTGTACTCAAGTAAAAGTACCAATACTTTGATGAAATATTACTCAAGTAGAAGTAAAGGTAGTCATCTGAAAATGTACTCCAGTAGAAGTAAAAAGTAGTTCATTTGAAATGTACTTTAAAGGGACACTGTGTAGTATTTATGGGTTTATATAACCCCAAAACCACTTTTTTATACATATTATGTGCTCCTGCATTGTCTAGTCGCTGTATAATAGTTTGTGTTTCATTTTCGTAGTGTTTCAAAAAGTCACGTAAAATAACATGGTCGCGGGCCGCTACTGCATTGCCACGACGCCATGTTTCTACGGGAGCCTGTATAGACAAACACGAGAGAACAAATCGAGCGTCGCTTTAAGGCCACATTATACTTCTCCGACTGCGTATGCGTTATCCGTCTGCGTCACCACGGAGACGCCTCGAGCGCAAGGTTGTTCTGCTTCAGGCTACAGTGAGCAATGGCGTCCGAGAAAGAAGGAGAGAGAAAGACTGTTGTTGTTGAAACAGTAGCCGTTTCTCACTTTTCTGTTTGACGGAACGCAGTTTTAAGATAATTTGAGGCGAGAAATTGGCCATTTAGAGTCTAAACATGTGCCTTGTGTGTTAAGATATGACGTATTTATAGTTTGGCAGCGACGTTGTCGGCGGGGATCAGCTCCGCCTCTGTGGACGCTCGGTGCTCCCTGTGAGCCGGCACAGAGCAGCTTAGCTCGGCCTGTCCTGAGGACCAATCGCAGCTCTTGCCGTCTCCGTTGTCCCTTGACGGAGTGACGGAGAGACGACGCAGAGTCTCTGAGTAACTTACGCAGAGCACTTTACGCAGAAGTATAAATTGGGCTTTACTTGTAGCGGGAGTCCCGCCTCCTCTCTCTCCGCTTCATCTGCTACGGCCGCGGTAGCTCGCCCTCTCCCTCGCCTCAGGAACCTCATCTGCTGACACGGAGAAAGACGACGAGGACGACATTTGACCGGCTGCGGATACCGTAGCGCTCAGGGAAGGGAGGGGGTGAGCAGAGGAGCAGTTCTTTGTTGTAAATTCCAGCCTTTCCTCTAGATGTCACTATAAACTACTTACTTCACCTTTAAGTAAAAGTTACTTAGTCACTTTTGCGTGGGGTGTGAGGGTGCGTCTCTGTACTTGTGTGACCTCGTCAGGACCAGCAACCTGGTCCTATGAGGAGAAACTCATTACTGAGGAACTGGTTTTAATTGTAAGATTTGACTTGTGGGTGAGGTTACAGTTGAGGTGTGGCCCCTTAACTGGTCCTAGTGAGGGTCAGGGTTTGTTGAGGCCGTTCAAAATAAATGGAAGTCGATGCAGAGTCCTGAGAAGAAGTGTGTGTGTTGTGAAAGCGTTCAAAGCAGTGTTTTTGCTGGGGAATGAGTCGTCATGTCTGCCGTTTGTCGCCCTCAGGCTCAGTTGGAGCAGAGTCACACAGCGAGCAGATGGTCAATGGCTGCGTGACGAGCTCTATTGACTTTCTGACTCACACACTGGGGCCGCTCTGTGCCGCCGGTGCAACGCGTTGTCTGGTTAAAATTTATTGATTTGCGCACGAGGTTTTCATCCGACATAAAAAGCCGAACTGACACCTTTTTCATCTAAAGCCCGTTTAACTACGCACACAAAGAGCCGAGTGTGACTTTAACTTAGCAGTGGGAGAGGGAGAAAGGGAGGAGGGGGAGGGAGGGGGGGGGGGTGTCATAAACATTTTTAATGCACAGGAAATGTGTGTTAGCTTCAGCCTGAGTTAAAGCTGCAACACTGCAACAGCAGCAGCACATGTTCTAATTTGCCTCATTTTTGTTTTTATTTGAATAAATATCTTCCCTTTTTTTGTGTGTGTGTCCCTCTCAGAGTCACGTTTGTGGGAAGCTGACGGGGCAGATCGATCGCTCGCTCACACACACACACACACGACAAACATGACCTCCATCGCTCCCTTCAGCCGCAGGCAGTGGGCGTCCCAGTCACTGAGGGTCACCGCCAAGGAGCTGTCCATCGTCTCGGCCCGCGGTCGAAACAACGCCATCGCAGAACGCTTCTCCAAGTAAGTCACTCCTCACCTCGTCTCTCTCTCTCTCTCTCTGTCTCTCTATCTATCTGCCTCTGACCAGAGCTTTAATAATTTACCAGCAGCCACTCAGCAGATCAGTCACTGTCTCCCTTTTCCTCATGTGGCACCTCACCCAGTTTTCTCCTCGTCTCCTGATAAGAAATGAGGTCACGGGCCTTGCAACACTGGCTCACCTCCCCAGCTGTAGGTCTCTTCTTTTATGTAAAAAAAAAAGTGTGCTTATCACACCATCAGCCAACCAACCAGTTACTCCACAATCTCTCTGTCACAGAATAAAACCGTGTTCAATTCTAGGTGGAAGCAAACCACCACCACCACCACCCTAACCCTTCCACCTCTAGCCGCTAAACACAGCGTATCAAGTTACTTATTTGTGAGGGTTATTTCATTTCCTCTCTGGACTTACTCCCTCTGACCACTAGGAGCTAATGCAGCTCTGTGTCTGTGGGTGAGTATTTAAAGTACTTTGTATTTTACTTGAATAAACCTGCACTTGTACTTGTTTCGCTAGGCTTTTTAGTGTTTCCTGAACTGATACTTTAAACAAGCGATATACATCTAACGTGACAAATATTCATATTATATACACATCTTTATACGCATTTATGGGAGGCTTTTTGTGGAGACGATAAAATACAATTCTCATATTCACAGCTTTGACTCAGAAAACGCCTTTAGTGAACTTAGTGTAAACTCCAAATCTAAATGCCAGACTTGCATTCCCTGGTCATCTTCATGTGTGACGATAAACGTATAAAAGTAAAGCTTCTGAACGACCGGATAAAATTGATTAACCTCTTAAATCCCCATTTATCGTGTGGTGATTCCTTTGCAGCTATAAAATACTGCAAAACAATGCACCTTGCCTAAAATACATATAAAATACTTATTTTAAGCCTAGGAAAACCAAACGTTTAATTAAACTCATACAAACATACTTGAGGTTAGCCAGATTCTGTCAATAAACCCTCCTAAATATCACATACTGCACCTTTAATCTGCTGTTAGTTGTGTATGTATATATATATATATATGTATGTATGTATGTAATATAAGTACTGGGGTATTTTTAATTTTTTTAAATAAAGAAGTTTTAAAATGGTCCAGATTGTGTATGAGTTTTGAAGCAGAAATGGACAACACATTAAATCCACTGTGTGGGCTGAAGGTTTTCCGTCCAGATTTACTGTAACGCATGAAATCATCTGATGATTTTCCTGTATGTGTGCGTGTGTGTGTGTGTGTGTGTGTGTGTGTGTGTGTGTTTTCATACTCACTGACGTTATTTTCCATCATTTACCATCTGTCCCACGACGTGTCTCTGTCCTCAGGTATCAGATGGCAGCAGAAGAGGGGAATGCAGAGAAGAAGAAAATGGTACGTGTCATGATTTTTTTATTTTTTTTTTTAGTGTGAAATACTATGTGTGACGGCGTGGTTTCAGAGACAAAAAATGTCATCTAAAGTTTTAAAAAATACAATAAAAATACTTCTATATGTGACATTCGGTCAGATGATTATCATGCTTGATTATCAAAGTAGTTGAAAATAAATGCTAATCAGGAATAAAAATTGCTTTCTTTTACAAGACTGCATCGTGTTCCGTTAATGTTTAAAGAGAGAAATCTAGGTTAAAAAGTACATGTAATCAGTAATTCCTCTTGGAAAGTGTGTGTGTGTGTGTGTGTGTGACACTGTCGCACACAAACAGCTGCTAGTTTTCCAGCCACACCTGTTGATTCTACAGGCAGCACTTTCAGGCTGGGTGGGATTATTTAACAAGCAGTGTCTACACACAAGGTGCGGCCTGAGGGTGTAAGACCCTATTCTTTTTTTTCTTTTTTCTTTTTTTTTTTTTAAATGGTTGGATGTTTAATTCTCCACATGGTCTGTAGAGATAAATGCAAAGGTCAGCAGAAGACTTTTCTGAGATTCTCTTTGCAGCCAGGTAGTTTTATTTCTGGATTATTTTATGTTATTATATTGAAAATTGTTGTTATTCTATCTGTTTAGTCTTCACGAACATAAAGGTTAATTTATAAAAGAATTTAAAAAATTTATGTTTTATTTTGCTGTCCGTCATCTGAAAACAGGCTCTGTCAAGCAATACTTGACCTGACTGAAGGGAGTGTTTGTGTGTATACACCAGCAGTGCATGGGCGGGCGGGGACAAGAAGCATTTATCCCATGAAACTGTACAACTAGCAGGTTTATTTTATTTTTTTGGAACAGTAGAATTCACTTCTGAAACATCCCGTGGGCACTTCTTTGTTTTCGTGATTTCATTCACACTGCACGTCTGTTTGCAGACATTTTGCTTTACTAGCGCAATGTTGCAGTTCCCCTCCATCTGTCTTAAAACAAAACACTTCCTGTGTCGCTGCACGATTCAACATCTAAATATACTGAGACGTATAGAGTCGTGTGGAGCTGATAGACTTGATCAGTAAGGCAAGTATATTGATATTAGCATTAGCACATTTGAACAAGGCATTTCAAAGCAATTACAGTATTTAAAGGTGCCATATGTAAGAATATGGCCAAAAATGGTTACTACATTGAAATTCAAAATACAGAGGTCTTTTAGCTTTCGTTTTCTGACGTAACTGGCAACCCGTGGTTGCGCCGCAGCTGAGACTCTACTGACTGCAATGATTGGTAGACGGCGGTAGGTGGCGCCACATGCCAAAACATGATTTCAAAACAAAAACGTGATTTGCAGTCTGCAAAAGATTTTTTTGAATGCAAATATTTTGTCTGTACTGTTGTTGTTGGTGAGTTCAGTTTGTTATATGAACATTATTCCTGAGTCTCTGTGACATATTAGGAGGATGTAATGGCCAGTTGTTTTAGATTTATTACATAATGCACCTTTAAGAGGTATAATAAAACATAATACAAATATTTAAATGTAAAAAAAACTAAATGTTGCCGTCACGGCTGAGGTGCAGCAGTGATAATGGTTTTAGTTCTGGTTTTGGGGACAGGGAGAGTAAACTCTGACCCACATGACCTTAGTGGTCTGGAGGGTTCATAGTGAGCCAATAGGTCAAGAATGTATTTTAGTCCTAAACCATTCAGTGCTTCATAGACTAACGGCATATAGACTAATGGCAGACAGGAAGTCCAAACTGGAGTCATGTGTTCTACCTTTTTGGTCTCATTGTATGAGTTACTGGGTTGAATTTAATGGACGTTTGTTTATATGTCATTGTAATGCAAGTACTTTCAGTTGTGACGTGTGCTTTAGAGACCATTGATTTGTCAAAATTAGGTTAACATAAATGAGTAGCTCTCCATTGTCCTTTTTTATTTTTTTATTTTTTTTTATTTTTAGCAGAACTTAAGAAGGTATTCCTTTGTTCCAGTCCCATAAACGAACATCTGATATCACAGCAGTCATGTCACTTTTATCAGCGGATAAGCGTTTGACCTGCTTCAGTTACTGTGTGCTTCTTTTGTTGCCCTCTCTCTTTCGCTTTCTCTCCCTTTTACCTTTTTTTTTTTTTTTGGACTAATTTCCTGGACTTCTTTTCCCTCTTTTCCCTCACTGACTGTCTCTGTTTCTGATTTTCTCTTCTCCTTCCCCGCCCCTCACCCCCCCCCCCCCCCCCGTTCCCTCCCCTCTTGTTTCCTTCCCTCTCCGTGTTGTAGGGGATGGGCTAGTTGCTTCATGCAGCTCTGATTCCCTTCTCAAGGCTCTCACATCTGGGACAGCTTGTAGCATTTCCAGCCGGCCAACAGACACACTCTGCAACACACGCAAACGCACACACACACACACACACGCGAACGCACAACGCCAACTGGACAGCCGGGTCATCCGCCTCACTCTCCCTCAGGTTTTTAACTCTCTACTTTTGAAAAGAAGTGTCTTCTTCTTTTGGCTTTGTCTTCCGTTTCCAGCAGATGAAGGTTTTTACAGTTGTGCATGCTGAGCAGCTAACAGCTCTTTGTCTTTTTTTTTTTTCTGCAGTTCTTGTCTTTTCTTCCTGTTGCATGGCTGGAGGGTGTTGTGACTTTGTTTAGAATAAAAAGGGAACTTTTTTTTTTAGTTGAAGTAGTGTGCCGCTGGAGCTGGATAGATTCTTTTGTGTGTGTGTGTTTTTTCTTTAAAGGTGTATCAGGTGGCACACGTCCAACTTTAACAGAACTCTCAGAGGAATGTGAAAGGCTCCATGTATGAGTCACTGCTCCATTAAGTCTAACAGTCATAGTTTTATTAAACTGAGATGATGACGACGTGAGATCATGGTTCATTTCTTCTGTGTGAGAAGACGTGTGACCACAACTGATCTGGTTTGATTCCCTGAACTAATAAAAAAAAAAAAAACTATTCATCATCTACTTTACTCTAATTTAAGTGGTGGTTGATTATGTTCAGATTTACACTGACGATCAGACTGAATGAGCAAATTACAGAGCTCACCCAAGTTCTGATGATTCAACTTTTGGGCTTACTTTTACATCTGTTCGAGAGTGTAGATCTTACATACAGTCATTGCAGTTATGTCTTTACAAATGCCTCAATGTGTCTCGATATTGATCAGAATAATTACAGGGATTTTTTTTTCTTTGTGAGCCGACAACTTGCTGAAACTTCTATTATATAACTTATATTCTTTTAATCGGAAGTTTAAGTTAATCCGTTCACCAGGAAGCAGCTTGACAAATCTGGAACTTTGCTACTTGTCATTATATTTGAACATAATTTCATCAGACACTGGTCCAGATTGGCGGTATTTCTGCAAATGGGACAGTTGGAATTTTTTTTTAACAATAACTACAATGCAGAATAATGCCAGGATCTAAGCCTGTCAGTCAGGAGTGGAGGACATTTTGAGTCTCTGTAATATTAATTAATCTCAAAATGAAATTGCAGCTTGAAATGATGCAAGCAGCATCTTTTGATTGCACTATGATCCTTACAGTAGTAGGAGAAATCTAAAAGTACATGTAATTCCACTTAAAGAACTTGTACTTCACACTATAAAAATGGTCGTCCAATGTCATCAGGCAATGCTCCGTGTTTTAAATCTCTGATGCAGGAAATCTTTAAAATGGAGCCTAACTTAACAAAATGTATGCTGCATTATATGTCAGAAATATCTCAGTGGTTCAGCCCCAGTTAATTCGATCTTTGTTTCCTTTAATCTGCAGGCTGCAGAACCTTTGCCTTCAACTCTGCGTACTGGAAATCTAAGTGTTTTAAAGAAACGCTGGGAACAACAACAACAACAACAACAACAGCAGCAGCAGCTGTCGTCCAGCCATACAGCTCAAACTCAGGAGACCATACCCACCCACCCTCAGACCCACTTCAGGCAAATCTCGGGCCTCAAACCCAGACCCAGGTCACTGATCAAGACCCAGAGTGAGTCGCTGGAATTCACCACTCTCTTGCGGGAGCAGGGCAGCAATCGAGAGACACAGGTTCACTCTGAGATCAGTGGATCCACCTCCAGTCAGCTCCAGGCAGCTCAGCCAGAGGACCGGACCAACATGGAGGCCAGCAGAGAACCAGAGGAGCTGGAGGGAGGAGCAGCAGCAGCAGCAGCAGCAGCTGAAGTGCCTGAATGCGAGAAACCAAGCGTTCCACTCAACAGCCTCAAGATGATGTTTGAGAAGGGAGAGAACCTGACCAACCAGGCAAGTCTTCTTCTTCTTTTTTTAGCCCCAAGTGTTAGTGTGTTTGTCTTCACTTTTCAAAGTTTGTAGTTGTGAAGAAAAGTTAATTGCACTTCTGAGGTATTTTTTATTTGATTATATTCATATTTGGTTTATTCCACAGTCATTTGATAGTTAGAGTAACTAATTATCTGATAACGCTTAACATCACAGTATGGCAATTATTTTTTTAATAGGGAAGTATTATTATGGTAATAGCATCTTATTTCTAATACAATTCCAGCTTGGTAGTAGAGTAGTAACAATATCAATAGTGTGGTAATAAGGAAGTGCTATAACATAAACGCTTCCTAAGTAATATCCATGTAATTAGAATGACTGCCACATTTTCCATTGCTATTAGCAAGCTATTACTTTGTAATTACCTTAGAAATGAGATGTATTGCCACATTATTTCATTCCTATTACAAATTACCCAATTGTTACTGTACGTTAAGTGTTACAGACGAAGATTTGACACTGAAAAAACTGCATCACAAATCAATCAAAAGTTTACATTAATTTGTAAAACTAAAAGACTGTAGGAGGATGCAAGTACAGTTTCCTGATAATAATTTCACTCATCACTTGCAAAATTGGCTTTCGTCACCCGTAACGATAACGGTTTGCGACTCTGCCATGTGCTGTACTTTGTCATCTACTTTCCTCTAAATTGTAACGTGATTTACAAAATTTGACGAGACCTGGAGCTTGTGATCGAGAGTGGCCATTCGATACATTCCTGTCTCGTGGTTGTCTTCAGAGTAGCCTGTAGCTTTAGTTCAACAGAGTCTGCCGTGTTTCTCGGTCGTGTTTCGACAGCAGCTGATAAACCAGCCTGAACATGTGTTTCATGTTGTGAAGAAGGAACTTCTTACAAAAAACAAGAATGATATCCTCCCTGTTCTAACATGGTCCGCTGAGGTTTGTTGCAATCTGCATTCCCACCATTAGATGTCACTAATTTTTACACAGTGGACCTTTAAAGGTGCATTATGCAATAAATCTAAAGCAACTGGCCATAAAATCCTCCTAATATGTCACAGAGACTCCGGAATAATGTTTATATAACAAACTGAACTCACCAACAACAACAGTACAGCCAAAATATTTGCATTAAAAAAATCTTTTGCAAACCGCAAATCATGTTTTGGCATGTGGCGCCACCTACTGCCGTCTACCAATCATTGCAGTCAGAGTCTCAGCTGCCGAGCAACCACGGGTTGCCAGTTACGTCAGAAAACGAAACCTAAAAGACCTCGGTATTTTGAATTTGAATGTACTTAACCGTTTTTTGGCCACATTCTTACATATGGCACCTTTAAGTAAAATCTTGAATCTTAGTCGTTTCAACGAAATGTTCATTTTAGAACATTATAGAAGGCAGATTAACTGCAGGACTGTTGTATTAAACGGCATCAGTTCTTCCTAACAAAGGTCAAAAATAAGAATTGAACAGATCATCCTTTATTTTGGGTGCATTTTGCCTGGATTCTGTAAGGACCCAACTGTCGTACAATGAGCCAAGATTAACGGTCCGGAGAATCGTTGGTTCCACAATTAGATTTATTTTAAGAGGAGATGTATAAAAAGAAAAGGGAGGAAAAAAGAAGACGACTCCTTGTTCTCAAAGTGGTCGGGAACTGTCATGCTGCAGTCACATGATGCAGCCTCACTTCACAATCCTTTATCTCATCACACACACACACACACACACACACACACACACACACACACACACACACACACACACACACACACAGAGTGTGAGCGCTCGCTCTCAGCTGACTTGCATCTCCCCTCAGAGAGCACCAATGACTGGAGGCCTCTGCTTCACGCTCCTCGGGGCAGCTAATTGTTTGTGGACCGTAAAGGTGGAGACGTTGAGCGTCCGGTCATGTATTTCCCCCTGAGGCGTGTGAAATGTAAAGTGCTCGTACTCGAGGTGTGACACGCTAACAACGACCACGCTGTGCTTCCTCCGCACAGAGCGCCCATTTATAACAGACGGGGAACATTACGAGCCATTATGAGGCTTTGAGGAGCATATTACATACTGATGTCACCCAGTTCTGTTGAGTCACAATGGGCTGGACGTGAGCTATTGTAGCCTTTGAAATCAATTCACTTCAGATGTTTGTATTTACTGTTGCTCTTGTATAATGAAGCTGTTGTCTAGTTTAGCATCGTTTAGCTCATTCGCTCACCTCACAGAGTGGGAGTGAAGTGTTGTTTTTGGTGGCTCTGTGTCCGTTTTTGTTTGTGCTTCTGCACTTGCCAATATGACCAACAGAGGCCGCCAGAGGCTTGTTTTGCGTGAATGGCGTAAAGTCTGCCATCTCTGATTGCCTTATTGTTTTGTTTTTTCTGCAGCAGCCGCTGTTTTAAATTACACGTCCAAAACAGCACAAGTACACAGGGTTAATAATACTAATACTAATATTTCCTAAAGAGACCAAAAATTGAGCCAAAACAGGAAATATTAGAGTTAAAGATATAATATGTAACATTTCTGCATGAAATTATCATAAAACGGCAAGTAGTGTAGTGTGCGTACATTACCTGATATCTTCTTCGTCCCTAGAACTTCCAGGACCTCTATGAGTGAGAAAGGAAGAAATCAACTTAGGCAGCTCTAGACTACGTGTGTTTTCTTCATTTTATTGCATGGATTTGTCACTAAAACCTGGCCCACACTACAGGATAATTTGCCAGATTTCAGGCCCCGATCTGGAACTTCTGACAATCACGGACGCATTTTTATGATCAGTCTTCACGATTTCAAATTGTAAGAAATAAACACATTTGATATTTATGACTGAACAGCGATTGGAGGGCGTGAGCAGAACCCTGAAATAACCAATGAGAGCGAGTTGACCACTTTTGTTTACAATCGTAACTTGTACAAGCCGAGTTGATTCCGTCTTCTCATCCGTGACTTCATCCACAGTTTTTTGTGTTTTTTCAGCACATGACACCTATTAACTGACGATGCGGACGAGTCCGCCTCCAAGTCATGTTAAATTAAAACGCAAGTTTCTGTGAGATCCCAGACCTAAAGTAGTTTGATTAATGCCAGGTGTGTGATCCTGCGTCTTGACTCCATCATCTAATCTGTGCTTTCTCCGGATTAAAAACGTGGATCTAACATTGACAGTCAATCTGTGGTCTCCCACATTTTTTTGTAAAATGATATGGCAGCGTTCTGTTCGTTTCTACGTCCACCGTTAGGCCAAAACGGGCAAATGATTGCATCTTGCAGGAGTAAATGCAGAAACAAACCTTGATTTTTAGTTTGTGTTTTTGGAATTTGTGAACTCACTCTTTGTTTTCCAGTCCACTAGTTCCTTAGTTAAACAGCCACTCCTGAAATGTTCCACTCGTCCATTACCATAAACGTTTCTTCTGATGAACAGGAATGTGCTGTCTTTTCTTTTCTGTGAAGTCTTCCAGACAAACAGGCTCAGACATTACCCACTGCCGCCAATCCTGCACTGATGGTGTTCACTATTTTCATAATAGTCAGTCAGAAAAATCCTATGAGAAAGCCTGGGCTATGTTTACTGTTTTTTTTTCAACCTCGGATAGTTTATGTTGAGATTTCAGGAGATCCAGTACAAACAAAGGATTGATTCCTCGCAAGAAAGAAACGTCATGTGGATCCAAAACACGATAATGTGCTGTTCTTGCACTTGTAAGCTCAGCTCTGGCCTCCTGTGTGGGTTTAGTTTTCTAAAAAGTCAGTGATTGCAGGAGTTTAGTGGGATTCGGGGTCATTGAGTGGAGTTTTCTTACCATAAGGAGGAGTTGTTTGAGGGAACCTTTGAGCGGTAATAAAATATCTATGACAGTTCTGCAGACTCTGTTTTTCAGGGACTTGCACAAAAGCCTCCACTGTCGAGCTGAGGCTGAGCCGTCTGCTTGTCTTTGTTGAGCCTCTTTCGATCCTCACAGGGCAGATGATGTAATGGTGGAGAACGGCTGGCTCATGACTGCAGACAGCTGATCTGACCGTCTCCCCTCAGGCTACGATGCTCTGTGTGGACGTATTGAATTAAAAAAAGGACATTAACGTAACTCCTTTGGGATCAATATTCTTAATCCGGCAGGTTATCGAGATCCAAGCTTTGTATCATCATTTGTAGCATTTTTACCATAAGGGTTAGGGTTAGGGTTACCTTTGTCCGTCTTGAATGAATAAATCTCAGTCAAAATTGCCAGAGGATATTCATTTTTGGGAACATTTTTATATTTTCACAGCACTTTTTGGTAAGGTGACATTTTCTGCTGCTAGGAACAAATTAATCAATTCTTTCTTTTTACATAATTAGGAGATTATTGTAACTTTTATTGTAATTTTGTTACTCGGGTTAACTTTTTATAATTGTAGTACATAAACACAGTGGAGTTGTGTTAACATACTGGCCATTAATGGGTTAAAATCTCTAAAATATAATTAAGATTTGATATGGATATTTCAGGCTGAAGTAGTTTTAAAAGACTGACTCATTTAAAGTGAGGTGAAAGGAGAAAAAACAACTTTTTTTACAGCAGTTTTTGGAAAGTTTACATTTTCTGCCTCTAGGAACAAATTAGTCGGGATATTAAAGGAACTTTTAAGGGTTAAAATGTATTTTACAGCAAACCACAATTAATACGGAGACCTGAAATATCTCTAAATGAATGGAAATCAAATCTGTCAATCAGAAGCAGCCCTAATATTAGTGTTCATTTATTATCTGATCTTAGGTGCAACTTTAAATGGTGTGAAATGTTTTCTATTTATTTCCATATAAATGACAATTTACTGGTTTCTTCAAATTTCCCTAAATGGATCAGTCATTAATTATTTAATTAACCCTTTAAGGTATGCGCCAAGAAAAAGCAAAAGAAATACAATTTCTTTGCATTTTTTATTATTTTATTTAATTTACTTATAACAATAACGACAATCAATATTATTTTTTTTTTTAATTAGACCCTACAGTATTTCAGATATAGGCTTCTACCAAACGGTTGAGACGTCTGTTCATAATAAATGATAATGAAGATAAACATTCAGAACAGGTCACATTAAGTGTTAGTGAGTTCCGCTTGTGTGGTCGACCAAATGGTTGAGTAGTACCTTAAAGGGTTGAAGACTGGAATTATTGATAATGACCGATATGCATGATACGTTTGGCCATATACTGTATATCCAGTATATTGTGCCCATTTTGGCTTCCCTGCACTCACACCCAAATGTCTACCATTGTCTAACAAAGACACAAGCCCCCCCCCCCCTCCCTCCATCCTTATCTAAATAATGGGCTTAACCATCCACTTCTCCTCCCTGTGATGGGGAAAACATGAGGCCGACTGAAATTAATGGATACTCTCCCCCCCAGACAACCCACTGCTCCCTCCCTAAACATAATCACACAGCCCAGCCCCACCTTTCCTCCTCCTCCTCCTTCCTGCACCAGCTGCTCCTCCACTATCCTCTACAGGCCCAAAAGACTCCACCCCACATACGCCTGCCGCTTTATTGTGAAGCTGGGGCACCGTGATACAAACACAAAACAAGAAGAGAAAAAAAAAAAAAAGCTCATAAACCACCCCACCCTTCTCTTTTTACCCGTCTGCAACGCCACGGCACACTTTGCTTCCCCTCTTCTCTTGTCATCATCCTCAACTTCATCCGGCCACACCTCCCTTTGAACAGCCCCCCCCCCCCCCGGGAACACCTGCTCCCTGTCGCCTCTTCCCCCTCCCCAAAATAAGAAAAAAAAAAAAAAGAACTCCCCCTCTGGAGACCCTTCCCTGCTCCTCTCCTCTGCTCAGTCTGCTCCTCTCTCTCTAAACTCCTGTTGTCTCCACTGGCCTTCACGTCCGTTTCTTTGGCTCGTCTGCGACTTATTTTTCTTCCTTTCCCACCAGGACGAGGTAACTATGATGTTTTCATTGACACAACCATGCGGTGCTTTTGCTGTGTTGGCCTGTGAACAGGCTCCTGCCTTGACTCGCTCTGTCTCAGTTGGTGTTCACCGTAGCTGAAAGAGGCCTTTTAGGACGACACAGCTGCAAAGGATCTGTAATGAAAACAGCTTCTCAGAGTCCATGGACTAACTTTTATCAGTGGCTCCTTTTTCTTTTCTTTTTCTTTTTTTTTCAGCCCTCAAATGTGTGGATTAACTGCTACAGTTAAACTTAGACATTTCCTGATTACAGTAAACTAAATATCTTTTATCGTTTGTGGACAGGGTGTCATCTTCTGGAGGTTTTGGGTAACACTAAATGATTAATGGAAAAAAAGAAAGTGAGTGAGTGATGGATAATAACCATTATTTGCTGCCCTACTTAGTATTCGACTGTTTTAAAAGAATTCATGCTCAGGATGTAGGCGCCTTCCTCCTCTGTCTTTGTTTTCAGTACTGTCTTGGTGACGTGTGTGTGTGTGTGTGTGTGTGTGTTTGTGGGTGGGGTCATGAGGGGAGGGGGGACTGTGAGTCAATCTGTCAGTCTGAACCGGAGCTTTAATGGTATCAGGACTCGTGGCAGATTCTTTGTCTCAGCCACTGAGCCACAGTCTGGCCTCGTATTCCTTGCTTTCTTGTTTACATCCAACTGACCCCCCCCCCCCACACACACACACCTCCCCCTCCCTGGTCTAATCCACCCTCAGGGATTGATAGATCCCTCATTATGATAATGAAGATGTTTGCTTTTTTTCGTTGTGACTTGTCTGTTATCACCCGGTACTTGGAGTATGAGCGTTCACTCATCACTCACTCATGTTATCGTGTGTGTGTGTGTATTATTTATTTATGATTGCATGATGTTATGTTTAACTCACTCCTGACTCCAGACCTGCCCCTCACGTGAGTTCATCCGTTCAACCCTGGCTCAAAATGATTCAACCAATAATAAAAGGTACAAAGTTAAGTTCAGGGCTGAAACAGTTGTATTTTAAAGTAGATATGTTTTAAGTAAAGCACAAACTGTTAAGAGTAAATCAATCAAACTTGGTAATAATGCATTTTTTTATTTTTTATTATTATTTATTGGGATTTAAATGGGATTTAAGGCCTTGATGTGGCACCTGTGGTGTACAAAACACTTTGGTCTGAACCTGTTACAGCTACATCTTTATCTCAAGTAACCGTTAATGCTGAGATTGACATCTACAGTCTCTGTGTTTGGAGTGATAATGGATGTTTGCAACTGGTTCGAGTCCAAAATGTGATGTTTCTGTTCTACTTATGAGGTACTTTTAGTTCTTTTTGTGGCACAGACCTGAAACCAGGCGATGCAGACCTGCTCAGGTGACCTACACCCTGTTGTAAGATGATGTTCCATCAAAAAATAATCTTGGAGACGTTATTTGAAGGCGGAAATCCTATATTGTCACTATAAAAAAGCATTGCTCTTAAGCCATTTAAAAATAATAATAATAATAAAAAATACTTTCAAGTACATTTTTTACTTTTACAACTGTAAAATTCTGATTTGGTGTAGTTTTACTTTATGTATTATTTATACTCATTTAATGAGAATCCGTCGATGATCTTAAAATTCTACCACTTTGATTTAAATTGCTTTAATGTACATTTTCCTCTTTTCAAAGTAAAGAAGAGAACACGGCAGATGTGGTTTAAAAGGCACCAGAGTATTGTTTTGCCATTCAAAACCATGTTTCCTAATGATAACACATGATTCACTGATGAGCATCGACTTGTCTGTCACTTGTGTAACACCTGCACTCCTTCAGTTGTGAAATCTTCCCCAGCTCTACCTGCTGAGGCCTGCAGACTCTGTTGATGCTCGGCAAGAAAACAACACAAGTCTAAAACAAATAGACACACGTGTCGTAATTGAATTGCCAAATCAGATCTACTGAACGGGCGAGTGACTCGCGGCTCTGGCAGAGTAAAGGCTGGACGGGTACAAGTGTCGGTTGCGTTGTCTGTACATGAATCTGTGACTTCACAACAGATACTAAAGATATGAGATGATACAATTCCTCTTTACAGCTGCTTTCCTCTTAATCACAAACCAACAGATGATCACATCGGCTTATTGTGCATTTAAAAATGTTGCCGTGACTTGTCCGGGCACGGCAGCAAATGCACTTTCCGCATCTTAAACCAACTTCATTTTGTGTGATTGTTTGTTCTTTTAGTTGTTGTTCTTCAGAGATTTAAAATATATATATATATGTACACTTTTTAAGTACATGGACAGAGGGTCTACAAAAAAACAACATGACGGTAAAATGATCAGTTTGTTTTCTGGCCAATGATTGTGGACAGACGGATGCTCGTCTGTCTCAGACTCTGTCTCTCTGAGCACATAAGGGGATTAAAGTTGTTTGGACTGGACACACACACACACACACACATACATACAACCCTTACTTTGTACATCCCTCTATGCTTTGATCATCGTGGTGAACACCAGTGCTTCCTCTCTGTTTGCTCCACTGTCTCAAACATGTGACAACCGTCTGTGTGTGTGTGTGTGTTCTTATGTGCATTTAATGTCTGTTTTGTTGCCTTGTTTGTGCTTATTTTCTCCACCAATAACAGTCAGTGTCTGTTATTTTTGTGTGCAGGTGTCCAGAGAGCAGACGAGCAGAGGAAACGCTGCTAACGCCGCCAGCATGGACCAGCTCCTCGGAGGTACGGCATGTTTTTACTCGACGTATCGGACACGTGTCTCGAGCAGTTCAAACTTTGCTCTGAAGGCACTTTATGTATAGTTAGAGTGGACCTGCTGTCTAACGTGGACCAGATTAAATTATACGAGAGACGTAATGCAATATCAGTCGATACTTTTTCTTCAAAGCTTCTCCTGTCAGCATGATCAATACGTGTATATAAAGTGGAAGGAGGTGCTGACTGTGATGTATCCAGTTTTCATGGCTTCTTTCTCGCGATCAAAAAAAAGCTTGTGATAAACACACAGAGTTCTCCTGATGCTTTCAAACTAATTCATTAATGAACTCAAGTATTTAGCAGCTTAAGAGGCAGAGCTCAACGACTGAATGCTGGATGTAGATTAATGTTAATGCTAATGTTGTTGCTGTTTGACCGCCGGTTGTTGGGCAGATTCACCAACTTTAAAATGTGATTATGTAAATCATCTTCTATATTTATAACACTTAATTTAAAGCAGGGACACATGCTTGATTCTTGCAAGAATAACTTGAGACTTATAGTACTTGAGACCTGAAGGCTAAGACTTGAGACTTGTGACTTGAAGGTGAAGACTTGACTTCCTTGAGACTTGAAGGTGAAGACTAGACTTGAAGGTTAAGACTTGAGACTTGATTGAGACTTGAAGGTGAAGACTTGACTTCCTTGAGACTTGAAGGTGAAGACGAGACTTGAAGGTTAAGACTTGAGACTTGATTGAGACTTGAAGGTGAAGACGAGACTTGAAGGTTAAGACTTGAGACTTGAAGGTTAAGACGAGACTTGAAGGTTAAGACTTGAGACTTGCTTGAGACCTGAAGGTGAAGACTTGACTTCCTTGAGACTTGAAGGTGAAGACGAGACTTGAAGGTGAATACTTGAGACTTGATTGAGACTTGAAGGTGAAGACTTGACTTCCTTGAGACTTGAAGGTGAAGACGAGACTTGAAGGTTAAGACTTGAGACTTGATTGAGACTTGAAGGTGAAGACTTGACTTCCTTGAGACTTGAAGGTGAAGACGAGACTTGAAGGTGAATACTTGAGACTTCCTTGAGACTTGAAGGTGAAGACTAGACTTGAAGGTTAAGACTTGAGACTTGATTGAGACCTGAAGGTGAAGACTTGAGACTTGAAGGTGAAGACGAGACTTGAAGGTTAAGACTTGAGACTTGATTGAGACTTGAAGGTGAAGACGAGACTTGAAGGTTAAGACTTGAGACTTGAAGGTTAAGACGAGACTTGAAGGTTAAGACTTGAGACTTGCTTGAGACTTGAAGGTGAAGTCGAGACTTGAAGGTTAAGACTTGAGACTTGATTGAGACCTGAAGGTGAAGACTTGAGACTTGAAGGTGAAGACGAGACTTGAAGGTTAAGACTTGAGACTTGATTGAGACTTGAAGGTTAAGACTTGAGACTTGATTGAGACTTGAAGGTGAAGACGAGACTTGAAGGTTAAGACTTGAGACTTGAAGGTTAAGACGAGACTTGAAGGTTAAGACTTGAGACTTGCTTGAGACTTGAAGGTGAAGTCGAGACTTGAAGGTTAAGACTTGAGACTTGATTGAGACCTGAAGGTGAAGACTTGAGACTTGAAGGTGAAGACGAGACTTGAAGGTTAAGACTTGAGACTTGAAGGTTAAGACTTGAGACTTGGTTGAGACTTGAAGGTGAAGACAAGACCTGAAGGTGAAGACTTGAGACTTGATTGAGACTTGAAGGTGAAGGCGAGACTTGAAGGTTAAGACTTGAGACTTGATTGAGACTTGAAGGTGAAGACTTGAGACTTGCTTGAGACACGAAGGCTAAGAGATTGAGACTTTGAGTCATGTGATTATTATAAGTCCAGTTTTTGGTCTCCACCATCAATGAAGAGAAATATGTGGCTCCTTAAATGCACCACAGTGTTTAATAGCTGTTTTTGGATACAGTGGAGTCACAAAAATCCAAACAATAAGCTGAGAGACACTAAAAACGGCCTGTGGAGATAAAGTGACTTGAAGAGGAATCTGACGATGAACAACACCCTCTACATACAGCACAGGTTCACTCCTTTCATCCATTTAAACTGCTAAAATATTCATTAGAGCTTCTTTAAGAACAACCATCATCACTTGTATCTACGGGTGTATTAGGAAATGCTGTATTTGTCAAATGATGAGCTCAGATTCATTAATCCTCGACTACGTAAACACGTCTGCACGTCCGGCATTGTTCTCTCATCCCAGACAATGTCCTCCAAAACAAAATGTC